>NC_068914.1:45234368-45537398 GCF_023091745.1 Budorcas taxicolor | reverse complement strand
TTAGAGAGGAGCATACCCACACATCACAATTAGACAGAAGCCCCTTGCCACGAGTAGAAAGGAGCCCACCATGCTACAACTAAAGAAAACACCCACTACCACAACTAGAGAGTAGCCCCTTGCACATTGCAAGTAGAAAAAGGCCCCTTCACATCACAACCAAAGAGGAGCCAAACCCATGAAAATTTGAGAAGAGCTCTTTACCACAACTAGAGAGGAGCCCAACTATACAACTAAGAAGGACTCCTCCTGCCACAACTAGAGAGGAGGAGCCACCCTGCCAAAGCTAGAGAGGAGTCTGCAAACGACAACTAGAGAGGAGATGATCCACCACAAATAAAGAGTGGATCCACACTGCAACTGGAGTGGAGCCCCATGCCACAACTAGAGAGTAGAGTCCCACAAATTGAAACAAGACAGGAGCCAGGCTGCACATCCCTTCTCGAGTATATGCCCCTGTGAAATCCAAGAGGAGGCTCCACCACAACTTCAAGGAACCCCAAGTCCCCTGCTAAAACTCAAGAGAAATCCCAAGTTTCCCACTGCAATATGACAGGAACACTATGCTGTAACAAGAAAGGATAATCTAGCCAAGTGACAGAAGAGCTCCCCTGGCAAAACTGTAGTGGATTCCCCAGCCAGACATAGAGTGGAATCCCCCAGGGATGTCTGTCCCTCTGTGACAAACAGAAAAAACTCCCCAAATTAAATCGAATGGAATCACTAACAGCTAGAGAGAAGAAAGCTCACTAATTAGAAAGCTCTAGTGCCAAAAGTAGAAAGGACCCTTCCCATCGAACCACCCACACCCCAACCAAAGAGGACACAGCCTCACAACTCGAGAGGAGTCCTCCACTACAACTCGACAGGAGCCTGCTGGATATCACACATACAGATAAACTCTTCTGCTGCTAGTAGAGACCACCCTCACAACACAACTAGACAGGAGCTTGCAGACCACAACTAGAGAGAATTAAATCCACCACAACTACAGAGTTGACCCCGACCATATCTAGAGAGAAGTCCCATGACAAAACTATGAGTAGTCATCCGCACGTTGTAACAAGAGAGAAGCCAACCTGCACATCCCTACTAGAGACCAGTCGCCCCAAGACATCACAAGAGGAAGCCTCAGCATAATATGAGAGGAACCATGCATAGCCCCCACAACTTGAGAAGAAAACTGTGTCCCCTGCCATGGCTCAAGTGGAAACCTGCAAATAAAGAGGAATTCTGAGTTCTTGCCACAACCCAAGAGGAGCTCTGAGTGCCCTGCTGTAACTCGAAAGGAACCCCAAGAGAGCTACCCAGTGTTACCAGCTGCAACTCGATTGGAAACCCAAGTCCCCTTTCGCAACTAGGGAGGAGCCCTGAGTTCCCACACACAACGTGAGAGGAGGCCTGACTCCCCTGCTGCAACTCACAAGGAACCCTGAGTTCCAGATCGCAAATGGAGACGAGTCCCAAGCCTCCTGAAGCAACATGAGAGGATTCCCAATGTCCCCAACGAAACTCAAGAGAAATGTGAGAATCTGCCCTAATTCAAGAGGAGCCATATTCTGCATCATGTGGGCAGCCCCCGGCACAGAATTAGTGACACTCCCCTGGCAGAGCTGGCGAGGATCTCCACACCACAACTAGAAAGGAGGCCCCAGGACATCGCACCTGAAAAAGAGCCACTGTGCCACAAATAGAGATGAGTGCAGTGAAATAACTCGAGAGGATCTCTTATAATTACAGAGGAGGAATCCCATGAAAAACTAGTGAGGAGAACCCAGTGATAAAATTAGAGAGGACTCCACACCCACAGAACCAATCCACCACAACTTGAGAGGAGACATAATGAAACTCGACAGGAGACCTGGGTGCCCTGCCTCAACTCAAGTGGAGCCTTCCACAGCAACTCAAGTGGAACTATGAAGTGGCTGTAGTGGAGAGGAGCACCAAGTACCGCTGCAAATCGGGTACTGAGCCCTGAGCCCATTGCTGCAAATGGAGAGGTGGCACCAAAAGAACTCGAGAGGAGCTCTGAGTCCCCTACCTCAACTCAAGAGGAGCTATCATGGCAAATCCAGATAAGACCTCAGCACTAGAGAGGAGCACCACACCACCACAAGAGGGGAACCCAAGCACACATCACTACAAGAGAGGATCACCCTCAATTAGCGACGTGCAGCTTGCCACAATTAGAGAGGAGCCCACACACCACATCTAGAGAAGAGCCCCACCACACATTGCAACAACTGCGGAAAACCTCTGTCCAGTGCAATTAGAGAGGAGACCTCCACCACAAATAGAACCTTGACCACCCACTTCAAATAGAGAGTTACCCAACTGCCATGAGAGGAACCTTCTGGATAAAACTATATTGGAAACCACACCACAACTAGAGAGAACCCCCTTGCCAATAGCAAAGAGTTTAGCAAGTGCAACAACTCAAAGGAGCCACCACAACACCAATAGTTAGAAACCCCTAGTACAGTGCAACTAGGAAGAGCCCCTGGCCACAACTAGTGTGTTGACCAGGTGCCACAACTAGAGAGGAGCCTGCACACCACATCTGGACAGGAAGCCCCACGTCCCTCAATGATTGAGGGGCAACAATGACCAACGCAACTATAGACAAACCACCAAATCCTGTGCTGCAACATGAGCGGAGCCACTAGCCACAATGACAGAGGAGCTACCCACCAAAACCGGAGAGATTTCCTCAGCCACAAGTTGAGAGGAATCCACCATGACATCGCACATAGAGAGGAGTGCCTCTGCTGCAAATAAAGATGAGCCCACTGAAGTAACTAAAGAGTAGGCCCTCACAAATAGAGAGGAGCAATAATGCTACAATTCTGAGGAACACGTAGTTGCCAAAGAAGAGAGAACCCCCCTGCAGAGCCTCCCATCACAACCTAAGAGGAGGCTCTCATGCAAATCGAGGAGCCCCAAGTCCATGGCTACAACTCAAGAGGAGGACTTGAGAGAAGCCACCAGTCACAATGGATGAGGATATCCCAGACAGCATGCCTAGAAGGAGTCACTCTGCAGCAAATAGAAATGACTCCCCCCCACCAAAAAAGAAAGGAGGCCCCTGAACATTGCAATGAGAGAGGATTCACTGAAGATATTTCAACTAAAGGGCCCCTCACCATAACTAGAAAGGAGCCAGCACACCACAACTATAGACCACCCACCAGCAAAGCAGAACTAGAAAGGAGCAGCCACACTGCAGCTAGAGGAGTGTGGTGGCTCCCCCACCACAACTAAAGAGGAGACCTCACTGATACTCAAGAGGAGCTCACCAGCACATCACCACTATAAAGAAACCCCCAAGCCACATGTAAAGAGGAGTTGCCAACCACAACTAGAGACGAGCCCTCCACTGAAACTCGAGAGGAGCCACCTATTTCATCTTGAGAGGACATGCTGCCTAATTTCAGAGGAGCCCCGAGGCCCCACAACAAATTGTTATGTACCTGCTGAGACTATTAGAGAGGAGCCAATCACTGCAAGTACAGAGATGTAATCACCACAACACGAGAGCCCCATGAACACTGCAACTAGCTTGGAGTGCCCAGCCACAAGAAACTTGAACCCTGCCACAACTACAGCAGAGCCTGCATATCAAAACTAGAGAGAAGACCCGCACAACTAGACAGGAGCCACTTGAATTTGACTTTGAGAAGAGCCCGCTGGCACAAAAATACACAAGCCTCCTGCCGCAACTCCAGAGGAGACTGCATTCCTCAGGTGACAAAGAGCTCTGCACATCCCATCAAAGAGCCCCACACAACCTCACTGGGTTGTGGAAAATCCCCACCCAATGCAATTTACCAGGTGCCCCCACAACCCAACTAGAGACGTGACACCTGCCACAATAGAGAGGGTCAACCCCACGGAAGTTAGTGAGGAACCCCTAGTGCTAAAAGTAGAGAAGACCCCCCTCACCATGGAGTCTCCCACATGACAAGCATGATAGGAGGCACACCTGCAACTCAAAAGGAGACCCGAGTACCTGCAGAAACTCTAGAGATGCCTTATAATGCAACTCGAGGAAAGCCACCATTCTCAATGAGAGATGAGCCCTATGGACATCACATCCAGAGAGGAGCTCTCATGGAACAATTAGACAAGTGAAGCTCACCACATGTAGAAAGGAACCTGCATACCACATCTGAAGAAGAGTCCCACACATATCACAGTGATTGAGAAACACCACTGTGCAAGCCAACTAGAGTGAAACCACCTAGTCTTTTGCTGAAACATCAAAGAAACCACTTGCCCCAATGGCAGAGGATACCCTCTCCAAAACCGGGGAAGTTTCCCTCACCGCAAGTAGAGAGAAGTCCACCAAGACATCACACAGAGATAGGAATGCCTCTGCTGAAGATAGAGATGAACCCCCCAAAGTAACTTGAGAGGAGGCTCTCACAACTAAACAGGAGCAAACACACAAAATTTGTGAGGAAAACCTAGTGCCAAAAGAAGAGAGGACCACCCTGCACAGCCACCCATCAGAATATAAGAGCAGTGACCACTGAAACTTGTGAGGAGCCACAAGTCCACTGTCACAACTCAAGAGGGGGATGCCACTGGATACTTGAGAGAAGTCGCAGACCACAATACGAGAGGATGTGCCCAGATACTATACCTAGAGATGAAGCACTCTGTGACAGGTATAGATGAGCCCCTCAACCACAACAAGAAAAAAGGTCCCCGCACATTGCAATGACAGAGGACTCCCCACAGATATTGCAACTAAAGAGATGCACACCGTAACTAGAAAGGAGCCCACACACCAGAACTAGAGAGTAACCCACCAGCACACCACAACTACAAAGGAGCAGCCACGTCACAGCTGGAGAACATCCCACACACAACTAGAGTGGAGCCCCCTCTCACACTTTAGAGGAGCTCACCAGAATACCACCATTAGAAAGAAACCCCCGTGCCACAGGTAGAGAGGAATCCCCAAGCACAATTAGACAGGAGTCTGCCACTGAAACTTGAGAGGAACAATGTGCTTCATCTCAACAGGATTCACTGCATCCATTTAGAGGAGCCCAAGCCCAATCAGAAAATTAATCTGTGCCGCTTGAGACAATTAGAGAGAAGTCCAGCACTGCAAATACAAAGAGGCCCCCGGCCACAATTTGAGAGCTCTGTGATACCGCAACTAGCTTGGAGTCCATTGCCACAATAGGAAAGTTGCACCCTGCCACCACTAGAGAGGAACTCGAACATCACAACTAGAGAGAAGTCCCCCAAAACTAGACAGGAGCCCCTGGAAATTCACTTTGAGAGGAGCCAGCTGGCGCAACAATACATAAGTCTTCTGCCACAACTCCATCAGAGCCTGCATTCCTCATGTGGAGAAGAGCCACATGCACACCACAACTATTGAGGAAAACCTCAGCATCAGAGAGCCACCCACTGAAACTTAAGAGGAGATCACCAGTCCACCACAACTAGAAAGGCGGCCCCACACCACAGCTAGATAGGAGTCCCCCAGCATAATTACAGATGCTGCTGCTGCTACTGCTGCTAAGTTGCTTCAGTCATGTACGACTCTCTGCAACCCCATAGACGGCAGCACACCAAACTCTGTCATCCCTGGGATTCTCCAGGCAAGAACAGTGGAGTTGGTTGCCATTTCCTTCTTCAATAATTACAGATTAGCCCCGCACAAAATCTCAAGAGGTGCCCCCTCAGCAGCTCGAGAGATGCCTCTTGCTACAGCTAGAGAGGAGCCACAGCCACAAGTTGAGAACCCATACACCCTGCAACGAACTTAGCGCCCACTGCCACAGCTAGAAAAGTTCAGCCCTCCACAACTAGAGAAATCTGCACACCACACTAGAGAGGAGCCCACCCGACATAACTGAGTTGACATCTGACACCAACTAGAGAGGATCCCCATTCTGCAGGTAATGTAGCCACCTACACATTTCAACTAAACAGAAACCACCCTTCACAATGCTACTACAGAGGGCCACCCTACCACCACTAGAGTGGAGCCCCACCTCACCTTGAGAGGAACACCAAGGCCCATGATGCAACTCCAGTGGAGTCCCTCTCTACAACTAAAGAGGAGTGCACACATTGAAACAAGAGAGAAGCCCACCTGGTTGCCACAAGAGGAAAGGCAGACCCGAATCCTGAAACTAGAGAAGAGCCATTTAACATGCCACATCTTGAGAGGAGGCTCCACATCACTACTAGAGAGTAGCTCATCAAACCACAAATAGAGATGAGCCAGCAAACTGCATGTAGAGAAGAGACATACAGCGTAAAGCAACAACACATGAGTCACAACTCTGCAAAAAGACAGGACTCTCCCAGGCACAGCACATCTAGGGAGGAGCACTATGGCACATCACAACTAGAGAGAAGCCCAACCGCCAAAGTAGAGAGTTGAATACACGCCACAACTAGATAGGTGATCCTCATGTGCAACTGTTGAGGAGCACACTGCTGACACTAGAGAGATTGGCCCCAATACATGGCATCTAGAATCTAGAACCACTGACACAACTGGAGTGCACACCCCTGTCACAGGTAGATAGGAGCCTGCCACACTCATCACAATTAGAGAAAAGTGCCTATGCACATCAAAACTAGAGTGGAACTCCCACACAGGTCATAACAAAAGAGAAGGCCAATACCACAATGGGAGAGGCTACCCATTCTTCAGTTAGATATAAGCCCCCCTGAACATCACCATTAGAGAAGAGCATACCCACACATCCCAGTTAGACAGAAGACCCTTGCCACAAGTAGAGAGGAGCCCATCATGTTACAACGAAAGAGGACTCCCACTGCCACAACTTGAGAGTAGACTCCTGAACATCACAACTAGGAAAAGTGCCCCTTCCCATCACACTGGAAAGGAACCCATCCCATCACAATTTGAGAAGAGCACACTACTGCAACTAAAGAGGAGCCGCCCCCACCTGCCACAACTAGAGAGGAGTCTTGAAACGAAAACTAGAGAGGGGCTGACCCACCACAAATGAACAGTGGAAGCCCACTGCAACGAGAGTGGAGGCCCATGCCGCAACTGGAGAGTAGCATCCCGCATATTCCCGCTAGACAGGATCCAGCCTGAACATCAATACTAGAGAGGGTCTCCTCCAGTGCAGCTAGAGAGGAGTTCAGTTCAGTTCAGTTCAGTCCAGTCGCTCAGTCGTGCCCAACTATTTGCGGCCCCATGAATTGCAGCACGCCAGGCCTCCCTGTCCATCACCAACTCCCGGAGTTCACTCAGACTCATGTTCATCAAGTCCGTGATGCCATCCAACTGTCTCATCCTCTGTCGTCCCCTTTTCCTCCTGCCCCCAATCCTTCCCAGCATCAAAGTCTTTTCCAATGAGTCAACTATTGGCCTGAGGTGGCCAAAGTACTGGAGTTTCAGCTTCAGCGTCATTCCTTCTAAAGAAATCCCAGGGCTGATCTCCTTCAGAATGGACTGGTTGGATCTCCGTGCAGTCCAAGGGACTCTCAAGAGTCTTCTCCAGCACTACAGTTCACAAGCATCAACTCTTCGGTGCTCAGCCTTCTTCACAGTCCAACTCTCACATCCATACATGACCACAGGAAAAACCATAGCCTTGACTAGACGGACCTTAGTTGGCAAAGTAATGTCTCTCCTTTTGAATATACTGTCTAGGTTGGTCATAACTTTTCTTCCAAGGAGTAAGCATCTTTTAATTTCATGGCTGCAGTCACCATCTGCAGTGATTTTGGAGCCCCCCAAAAATAAAGTCTGACACTGTTTCCACTGTTTTCCCATCTATTTCCCATGAAGTGATGGGACCGGATGCCATGATCTTCGTTTTCTGAATGTTGAGCTTTAAGCCAACTTTTTCGCTTTCCTCTTTCACTTTCATCAAGAGGCTTTTTAGTTCCTTTTCACTTTCTGCCATAAGGGTGGTGTCATCTGCATATCTGAGGTTATTGATATTTCTCCCGGCAATCTTGATTCCAGCTTGTGTTTCTTCAAGTCCAGGGTTTCTCATGATGTTCTCTGCATAGAAGTTAAATAAGTAGGGTGACAATATAGAGCCTTGATGTACTCCTTTCCCTATTTGGATCCAGGCTGTTGTTCCATGTCCACTTCTAACTATTGCTTCCTGACCTGCATACAGAGGCAGGTCAGGTGGTCTGGTATTCCCATCTCTTTCAGAATTTTCCACAGTTTATTGTGATCCACATAGTCAAAAGCCTTGGCCTAGTCAATAAACCAGAGGTAGATGTTTTACTCGAACTCTCTTGGTTTTTCCATGATCCAGCAGATGTTGGCAATTTGATCTCTGGTTCCTCTGCCTTTTCTAAAACCAGCTTGAACATCAGGGAGTTTACGGTTCACATATTGCTGAAGCCTGGCTTGGAGAATTTTGAGCATTACTTTACTAGTGTGTGAGATGAGTGCAATTGTGTGGTAGTTTGAGCATTCTTTGGCACTGTCTTTCTTTGGAATTGGAATGAAAACTGACTTTTTTCCAGTCCTGTGGTCACTGCTGAGTTTTCCATATTTGCTGGCATATTGAGTGCAGCATTTTCACAGCATCATCTTTCAGGATTTGAAATAGCTCAACTGGAATTCCATCACCTCCACTAGCTTTGCTCATAGTGATGCTTTCTAAGGCCCACTTGACTTCACATTCCAAGATGTCTGGCTCTAGATTAGTGATCACATCATCATGATTATCTGGATCGTGAAGATCTTTTTTGTATAGTTCTGTGTATTCTTGCCACCTCTTCTTAATATCTTCTGCTTCTGTTAGGTCCAGACCATTTCTGTCCTTTATCAAGCCCATATTTGCATGAAATGTTCCCTTGGTATCTCTAATTTTCTTCAAGAGATCTCTAGTCTTTCCCATTCTGTTCTTTTCCTCTATTTCTTTGCATTGATTGCTGAAGAAGGCTTTCTTATCTCTTCTTGCTATTCTTTGGAACTCTGCATTCAGATGCTTATATCTTTCCTTTTCTCCTTGCTTTTCACCTCTCTGCTTTTCACAGCTATTTGTAAGGCCTCCCCAGACAGCCATTTTGCTTTCTTTTGCATTTCTTTTCCATGGGGATGGTCTTTATCTCTGTCTCCTGTACAATGTCATGAACCTCATTCCATAGTTCCTCAGGCACTCTATCTATCAGATCTAGGCCCTTAAATCTATTTTTCACTTCCACTGTATAATCATAAGGGATTTGATTTAGGTCATACATGAATGGTCTAGCGGTTTTCCCTACTTTCTTCCATTTGAGTCTGAATTTGGTAATACGGAGTTCATGATCTCAGCCACAGTCAGCTCCTAGTCTTGTTTTTGTTGACTGTATAGAGCTTCTCCATCTTTGGCTGCAAAGAATATAATCAATCTGATTTCGGTGTTGACCATCTGGTGATGTCCATATGTAGAGTCATCTCTTGTGTTGTTGGAAGAGGGTGTTTGCTATGACCAGTGCATTTTCTTGGCAAAACTCTGTTAGTCTTTGCCCTGATTCATTCCACATTCCAAGGCCAAATTTGCCTGTTACTCCAGGTGTTTCTTGACTTCCTAATTTTGCATTCCAATCCCCTATATTGAAAAGGACATATTTTGGGGGTGTTAGTTCTAAAAGGTCTTGTAGGTCTTCATAGAACCGTTCAACTTCAGCTTCTTAAGCATTACTGGTTGGGGCATAGACTTGCATAATTGTGATACTGAATGGTTTGCCTTGGAGATGAACAGAGATCATTCTGTCATTTTTGAGATTCCATCCAAGTACTGCATTCCGGACTCTTCTGTTGACCATGATGGCTACTCCATTTATTTGGAGGGATTCCTGCCCACAGTAGTAGATATAATGATCATCTGAGTTAAATTCACCCATTCCAGTCCATTTTAGTTCGCGGATTCCTAGAATGTTGATGTTCACCCTTGCCATCTCTTGTTTGACCACTTCCAATTTGCCTTGATTCATGGACCTGACATTCCAGGTTCCTATGCAATATTGCTTTTTACAGCATCGGACCTTGCTTCTATCACCAGTCACATCCACAGCTGTGTATTGTTTTTGCTTTGGCTCCATCCCTTCATTCTTTCTGGAGTTATTTCTCCACTGACCTCCAGTAGCATATTGGACACCTACCGACCTGGGAAATTCCTCTTTTGGTTTCCTGTCATGTTGTCTTTTCATACTGTTCATGGGGTTCTCAAGGCAACAATACTGAAGTGGTTTGCCATTCCCTTCTCCAGTGGACCACATTATGTCAGACTGTGGCTCAGATCATGAACTCCTTATTACCAAATTCAGACTCAAATTGAAGAAAGTAGGGAAAACCGCTAAACCATTCAGATATGACCTAAATCAAATCCCCTATGATTATACAGGGGAAGTGAGAAATAGATTTAAGGGACTAGATCTGATAGATAGAGTGCCTGATGAACTATGGAATGAGGTTCATGACATTGTACAGGAGACAGGGATCAAGACCATCCCCATGGATAAGAAATGCAAAAAAGCAAAATGGCTGTCTGGGGAGGGAGGCCTTACAAATAGCTGTGAAAAGAAGACAAGTGAAAAGCAAAGGAGAAAAGGAAAGATATAAGCATCTGAATGCAGAGTTCCAAAGAATAGCAAGAAAAGATAAGAAATCCTTATTCAGCTATCAGTGCAAAGAGATAGAGGAAAAGAACAGAATGGGAAAGACTAGAGATCTCTTCAAGAAAATTAGAGATACCAAGGGATCATTTCATGCAAAGATGGGCTCGATAAAGGACAGAAATTGTATGGACATAAGAGAAGCAGAAAATATTAAGAAGAGGTGGCAAGAATACACAGAATAACTGTCCAAAAAAGATCTTCACGATCCAGATAATCACGATGGTGTGATCACTCATCTAGAGCCAGCCATTCTGGAATGTGAAGTCTAGTGGGCCTTAGAAAGCATCATTATGAACAAAGCTAGTGGGGGTGATGGAATTCCAATGGAGCTATTTCAAATCCTGAAAGATGATATTGTGAAAGTGCTGCACTCAATACACCAGGAAATTTGGAAAACTCAGCAGTGGCCTCAAGACTGGAAAAGGTCAGTTTTCATTCCAATCCCAAAGAAAGGCAACACCAAAGAATGCTCAAAATACCACACAGTTGCACTCATCTCACACACTAGTAAAGTAATGCTCAAAATTCTCCAAGCCAGGCTTCAGCAATATGTGAACCATGAACTCCCTGATGTTCAAGCTGGTTTTAGAAAAGGCAGAGGAACCAGAGATCAAATTACCATCATCTGCTGAATCATGGAGAATGCAAGAGAGTTCGAGTAAAACATCTATTTCTGCTCTATTGACTATGCCAAGGCCTTTGACTGTGTGAATCACAATCAACTGTGGAAAATTCTGAGAGAGATGGGAATACCAGATCACCTAACCTGCCTCTTGAGAAATCTGTATGCAGGTCAGGAAGCAACAGTTAGAACTGGACATGGAACAACAGACTGCTTCCAAATAGGAAAAGGAGTACGTCAAGGCTGTATATTGTCACCCTACTTATTTAACTGCTATGCAGAGGACATCATGAGAAACGCTGGACTGGAAGAAACACAAGCTGCAATCAAGATTGCTGGGAGAAATATCAATAACCTCAGATATGCAGATGACACCACCCTTATGGCAGAAAGTGAAAAGGAACTAAAAAGCCACTTGATGAAAGTGAAAGAGGAAAGCGAAAAAGTTGGCTTAAAGCTCAACATTCAGAAAACGAAGATCATGGCATCCGGTCCCATCACTTCATGGGAAAGAGATTGGAAAACAGTGGAAACAGTGTCAGACTTTACTTTTGGGGGGCTCCAAAATCACTGCAGATGGTGATTGCAGCCATGAAATTAAAAGACGCTTACTCCTTGGAAGAAAAATTATGACCAACCTAGATAACATATTCAAAGGCAGAGACATTACTTTGCCAACTAAGGTCTGTCTAGTTGGAGGCTATGGTTTTTCCAGTAGTCATGTATGGATGTGAGAGTTGGACTGTGAAGAAGGCTGAGCACCGAAGAATTGATGCTTGTGAACTGTGGTGTTGGAGAAGACTCTTGAGAGTCCCTTGGACTGCACAGGGATCCAACCAGTCCATTCTGAAGGAGATCAGCCCTGGGATTTCTTTGGAAGGAATGATGCTGAAGCTGAAACTCCAGTACTTTGGCCACCTCATGTGACAAGTTGACTCATTGGAAAAGTCTTTGATACTGGGAGGGATTGGGGGCAGGAGGAGAAGGGGACGACAGAGGATGAGATGGCTGAATGGCATCATTGACTCGATGGATTGATTCTGAGTGAACTCTGGGAGTTGGTGATGGACAGGGAGGCCTGGCATGCTGTGATTCATGGGGTCGCAAGGAGTCGGACACGACTGACCGACTGAACTTCATCTATATTTGCTGCAGATTGACTTCTTCTAGGTATGCTGTCTATGGTATCCTCGCTCATTGTGACTGGTGGCTTCTCTCAAGTAGTGGTGGAGTCCTCCTCTTGAGTTGTAGCCGTGGACTTGGGGCTCCTCGATTTGCATGAGAGCCTCCTCTTAGGTTATGATGGGGTGGCTCTGCAGGGGGGTTCTCTCTTCTTTGGAAACTACATGTTCCTCAAAATTGTAGCATGACTGCTCCTCTCTACTCGTGAGGGCCTACTCTTTAGTTACTTCAGTGGGCTCATCTTTATTTGCAGAACAGGCACTCCTCTCTATGTGTGATGTCATGGTGGATTCCTCTTTACTTGTGGTTGAGGAAACCTCTCCAATTTTGGTGGGTAGCTCCTCTATCATTGTGGCTAGTGGCTCCGCTCATGTTGCAGCACAGGACTTGGTGGTTCTTCTATAGTTGCGTTGGGCATTGTTGCCCCTCAATCATTGCAGGATGTGGGGCTTCTTGTCTAGATGTGATATGCAGGCTCCTCTCTAGTTGTGGCACCTGGTCAACACGCTAGTTGTGGCCAGGGGCTCTCCCTAGTTGCACTGTACTAGAGGTTTCTAACTATTGGTGGTGTGGTGACTCCTTTGAGTTGTTGCACTTGCTAATCTATTTGCTATTGGCAAGGGACTGTTCTCTAGTTGTGGTCGGCTTCCAATATAGTTTTATCCAGAAGGTTCCTCTCATGGCAGTTGGGTAACTCTCTATTTGAAGTGGGTGGTCAAGGTTCTATTTGTGGTGGAGGTCTCCTCTCTAATTGCATTGGACAGAGGTTTTATGCAGTCGTTGTAATGTGTGGTGGGGCTCTTCTCTAGATGTGATGTGTGGGCTCCTCTCTAATTGTGGTGAGCTACACATCTCTAATTGAGGGTGATCCTCTCTTGTAGTGATGTGTGTTTGGGTTCCTCTCTTGTGGTGGTGTGGTGCTCCTCTCGAGTTATTTCACTGCACTCATCTCTATTTGTGTCACAGTGGCTCCTTTTTAGGTGCGATGTCCTGGGGCCTCCTCTCTAGTTGTGGTGAGGAGATCCTCGCCGGCTCTGCCAGGGGAGTGTCACTGATTTGTTGCCAGGGGCTCCCGTCATGATGCAGAATATGGCTTCTCTTGAATTAAGGTGAATTCTCACATTTCTCTTGAGTTTCGTTGGGGACATTGGGAATCCTTTCAAGTTGCTTCAGGGGGCTTGGGACTTGTCTCCATTTGCGATCTGGAACTCAGGGTTCTTCTTGAGTTGCAGCAGGGGAGTCAGGCCTCCTGTCAAATTGTGGCTGAGAACTCGAGTTTCCCCTCTAGTTGTGACAGGAAACTCAGGGTTCCTCTTGAGGGGAAATAGTGGTTTGAGGCCTCACTTGAGTTGCAAGTGGGAATGCAGGAGACTCAGGGTTCCTGTCAAGTTGCAGCAGGTGATTCAGAGCTCCTCTATTGTTTTGGCGGGACCTCAGAGTTCCTCTCAAGTTGTAGCATGGGACTCAGGGTTCCACTTGAGCCTTGGCAGGGAACTCAGGGTTCCTCTTGAGTTGGGAGGGATGTTCAGGGTTCATTTCGAGTTGCAATGTGGCCTCCTGTCGACTTCTCTTGGGGCATCTCATTTCTTGCAGGGATGTGCATGGTGGGTTCCATCTTGTTGCAATGTGTGGGTGCATACTCACTACTTTAAATGGTCGAGGTCAACTCTGTACTCGGGGTGTGTTCTATTATCTCTGATTGTGGCGTGCAAGCTCCTCTCTTGTTGTGTTGTGAGGTTCATCTCTATTAGCAGAGGGCCTCCTCTCTATGTGTGATGTCCAGCATGCTCCCCTCGAGTTGTGGTGGAGGGCTCCTCTGAATTTATGGGGCAGTGTCCTCTCTGGTTGGGGAGTGGGTGGCTGCACTGTGGAGGTTCTCTTTACCTTTGGCTCTAGGAGTTCCTCAGAAATTTTAGTGGAGTTTACCTTCTTTAGTTGTGATGGGTGTTCTATCTCTAGTTGTGGTGAGTGAGCTCCTCTCTAGTCATGTAGGGAGGGGTTTTGCTCAATAGTTGTAGTGTATAGGGGCTGTTCTCCACATGAGGAATGCAAGCTTCTCTGGAGCTATGGCTGGAAGCTTTCCAATTTTTGTGCTGGTGGCCTCATCTCAGAGTCGATTTCCTGGAGCTTCTGTCTAGTTGTCAGGGGCTTTTCTCTACTTTTGGTGTGCAGGCTCTGCTCTATTTGTGGCAGGTTGCTGGTTTCTTATCGCTGCAGGGTCCTCCAAGCTAATTGGGATGTTCAAGGGCTCTGGAGTTGTGGTAGGCAGAACTATGTAATTGCAGTGGTGCACTCCTTTGTGTTTTTCTCAGGCAGAACATATCAATTTGGTGTGCGGGCTCAGGGATTCTCTAAAAGGAGGCAGTGGTTCCTGTCGAGATGAAACAGGAGGCTCCTCTCAAATTTCAGTGGGGAGTTCTTCTCTAGTTGTGGTCAGGGACTCCTCTCCACCTGTGACATGGGTGTTACTTTCTAGTTGCAGTGTGCTAGTGAGCTCATCTCAAGCATCAGTGGTGGTTCCTCTCTAGTTGTGGTGAGGGATTATCTCTAGCTGTGGTGTGGCTTCTCTTTTCTAGTTGTATGCTGGTCTGCTAATCTCTAGTTGTGATATGCAGGCTACTTTCTTGTTACGGTGAGGGAAACTTTAGTTGCAGTATCTGGGGGGGAGGTCCTCTCTCATTGCAATCTGCAAGGGCCTCCTTTCTTGTTTGGTGGGGGGCTCTTCTATATTTGTCACAGAGTGACTCCTTTCTAGGTGTGATATCTGGGGGGCATACTCTCTCATTGTGGCCGCTGGCTTCTCTCGAGTAGTGGCAGAATCCTCCTCTTGAGTTGTGGCATTGGACTCGGAGCTCCTCTCGAGTTTCAGTGGTTTCCTCCTCTTAGGTTGTTATGGGGGCCTCTGCAGGGGCCTCTGCTCGGGCCTCTGCTCTTCTTTGGCAGTAGGTGTTCCTCACAAATTTTAGAGTGGTTGCTCCTCTCTACTTGTGAGTGCCTCCTCTCAAGTTACTTCAGGGAGGGCTTCTCTATTTGCGGCCAAGGGTTTCCTCTCTATATTTGATGTTTCGGTCATCTCCTGTCTATTGGTGGTGAGGGAAGCTTCTCCAGTTTTGGCGGGGTCTCCTCTGTCATTGTGGCCAGTGGCTCCTGTTGTGTTGCAGCAAAGGACTCGGTGGTTCCTCTCTAGTTGCATTGGGCATTGGTGTTCCTCAGTCATTGCAGTCTGCAGGGGACTCTTCTCCAGATGCTGTGTGCAGGCTCATCTCTCACTGTGGCTCACTGTCAACACACTATTTGAGGCCAGGGGCTCTCTCTACTTGCACTGTACTTGGGTTTTTCTCTAGTTGTGGTTTGGTAGCTCCTTCGAGTTGTTGTAGTCATTACTGTAGTTGCAGTGTGCAAGGGGCTACTGTTTTGTTGTGGTGGACTTTCCAATCGAATTTAATAGAGAAGGCTCCTCTCTAGTTGCAGTGTGGGCCAATCCTCTAGTCGTAGTGGGGGTCTCCTCTCTAGTTGCATTGGTCAGGGGTTTTCCTCAATAGTTGCAATGTGCTGGGGTGTGGGGGTGTTCTCCAGATATGGTGTGTGGTCTCCTCTCTAGTTGTGGCAAGCTGTACTCTAATTGTGCTATGGGTGTCTCCTCTCTTGTAGAGATGTGTGCCTGGACTCCTCTCTTGTGGTGGTGTAGTGCTCCTGTCTAATTGTGTTGAGATCTTATCTTGATTTGCTGTGATAGCTCCTCTTGAGATGAGCCAGGGGACTCGGGGCTCCTCTTGAGTTCTGGTGTTGCCTCCTTTCGAGTTGCAGCTGGGGGCTCAGGGTCTTTTGAGTTGTGCCAGGGCATTCGGGGCTCCTCTTGAGTTACTTCAGTGGGCTCATTTCTACTTGTGGTTGAGTGACTCCTTTTTAGGGGCAATCCTGGGGGCTCCTCTCTAGATGCGATGATGAGATTCTCTCCAGCTGCACCAGGGGAGTGCCTCTTTCTTTGTTGCTGGGTGCTATCCTCATGATGCAGAATAGGGTCTCTTCAATTGAGGCAGATTCTCATGGTTTCTTTTTAGTTGTGTTGGCGGTCTCAGGAATCCTCTCGAGTTGCAGCAGTTGACTCAGGCCTCCTCTCGAATTGCAATGGGAATTCAGTGTTCCTCTCGAGTACAGCTTGGAACTTGGAGTTCCTCTGGAATTGCCATGGAATGCTCCTTTTGAGTTGAACTAGGGGAGACCTTTTCGAGTTGTGGTGGGAACTCAGGTTTCATCTCAAGTTTCGGTGCTGGACCAAGGGTTACACTAGAGCCATGGTGGAGAATGCAGTGTGCCTATCGAATTGCAGGGCAGCTTCCTCTAGAGTTGTCTAGGGATGACTTGTCTCTAGCAGGGATGTGCAGGATGGCTCCTGTCTTGTGGCAATGTGTGGGTAGCTACTCACTAGTTCTGTAATGGATTTTTTCTCTAGTTGTTGTCGGGGTCAACTCTGTACTTGTGGTGGGATCTATTTTCTCTAGTTGTGGTATACAAGATTCTCTATAGTTGTGGTGTGAGGTTTGTCTCTATTAGTAGTAGAGGGGCTCCTCCTGAGTTGTGGTGGAGGGCTCCTCTCAAGTTGTAAGGCTGTGTCCTCTCTGCTTGGGGTGTGGGTGGCTCCACAGGGAAGGTCATCTCTACTTTTGGTGTTAGGGGTTCCTCACTAATATAAATGGGGCTGCTTCTCTCTATTTTTGAGAGATTCCAATAGACTTACTTCAGGGAGCTCATCTCTATTTGCAGCAGAGAGTCTTCTCTCTAGGTGTTATGTCCTGGGTGACTCCACTATTTGTGCCAGGGGAATCCACTTCAGTTTTGGCAGAGGGGCTCCTCTGTCATTGTGGCCAGGGGCTCCTTTCCTGTTACAGCATAGGGCTTTTGTCAAATTGCAGTGGGTAACTTGGGGTTCCCTTTGAGTTGCAGCAAATTATTTGGGGTTTCTTTAGACTTGCAGTGGAGCCTCCTCTGGAACTGAAGTGGGGCAGATGCTCTCTAGTAGTGAAATGCAGGCTGGCTCCTGTCTAGGTGCAGCATGGGGCTTCACTCTAGTTGCACTGGGGGTTCATTCTTTATTTGTGGTGGAGTGACTCCTCTCTAGATATCCTTTGCAGACTCCTCTCTATTTGTGGCACAGGTGCTTCTCTCTAGTTGTGCTAGTTTGGCTCCTTTCTAATTGTGGTAGTGTGGTCTTCTCAAAATGTTCTGGGAGTGGTTCCTCTCTGATTGTGATGTGAAGGGGGTCTTTTCCTAATAGCAATATTCAGGAGGCTACTGTCTAGTTGTGGCAGTGGGAGTCCTTCTTAGTTGTGGATGGTGGGCTCCACTCTACTTGTTGCAGGGGACTTCTGTTTAATTGTGACGTTTGGGTATGTTCCTCTCTAGTGGTGATGTTCAGGGGAGCTTATCTCTAGTTGTGGAAGAAGTCTCCTCTCTAGTTCCGGTGTCACCCTCCTCTATCTTTATGATCCACGTGAAAAGTCCACTCTAGTTGTGATGTGCATGGGCACTTTTCTCTAACTGTGATGTGTGGGGAGGGTTTGTATCTACCTGTAGCAGAAGTGTCCACTCTAGTTGTGGTGGTGGTACTACACTCTAGTTTTGATGTACGGTGGTGAGGGGGTAGCACATTTCCATTTGAGTAGTGTGCTCCTCACTAGTTGTGCCTGAGGTTCAACTATCTAGTTGTAGCATGTATTCAACTCTCTAGTTTTGGCGGTTGGGCTTCTCTCTAGTTGTGATGTTCCAGGGTAGTCCACCCTAGTGCAGAGCCTGGGGGAGTCCAGTCTAGTTGTGGAGTGGGAACTCCCATCTTGTTGCATTAGGCTGTGCAGCTCTTCTCCAGGTTCAATTTGCTGGCTCATTTCTCTTTGTAGTTTGAGGAGCTACTCTCTAGGAGTGGGGTAGAGCCTCTTCTCTAGCTGTGGTGTGTGAGATTGCACCTCTCTAGTTACAGGGTGCCTGGCCTCCTTCCTATATGTGGTGGGCCCCATTCTTGTTTCCATGTGTGGGCTCCTCTCTAATTGTGGTTGGAGACTCCTCTCGATGTGTGTCAGGGGACTTCGTGTTGCTCTTGAGTTGTCATGGAGCTTCTACCCTCTAGCTGTGACAGGGTGTGCCTCTCTGATGGTTGTAGGGGAATCTACTCAACTTGCAGGAGAGATTCATCTCTATTTGTGGTAGAGGTGACCCTTTCTAGTTGCAATGTCTGAAATAATCTCTTTAATTGTGGTGGTGGGAATCTCTCCAGTTTTTCTAGATGGGCTCCTCTGTCATTGTGACCATAGGCTTCTCTTGAGTTGTGTCATAGGCATTCTCTTAATTTCAGGAGGGAACTCGGGACATCTCTCTAGTTGCGGTGGTGCCACGTCTGGGGGTTCTCTGTGGGAGGGTGTTCTCTCTACTTGTGGCATTAGAGGATTCTCATTAGTTTTCACGGGTTTGCTCCACTGTAGTTCTGAGGAGCTCTTCTCAAATTACTTCAGGGGCGTCGTCTCTATTTGCGGCAGAAGAGCTCCTCTCTAGGCACAATTTGCTGGAGGGCTCCACTCATGTTTCGGCAGGGGAATCCTCTCCAGTTTTGCCGGGTCCCTCCTCTGTCTTTATCGCCCGGGGCTCCTTCCTTGTGATGGCATAGGGTTCCTGTCGAATTGTGGTGGGGGACTCAGGGTTCCTCTCGAATTGTGACAGGTAAATTGGGGTTCCTTTAAAGTTGTGGAGGAAACTCCTCAAGCTGTGTGGGGCAGCTATTCTCTGATAGCGATTATCAGACTTGATCCTGTCTACTTGTAATATGCAGTAGGCTACTGTATAGACTTCCCTGGTGGCTCAGACAGTAAAGCATCTGCCTACAATGCCAGAGACCCGGGTCCAATCCCTGGGTTGGGAAGATCTCCTGGAGAAGGAAATGGTAACTCACTCCAGTATTCTTGCCTGGAAAATCCCATGGACAGAGGAGCCTGGTAAGCTACAGTCCATGGGTTCACAAGGAGTCAGACATGACTGAGCGACTTCACTTTCACTGTATAGTTATGGCATGTGGCTCCAGTTTAGTTGCCGTGGGGGTCAATGACATATTTGTTTCAGTTTGTCAGTAGTTTTGGTTTGCAGACTCTTCTCTAGTTGTGGTGGTGGGGTGCTCCTCTTTAGTTGTGGTATGAGAGTTCCTGTCTAGTAGTGGTAAAGTGCTCCTCTCGAGTTGAGGTGGGGATAGCTTCTCTCTGCTTGTGATGTGAAGGGGCACTTTTTCTAGTTGTGATGTGAAATATCATACTCTCTAGTTAAGCCAGGGGGCACCCTCTTTGTGGCATGTTGAGCTCCTCTGTACTCAAGGCAGAGGACTTACATTTAATTGTGATGTGTAAGTATACCCCTCTCTAGTGGCAAAGTTCAGTGGGACTAATGTCTCCTTATGGTGGGATTCCACCCTCTAGTTTTGGTGTGGGACTCCTCTCTTATTACAATGTGAATGGGAGCTCCTCTCTAGTTGTGAGAACCTTATCTATAGTTGTGGTGTGCAGGCCTCTCTCTAGTTTTGGAGGTGTTCTCCTTTCTAGATGTGGCAGGGGGCTCTAAACTAGTTTCAGGGTACAGCTGGCTCTCAATTTGTGGCTGGGACTCTTCTCTAGTTGTAGTGGGAGTTACCTCTCGATTTGCTGTAGGTGGCTCCTCTCGAGTTTTTGTGGGGGACTCATCTGTCATTTTGGTGGGGGACTCCTCTCTAGCTGTGGTACAGTGCCTCCTTTCTACTAGTGATGTTCTGGTAAGCTCCTCTTAAGTCAGTGGGCAGCTCCACTCTACGTTTGGTGGTGGACTTTTCTATAGATGTAAAATGGTGGCCAGTTTCTTGTTGCAGTGCACATGCTCCACTCTAGGTGAGGTAAGGTGCTCTTCTTTAGCTGTGATGTCTGAGGTGACTCCTCTCATTGTCATGTGCAGGGGATCTCCTCTCTAGTTGTGGTGTGGGCTTTGTCTGTATTTGCAGTGGATTGGCTACGCTCTAGATGTCATGTCCAGAGGGTTCCTCTCTCATTGTAGACAGTGGCTTCTCTCGACTTGTGTTGTAGGGCTCTTCTAGAGTTTCTGCAGGGTACTTGGGTCTTTTCTTAAGTTGTGGCTGGGCCTCCTCTCGCATGTGTCATGTGGGGGTCTCCAGGGTGATGGGCCTTCTTTACTTTTAGTGCTAGGGTTTCCTCACTAATTTTGGTGGAGTTGACCCTCTCTAGTTGTGACGTGTGGTCAACTCTGTAGATGTGGAGAGGAAGATCCTCTCTAGTTGCATTGGGTGGGACTTTTCCTCAATAATTGCAGTGTGTATATTGCTCTTCTCCATATGAGGGATGCAGGCTTCTCTGGAGTTGTGGTAGGAGGCTCGTGTATTGTTGTGCCGGCAGGCTCCTCTCTAAATCGATTTCTAGGGGCTTCTGTCTTGTTGTGCAGGTCTTTCTCTAGTTGGGATGTTCGGGTTCCTTTCTAGCTGTGGAAAAGTGCAACTTCCTTAATGTGGCAGGGACAGAAAGCTAGTTGTGGGGTTCAAGGAGCTCTCAAGTTGTGGTGGGGGTATCTCTGTACTTGCGGTGGTGGGCTCCTCTGTATTTGTCTCAGGAGGCACATATCAGTTTGCTGTGGGGGTGTAGGGCTTCTCTAAAACAAGTGAGCGGATTGTACGGAGAGGAAGCATGGGCCTCCTTTCAAGTTTCAGTGGTGGGGGACTTCTCTCTAGTTGTGTATCATGACTCCTCTCTTTGTGGCATAGAGATTTCTTTCTAGGTTGTAGTGTGCTGGTGAGCTCAACTAAAGTATCAGTGGGGGCTCCTCTCTAGTTGTGGTGGGGGATTGTCTCTAGCTGTGGTGTGGCTGCTCATTTCTAGTTGTGGTGTGCTGGTGGGCTACTCTCTAGTTGTGGTGTGTGGGCTCCTTTCTAGTTATGGTGATGGGCTCCTTTGTTGCAATATGTGAGAGGAGTTCACTCTCATTGCAGTATGCAGGGGCCTCCTTTCTTGTTGTGGTGGGAGAGATCAGCTATATTTGCCACAGAGTGACTCTTCTCTAGGTATGATGTTTGGGGGCATCCTCTCGCATTGTTGCCTGTGGCTTCTCCTGAGTAGGGGTGGAGTCCTCCCTTGAGTTATAACTTTGACTTGGAGCTTCTCCTTCATTGCAGTGGTCCCTCCTCTTAGGTTGTGATGAGGGTCTCTACAATGGCGGTCCTCACTTCTTTTGTTCCTGGGTGTTCCTTACAAATTTTAACGTGGTTGCTCCTCTCTACTTGTGAGGGCCTCATCTAGAGTTATTTCAGGTGGCTTGTCTCTTATCTGCTTCAAAACGAGTCCTCTATGTGTGATGTCTTGGTGGACTCCTCTCTACTTGTGGTGGGGGACACCTCTCCAGTTCTGGTGGGGGGCTCCTCTGTCATTGTGGCCACTGGCTCCTCTCCTGTTGTAGCAAAGGATTTGGTGGTTCCTGTCTAGTTGCCTTGGGCAGTGGTGTTCCTAAATCTTTGTGGTATGTTTCAGATTCATCCCAGATGTGATGTGCTGCCTCCCTTCTTGTTGTGGCCTGGGTTCAACACACTGTGTTCAGGGGCTCTCTTTAGTTGCACTTTACTAGGGGTTTCTCTCTAGTTGTGCTGTGGTGGCTCTTTTGAGTTGTTGCAATTGTTACTCTAGTTGCTGTTGGCAAGGTGCTCCTTTCTAGTTGTGGTGGGTTTTCCAATCTAGTTTTATCCAGAATGCTCCTCTCTAGTTGCACTGGGGGTCAACTCTAGTTGTGGTGGATGTTCAAGTGTCTAGTTGTGGTGTGGGTCTCCTCTCTAGTTGCACTGGGCAGGGATTTTCCTCAACAGTAGCCATGTGGTGTGGGGCACATTCCTAGGTGTGGTATGTCAGCTCCTCCTTAGTTGTCTCGAGCTGCACTTTTATATTTGTGTTGTGGGTGCTCCACTCTTGTAGTGATTTATGCCTCCTCTCCTCTCTTGTGGTGGCATGGTGCTCCTTTCTAGTTATGCTGAGGTCTTATCTCAATTTGCCACAAGAACTCCTCTTGAGTTGAGGCAGGGGACTCAGAGTTCCTCTCGAGTTCTGGTGGTGCCTCCTCTCGAGTTGCAGTAGGGAGCTCCCCATCACTTCAAGTTGTGATGGTGAACTCTGGATTCCTCTCGAGTTGCAGCAGTGAACTTGGGGATCCTCTCGAGTAGTGGCCCCTACTGATATTCATCTCGAGTACAGCACATAACCCGGAGTTCCTCTTGACTTGCCATACAAGGCTTATCTTGAGGTAAGGCAGGGGACTCAGAGCTCCAATCGAGTTGTAGTGTGTATCTTCATGGGGTGGGCAGTCCTCTCTACTTTTGGTACAGGGGTCTTCCCAGCAGTTTTTGGTGGGATTGCTACTCTCTAATTTTGAGGGGCTCTTCTCGAGTTACTTCAGTTTACTCAGCTCTGTTTGCATCAGTGGGACTCCGTTTTGGGTGTAATGTCCTGGGGGCACATCTCTAGTTGTAGTGATTAGAACCTCTCCAGCTCTGGTGGGGGAGTGCCTCTGTTTTTGTTGCTGCCCCCCTCTTAATTCAGAATAGGGCTCATTTTGAATTGAGGCAGATTCTCCCTCTTGATTTGGAGTGGGGGTCTTGGGACCCTCACAAATTGCATCGGGGGATGGGGGCTTGTCTTGAGTTGCGACAGGGAACTCGGGGTTCCTCTTGAGTTGCAGCAGCAGAGTCGGACTTCCTCTCAAATTGAGGCGAGGAACTTGATGTTCCTGTCGAGATGTGATGGGAAACTTGGAGTTGCAGCCAAGGACTCAGAACTCCTCTGGAGTTTTGTTGGGAACTCAGGATTCATCTTGTGTTGCAGCGCGGGACCCAGGGTTACAATAGAGCTGTGGTGGGGGATGCAGTGTGCTTCTCCAGTTGCGGTGGGGCTTTCTCTAGAGCTGCCTAGGGGCAACTCGTCCCTAGCAGGGATGTGGAGGATGGCTTCTGTCTTGCAACAATGTGTGGGTGGCTACTCACTAGTTCTGGCATGGATTTTTTCTCTAGTTGTGGTTGGGGTCAACTCTGTATTGTGGTGGATACGATTTTCTCTAGTTGTGCTGTACAAAATTCTCTATAGTTGTGGTGTGAGTTTCGTGTCTATTAGCAGCAGAGGGGCTTCTCTCTATGTGTGATGCTTACTGGGTTCCTCTCGAGCTGTGGTGGGGTGGCTCCTCTCTAGTAGCATTGTGCAGCATTGCTTCTGTTTAGTTTCGGTGTGTGGGTGGCTACACAACCTGTGGCATGGGGCCTCTCTTTAGTTGGTGTGGGGGATCAGCTGTTAGCTGTGTCAGGTGGGCTCCTCTCCAGTTATGGTGTGCAGGCTCCTCTTGAGTTGTGTTAGGGGACTCTTCTCTAGTTGTAGTGTGTGATGGGCACCTCTAGAGTTGCAGTGGAATTTTCCTTTCTGATTGTGGTGGGGGTTTCCTCTCTGGTAGTGATGTGCAGAGGTACTTTTTCACAATATTCCCGAGCCTACCCTCTAATTTTGGCATGGCCCCTCCTCTTTAGTTGTGGCGTGGGGCCTCCTCTCTAGTTGTGGCAGGAGACCTCTGTCTAATTGCGGTGTGCAGGAATGCTTCTCTCAAGTGTCAATGTTCAGGGGGCTGCTCTCTAGCTGCAGCATGGGGTCTATTGTCTAACTGTGGCAAAGATGTGCCTATCTGATGATCATAGGGGAATCTACTCAAACTGCAGGAGGGGTTCGTCTCTATTTGCAGTGGAGGGGACGCTTTCTAGGTGAAATGTCCAGGATCACCTCTCTAGTTGTGGTTTGGGGACACTCTCCAGTTTTTCTGGATGAGCTCCTCTGTCGTTGTGGCCATGGGCTTCTCTTGAGTGGTGGCATAGGCCTCCTCTCAAGTTCAGGATGGGCATCTCTCTAGTTGTGGTGGTGCCACCTCTGGGGTTCTCTGTGGGGAGGGTGTTCTCTTGACTTGTGGCATTGGGGGCTCCTCACTAGTGTTCAGGTTATTGCTCTGCTGTAGTTGTGAGGGGCTCATCTTGATTTACTTCTGGGGCCTCATCTCTATTTGCAGCAGAGGGGCTCCTCTCTAGGCACAATGCGCCAGAGGGCTCCTCTCTAGTTCTGTCCAGGGAATCCTCTCCAGTTTTGATGGGAACTCCTCTGTCTTTGCCGTGGTGAGCTCCTTCCTTGTGACAGCATTGGGCTCCTGTCCAGATGAATTGGGTGACCTGGGGATCCACTCACGTTTCCACAAGTGACTTGGTGTTCCTTTATAGTTGTGGTGGGGCCTCCTCTTGAGCTGCATGGTCAGGCCTCCTCTCAAGCTGCGTGGTGCAGCTCCTCTCTAGGAGTGATTAGCAGACTGGCTCCTGTGTAGTTGTGATGTACAGTGGGCTACCCTACTGTTAAGACACGATCCACTCTAATTGCAGTGGGGTCAGACTGATGGCTTCACCCCCCCCCCCCCGCCTGCTCCCCTGTTGTTGTGGTTTGCAGATTCCTCTCTAGTTGTGGTGGGGGCACTCTTTTTTAGTGGTGGTATGGGTCTTCCTCTCTAGTTGCCATAAAGTGCTCCTCTCAAACTGTGGTTGGGGTGGTTTCTCTCTGCTTGTTATGTGAAGGGGTGCATTTTCCAGTTGTGAAGTGAAGGAGAACACTCTCTAGCTGTGGAAGGGGGCATCCTCATTAGTTGTGGCATGTTGGGCTCCTCTCTACTCATCACAGGGGGTTTATATTTAATTGTGATATGCGGGTGTGCTCAGCTCTAGTGGCGATGTTCAGTGAGGTTACTGTCTATTTGTGGTGGAGATCTCCCCTCAAGTTGTGGTGTTTCATTCTGCTCTTCTTCCAATCCAATTGGTAGCTCCTCTCTATTTTGGGGGGCCTTTTCCCTAGTTGTGGCTTGCAGCTTCATCTTTAGTTGTGAATGGGTGCTCCTTTCCAGTTGTGGCAGGGGGCTCTAAACTTGTTACAGGGCACACAGTGCTCTTAATTTATGGCTGAGGCTCCTCTCTAGTTGTAGTAGGAGGCACCTCTCAAGTTGCTGCATGGAGCATCTCTCAAGTTTGATTGCGGAGCTCCTCTAGAGTTGCTGCAGGTATCTTGGCCTTCTCTTGAGTTGCTGTAGTGCCTGCTATTGCGTTTGTCACATGTGGGCTCCATGGTGATGAGTCGTCTCTACTTGTAGCACTAGGGTTTCCTCACTCATTTGGGGGTTTAACTTCTCTCTTTGTGATAGGTGGTCATCTCTCTAGTTGTGGTGAGGAAGTTCCTCTCTAGTTGTGTTGGCGGGGCTTTTCCTCAATAGTTTCAGTTTGTATGGGGCGCTCCTTCACATGAGGAATGCAGGCTCCTCTGGAGTTGTGGTGAGAGGCTTGTGTATTGTGCCGGCGGGCTCCTCTCTAAGTCGAATTCCAGGAGCTCCTGTCTAGTTGTGGGGAACTTCTCTCTAATTGTGATGTGCGTGCTCCACTCTAGTTGTGGCAGGGTGCAAGTTTCTTGTTGTGGCAGGGACTCCATGCTAGTTTTGGTCTTCATGGAAATCTCCAGTTGTGTTGTGGGTATCTCTGTACTTGAGGTGGTGGCCTCCTCTATATTTATCTCAGGAGGCACATATAAATTTGCTGTGGGGGTTCAGGCTCCTCTAAAAAGAGGCAACAGATCCTGTTGAAATGAAGCAGGGGGCTTCTCTTGAATTTCAGAGGGGGTCTCTAGTTGTGGTTGAGGACTCCTCTCTACATGTGGCATGGATGTCTCTTTCTAGTTTCAGTGTGCTGGTGAGCTCCTCTTCAGTATCAGTGGGGGCTCCTGTCTAGCTGTCATAGCAATTATCTCTGGCCTTTGTGTGCCTGCTCCTTTCCAGTTGTGGTTTGCTGGTGTGTTACTCTTCAGTTGCCGTGTGAGATCTCTTTTCTAGTTATGGTGAGGGGCTCTTTAGTTGCAATATCTGTGGGGAGTTCTCTCTCATTGCAATGTAAAGGGACTTTCTTTCTTGTGGTGGTGGTGGGGCTCATCTTCATTTGCTTCAAAGTGACTTCTCTCTACGTATATCGTCTGTGGGCCTCCGCTTGTATGGTGGCTGGTGGCTTCTCTCGAGAGCGGCAGTGTCCTCTTCTTGACTTGTGGCACTGGCCTCAGGGCTCCATTCGAGTTGCAGTGGACCCTCCTCTAAGGTTGTGTTGAAGGGATCTTAAGGGGGTTCTTTCTTCTTTTGGCACTAGATATTCCTACAGATTATAGCATGGTTGTTCCTCTCTACTTGTGAGGGCCTCCTCTCAATTTACTTCAGGGGGCATGTCTCCATGTGTGGCAGAGGTTCTCCTTTCTATGTGTGATATCTTGTGGACTCCTCTCTGCTTGTGATGGGGAAAACCTCTCCAGTTTTGGTGGGGGGCTCCTCAGTAATTCTGGCCATTGGCTCCTCTCGTGTTGCTGCAGAGGACTTGGTGGTTCCTCTCTGGTTGCATTGGGCAATGGTGTTCCTCAGTCATTGCGGTTTGTGGGGAGTTCTTTTCCAGATGCAGCTTGAAAGCTCCTTTCATACTGTGGCATGTGGTCAACACACTAGTTTTGGTCAGGGGCTCTTACTAGTTGCACTGAACTAGGGGTTTCTCTCTCGTTGTGATGTGGTAATTCCTTCGAGTTGTTGTAGTTTCCCTATTTGCTGAGGGCAAGGACCTACTCTGTAGTTGTGGTGGGGTTTGCCATCTTGTTTTATCCAGAAGGTTCCTCTCTATTTGCAGTGGGGGTCAACACTCTTCTTATGGTGGGTAGTCAAGTCTCTAGTGATGGTGGTGGTCTCTTCTCTAGTTCCATTGTGCAGGGGATTTCCTCAAAAGTTGCAGTATGCGGTGGGGCTCTTCTCCAGGTGTGCTGTGTGGGCTCCTCTCTAGTTGTGGGGAGGTGAACTTCTCTAATTGTGCTGTGGGTGCTCCTCTCTTGTAATGATGTCTGCCTGGACTCCTCTCTTTTTGTGGCATGGTGCTACTCTTTAGTTGTGCTGAGGTCTTATTCTCGATTTACTATGAGAGAGCCTCTTGAGCTGAGGAAGGGCATTCAGAGCTCCACTTGAGTTCTGGTGGTGCCACCTCTCGAGTTGCAACAGGGTACATGGGTATCTTTTGAGTTGTGACAGGGAACTCTAGATTTTTGTCAAGTTTCAGCAGTGGACTCGGGGCTCCTCTTGATTTGCAATGGATATTCAGTGTTCCTTTCATGTACAGTGAAGAACTAGGAGTTCCTCTTGAATTGCCATGGAAGGCTCCTCTTCATGTAAGACAGGGGACACAAAGGCCCCTTGAGTTGCAGTGATATCGCCTCTTGTGTTTTGGTAGGTGGTCTCTGTGTGGTGGGGGCATCATCTCTAATTTTGGTGCTTGGCAATACTCACTAGTTTTTCTCAGGATTGCTCCTCTATAATTTTGAAGATATTCTCTCAAGCTACTTCAGTGGGCTCATTTTATTTGTGGCAGAATGACTCTTTTAAAGGTGTGATGTCCTGGGGGCACCTCTCTGGTTGTGGTGAGGGCATCCTCCCCAGCTCTAGCAGGGGAGTGCCTCTGTCTTTGTTGCCGGGAGTTCTCACTGTGATGCGGAATAGGGCTCCTTTTGAATTTAGGCAGATTCTCATGTTTCCTCTAGAGTTTCAAAAGGGAGCTGGGCCTCCTCTAGAGTTGCAGCAGGGAACTCAGAGTTCTTCTAGAGTTGCAGCAGGAGACTCAGATCTCCTCTCGAGTCACAGCACGAACTCAGTGTCCTTCTTGTGTTGCACCGCAAGGCTCAGGGTTCCACACAAGCTATGACGGGGAACTCAGTGTTCCTCTCGAGTTCAGGGCATATAAAGTGTTTCTCTCAACTTGTGGTAGAGCCTCCTCTCGAGTTATCTTGGGCCGACTCATCTCTAGCAGGATGTGCAGGGTGATTCATGACTTGTTGCAATGTTGGTTGGCTACTCGCTAGTTTTGGCCTGGAATGTCTCTGTCGTTGTGGTCGGGGTCAAATCTGTAGTTGTGGTGGTTTCGGTTTCCTCTAGTTGTGGTGTGCAAGCTCCTCTCTTTGTGGTGTGAGGTTCATCTCTATTAGCAGCAGACAGTCTCATCTCTCTCTGTGATGTCCAGCAGACTCCCTCTGAGTTGTGGGGTTTTGTCCTCTCTGGATGGGGTGTGGGTGCCTCCACGGGGGAGGTCCTCTCTACTTTTGGTGCTAGGGGTTCCTCACTAACATTAGTGGGATTGCTGCTCTCTAGTTATGAGGGACTCCACTCGACTTACTTCATGGAGCTCGTCTCTATTTGGGGCAGAAGTGTCTTCTCTCTAAGCCCTGTGGGACTCCACTCTAGTTTTTCTGGGGAAATCCACTACAGTTTTGGCTGGAGAGCCCCTCTGTTATTTTGGCCAGTGATTCCTTTTCTTGTTACAACTGAGCACTTCTGTCAAATTGTAGCAGGGAACTCCTGGTGCCTCTTGAGTTACCACAGGTGACTGTGGCTTCCTTGAGAGTTGTGGTGGATCCTCCAGTCGAGCTTCAGTGGGCCAGATCCTCTCTAGTAGTGATGTGCAAGCTGGTCCCTATATAGTTGCAATGTGCAGGAGGGTACTGTCTAGTTGCAGCATGGGGCTTTAGTTGCAGTGGGGGTGCACTCTTTATTTGTGGTGGGTTGGCTCCTCTCTAGTTGTCATTTGCAGACTCCTCTCTAGTTGTGGCAGGGAGGCTCCTCTTTAGTTGTGGTAGCTGGGCTCCTCTCTAGTTGCAGTAGAGTGCTCTTCTCAAATTGTGATGGGGGTGGCTCCTCTCTGATAGTGATGTGAGGAGGCCCTTTTTCATGTTGTGATTTGTAGGAGGCTACTCTATAGTTGTGGCTGAAGGAGTCCTTTTTAGTTGCAGCATGGTGGGCTCCTCTCTACTCATGGCAGGGGGCTTCTGTCTAATTGTGGTATGTGGATATGCTCCTCTCTAATGGCAATTTTTACAGGGGCTTATCTCCAATTATGGCATGGATCTCCTCTCTAGTTGCAGTGCTGACCTCCTCTTTTGTTATGATCTGTGTTGGAGTTCCACTCTAGTTTTGATGTGCATTGTCACTTTTCTCTAGTTATGATGTGTGGGGCTGGCTCCTATCTACCTGTGGCAGGGGTGTCCACTCTAGTTGTGGCAGTGGTTCTACACTCTAGATGTGATATATAGGATGGGGGCTCTTCTCTAGTTGCAGCGTTGTGCTGTGCACTAATTGCACCTGGAGATCAACTATCTAGCTCTGGCATGTATTCAGCTCTCTGGTTTTGATGGTTGGGCTCAAAGTTGTGATGTGTTGGGGTGCACCTCCCTAGTTGTGCCTGGGGAAGTCCTCTCTAGTTGTGGAGTGGGAACTCTTGTCTTGTTGCATAATGCTGTGAGGCTCTTCTCTAGGTGCAGTTTGCTTGCTCATTTCTATTTGTGGCTTGAGGGGCAACTCTTTAGTGGTGGTGTGAAGCCTCCCCTCTAGACGTGATACACAAGATTGCTCCTCTCTAGGGGCAGCATGTGAGGTCTCCTTTCTTCATGTGGTGTCCGGGTGGGCTCCTTTCTAGTTGCATTGTGTGGGCTTCTATCTAGTTGTGGTGAAGGACTCCTTTTGAGTTGCATCATGGACTTGGCGTTCCCCTCAAATGGAGGTGGTGCCTCCACTCAACTTGTGGTGGGGTGGCTCCCCTCTAGTAGCAATGTGCAGGGTGACTTGTGTTCAGTTGCAATGTGTTGGTGGCTAAACTACCTGAGGCATTGGGTTCCTCTCTAGTTGGTGTGGGAGGTCAACTGTTAGTTGTGTTGGTGGGCTCTTCTCTACTTGTGTTGTGCAGTCTCCTTTCGAGTTGTGTTAGCGGGGCTCATCTCCATATGCAGCAGAAGGACTCCACTCTATATGTGATGTCTTGCTGGTCACCTCTCTACATGTGGCAAGGAAAACCTCTCCAGTTTGGGTGGGGTTTCCTCTGTCACTGGGTCCAGTGGCTCCTCTTTTGTTGGAGCAAAGGACTCAGTGGTTCTTTCTCTAGTTGTTTTGTAGTTTGCATGCTCCTCTCTTGTTGTGATGCATGGTCAACACACAAGTTATGGCCAGGGGCCCTCTCCAGTTGCACTGTACTGGGGGTTTATCTTTAGTTGTTATATGGTGGCTCCTTCAAGTTATTGAAGTCATTACTCTAGTTGCTGTGTGCAAGGGGCTGATCTCTAGTTGTGGTGGGGTTTCCAGTTAAGTTTTATCCAAAATGCTCTTCTTTAGTTGAAGTGGGGGTCAACTCTTGAGTTGTGGTAGGTGCTCAAATTTCTAATTGCAGTGGGGGTCTCCTCTCTAGGTACATTGGGCAGGGTTTTTCCTCAATAGCTGAAATGTGTGGTGGAGCTCTTCTCCAGATGTGATATGTGGGCTCCTCTCTTGTTGTGGAAAGCTGCATTGCACTAATTATGCCATGGGTGCTTCTCTCTCAGTGATGTGTACCTGGGTTCCTCTCTTGTGGAGGCGTGGTGCTCCCCTCTAGTTGTCCTGAGGTCTTATCTTGATTTGCCGAGCATGCTCCTCTTGAGTTGAGGCAGGGGACTCAGAGATCCTCTTGAGTTCTGGTGGTGCCTCCTCTCAAGTTGTAGCAGGTATCTTGGGATCCTTTCAAGTTGTGGTGGGGAACTTGGGGTCCCTCTCAAGTTTCAACAGAGGACTCGGGGCTCCTCTCAATTTGCAGCAGGTACTCGGTGTTCCTCTCGAGTATAGTGCACAACTCTGAGTTCCTCTCAAGTCACTGTGGAAGGCTCCTCTTGAGTTGAGGCAGTGGACTCAGTGCTCCTTTTGAATTGTGGTGATGCCCCCTTTTCAATACTGGCGGGTAGTCTCAGTGAGGTGGGGCATCCTTTTTACTATTGGCACTGGGATCTCCTCACCAGTTTTTTGTGGGATTGCTCTGCTCTAATTTTGAGGCCCTCCACTCCAGTTCACCTCTTCTCGAGTTGAGGTGGGAAACTCAAGGCTCTTCTCGAGTTGTGGTGGGAAATGGGGTTCCACTCAAGTTGTGACGAGGACCTCAGGGACCTGCTCATGTTGCCTCAGGGAAGTCAGGTCTCCTTTCGAGTTGCAAGGGGCACCTCTGTATTCCTCTGGAGTCGCTGCAGGGGAATAGGGCATCATGTTGAGTTGAGTCAGTAAACTCAGTGTTCCTCTTCAGTTCTTCCACGGATCTTGGGGTTCCTATGGAGTTTCAACAGGGGAATCAGGCCTCATCTCGTGTTGAGGCAAGGAACTCTGCTTTCCTCTCGAGTTGTAAAAGGGGTGTCAGGCCTGCTGTCGAGTTGAAGTTGGGACCTGGGGCTTTTTCTTGACGATGCAACCAGGGTGTCAGTCCTCCCTTCATGTTGTGAGTTGATACTTGGGTTAACACTCGAATCGGTGCAGGGGAATCAGGCCTTAACTCAAGTAAAGAGGGAAATCGGAGTGTTTTCTAATTGTGGCACAAATCTCGGGGTTCCTCTCGCATTTGAAAGTGAGACGGCCTCCTCTTGAGGTGCGATGGGAACGTCAGGATTCCTTTCCTGATGAAACAAGGTAATCAACCCTCATTGTGAGATGAGGAGGGGAAAATGGTGCTCTTCTTGAGTTGTGGCAGGAAACTTGGTGTTCCTCTTGAGTGGGGACGGGTATCTTGGGGAACTTCTTGAGTTGCATAAAGGATGTCAAGTATGCTTTCGAGCTTCAAGAGGGAACGTGGGATTTCTCTCAAGATGCTTCAGTAGAGAAAGGCCTAATCTCTCATTGAGGAGAGAATCTCATGGTTTTTCTCGAGTTGCAGAAGGAAGCTTGGGGTTCTTCTTGAGCTGAAACAGGGACCTCAGGGACCGGCTCTTGTTACCTCAGTGAATTCAGGTCTCCTTTTGAGTTGAGAGGGGTTCCTTGGGACGCCTCTCGAATTGCTGCAGGGGAATAGGACCTCATCTAGAGTTCAGTTGGTAAACTCAGGGTTCCTCTCCAGTGGCACCAAGGATCTCGGGGTTGCTATCAAGGTTCAGTGGGGGAGTCAGACCTTGTCTCATGATGAAGCATGGAACTGTACCTTCCTCTCGAGTTGCAAACGGGTTTTCAGGCCTCATGTCATGTTCAGGCATGTAATTTGGGCTTTTTCTACAGGCTCAGAAGGCGAGTCAGGCCTCTCATCATGTTGTGAGGGGATACTCGGTGTTCCATTGGAGCTGGTGCAGGGGCATCAGGACTTATCTCGAGTTGAGGGGGAATTGGTATCCTTTTTCCTTGCAGCAGGATCCGCAGGGTTCCACTCGAGTTTCAATAGGTGAGACAGGCCTCCTCTTGTGGCGTGAGGGGAAGTTGGGATTCCTCTTGAGTTGAAGCAGGGAATGAGCCCTCATCTAGAGATGAGGTGGGGAACACGGGGTTCTTCTCGGGTTGCAGCGGGAAACTCAGGGTTCCTCTCGAGTTGTGACGGATATCTCAGGGAGACCCTTGAGTTGCATAAAGGGAATAAAGCCTTCTATCAAATTTTGAGAGAGGACTCGGGACTGCTCTCTAGGCACTGCAGGAAGAAAGGGGTTTCATCTCACATTGAGGCGGAATTTCTTGGATTTTCTCAAGTTGCAGTGGAAGTTTGGGGTTCCTCTTGAGTTACGATGGGGAAATCAGAGAGCCTCTTATTACCTCAGGGAAGACAAGACTACTTTCAAGTTGCGAGGGGAGCGCGAGATTGCTCTCCAGTCACTGCCAGGAAATCAGCCTCATCTTGCAGTGAGGTCGGAATCTCATTGTGTTTCTCCTATTGCAGCACAAAGCTCTGGATTCCTCTCGAGTTTCAACATGGACCCGAGGGAACATCTCAGTTTGTCTCAGGGAAATCAGGCCTCCTTTCAAGTTACGAGGGACATCTTGGAATTCCTCTCCAGTCGCTGCTGGGGAATGGGGGTCTCACCTTGAAATGAGGAGGGTAACTCATGGCTCTTCTCCAGTTGCAATAGGGATCTTGGCGTTCCTTGGAGTTTCAACAGGGGATTCAGACCTCGTCTCTTTTGAAGGCATGGAACTCAACTTTCCTCTCGAGTTGTATAAGGGGTGTCAGGCCTACTGTCGAGTTCAGGGGGTAACATGTGCTGCCAGGAGCCAGCGTGAGGAACTCAGCCCATGGCAAAGGTCATGAGGAAGGAGGCTTGGCATACGCAAAGGCATGATCAAGCCTCAGGAAACCCCCTGTTCCCAAGCATCTAACCCCCAAACCAGAGTCTGTTTTATGCTTACACCTACACCTCTGACTTTACGGGGGGCTCTCCCCCATAACCATTTCTCTCGGAGAAGGAGTAAATGCGCAGCTTCAAGGCAATAAAAATTCCTGGGCGTGACAAGCGTGTTTCAGCTTACGGACTCCTATGAAAGTTATCTAGCCCACCTGTATAGGTTCGTCTGGCCACATGTGATTGTTTACAGCTTCCCATTCTGAGAGGCACGAGATGTTTTAGACTTATTAAAGGCAAATTCTTTTGGGGAGTTAGAAATTATTAATATAGTGGGTTGGTTAGGAATTATATTGGTGAAGGGTTTTTTCATTTGTTGTGTCAATAATTGCTGCTAATTCCCTGCTCTGGGTGGGACAAGGATGTCTCAGGTCAAACCTCTCTGCTGATAGACTAGCTTGTGTGACAGGATTATCCATACTCCTGCCACTATGCACATGATTGTTTACTACCTCTCAATCATAAACAGCACAGAGAATTTTGGAGTATTTTGAGAGTCTTAATTAGCATAGGGCTTTTTCTTCTTGTTGAGTCAATGATTGCCACCAGGCCTCCATATCCTTAGGCACTTGGGAATATATTAATCAATATATTTGGACTACAGAAAAGGAAATATGGTAGTTTTTGATTTTAGCAATACTAGACTTTTTGAGTTAATGGATTTTCTCTTTTGTAATAGATCACTGTACTTTGTTATAAATCACTGTGCCCTTGTTATGTAAAAATGTAACTTTATCATATCTTAAGACTAAATAGATCTTAAGGGGAGCATTGGTGGAAGGATTTTCATTTGTTGGGCTGATGTTTGCTGCTAAATCTCCATGTTCCCTAACCTTATAATGAATATAACTAACATATAGGAGAAATAAGTATTAACCTTTAAGCATATAGGAGAAATAAGTATTAACCTTTAAGACTAATCATGTTAACCTTGGGTTAAATAAATTCCTTTCTTGATTGTAACTCACTACACCCTCACCCTATAGGAATGTAACTTTATTTGGAGGGTGGTGCCTGGTTTAAGAAAAAACACCCTTGGAAGAAATAAGTTTTTTGGTTATCAGAAAGAAAGGATCATAAAATGTCAGCAGGTCTCACTCATGGCCAGAAGATGATGTACCTTTTTTATACATTTATGTGAAGCACCTGATTTTGATAAAGGTCAGGACTGCTGACCCCTGCGTGACTCTGTATTCATCCCTATGTGTAACAAAAGATATATAAGCAAACCCCAAAATAAAGAAATTGGATCAGTTTCCAGAAAGACTGATTCTTGCTCCCGTTTTTCTGGCTGAATTCCCATCTGGAGCATGGATGCTATTCCACATAATCCAAGTTATTCAGCTTCTTTTTCTCCACTAATCTTCCTACTACGCTATCCATTTCTAATCTCTCTATATCTGTGATTAAATATGTATTTTTCCAAAGACGCTGACTCCGTCCCCACCTTCGAATCACCCTGGATCCACCAGGGCTGGACCCGGCAATGTGCTTTTTCTTGAGGTGCACCAAGGGAGGCAGACCTCGCTTCCTGTTGTGGAGGGATACTTGGGGTTCCATTCAAGTCGGTGCAGGGGAATCAGACCTTTTCTCGGGTTGAGGGGGAAGTCGGTGTCCTTTCAACTTGTGACAGAAACCACATGGTTTCTCAGGTGTTTCAATAGGTGAGACAGGCCTCTTCTTGAGGTGTGAGAGGAAAGTTGGATTCCTCCTGGTTTGAAGCATGGGGATTGGCCCTATCTCGAAAATAGTTGGGGAAAACAGGACTCTTCTTGAGTTGTGGCTGAAAACTCCCTGTTCCACTCCAGTTGTGTCAGGGATCTTGGGGTACCTCTTGAGTTGCATAAAGGGAGTTCATTCTCCTTTCAACTTCGAGTGGGAATTCTGGATTGCTCTGGAGGCTCTGCAGGGGAAAAGGCCTCATCTCTCATTGGGGAATCTCATAGTTTTCCTTGTGTTGTTGCGGAAAGCTCAGGATTCCTTTCCAGTTGCTTTGGGGACCTCAGGGAACATCTCATCTTGCCTCAGAAAAGTCATGCCTCCTTTCAAGTTGCTGAGGCACGTCGGGATTCCTCTTGAGTCACTGCACGGGAATAGGACCTCATCTTGAGTTGAGGCGGGAAACTCAGGTTCCTCTCCAGGTGCAATAGGGATCTTGGGCTTCCTATAGAGTTTTAACAGAGGAGCTAGGCTTCGTCTCATTTTGAGGCATGGAACTCCGTTTTCCTGTCGGGTTTTAAAAGGGGTGTCATGTCTCATGTCGAGTTGAGGCGGGGACCTTGGGCCTTTTCTAGAGGTGCAACACGGGAGTCATACCTCCCTTCTTGTTGTAAGGGGATACTCGTGTTCCATTCAAGTCAGTGCAAGTGAATCAGGCCTTATTTCTAGTTGAGGAAGAACTCTGTATTCTTTCATCTTTCAGCAGGAATCATGGGGTACATCTCGAGTTACAATAGGTGAGATAGGCCTCCTCTTAAGGTGCAAGGGGAAAGTCGGGATTCCTCTCGAGTCGAAGCAGGGGAGTCAGACTTTATGTAGAGATGCAGTGACTATTATAGGACTATTATAGAGTTGTGGCGGGAAACTCGGCATTCCTCTTGAGTTGCAATGGGTATCTTGGGGGAACCCCTTGTGTTGTGTAAAAGGAGTCAATCTTCCTTTCCAGTTTTGAGAGAGGACCTGGGATTGCTCCCAAAATGCTCCAGAAGAAAAAGGCATCATGGGGGAATCTCGTGGTTTTTCTTGAGTTGCGTCTGGAAGCTTGGGGTTACTCTCTGATTGTGGCAGGGATGTCAGGAAGCCTGTTGGGTTGCCTCAGTGAAGTGAAGTCTCCTTTTGAGTTGTGAGGAACATGGGATGGCTCTCAAGTCAATGCAGGGGAATGGGGCCTCATCTCGCATTTATGGGGGAATCTCATGGTGTTCCTCTAGTTGCGGCAGGAAGCATTGAGTTCCTCTCCAGTTGGAACGGTGACTTCAGGGAACCTCTCATGTTGCCTCAGGGACTCCAGGCCTCCTTTCACGTTGCGAGGGGCACCTTGGAACTCCTCTCGAGTCATTGCAGAAGACTAGCCCTTCATCTTGAGTTGAGGCAAGAAACTCAAGGGTCCTCTCCAGTGGGGACAGTGATCTTGGGCTTCCTTCCTAGTTTCATCAAGGGAGTCAGGCATCGACTCATGTTGAAGCATGGAACTCCCGTTTCCTGTAGAGTTGTAAAAGGGGTGTCAGGCCGCCTGTTGTGTTGAGGCTGGGAACTTGGGTTTTGTCTAGAGGTGCAACAGGGGAGTCAGACCTCCCTTCATGTTGGGAGGAGATACGTGGGGTTCCATTCGAGGCATTCAGGGAAATCAAGCCTTATCTCGAGTGGATGGGGAAATAAGTGTCTTTTCAAATTGTGGGATGACCCACGGGGTTCCTCTCGAGTTTCAAGGTGAAACTGGCCTCCTCTGAAGGTGTGACAGGATCATCGGGATGAAGCAGGGGTATCAACTCTCATCTTGAGATGAGGAGGGGGAAACAGGGCTCTTCTCGAAAGGAAAGCAGAGTTTCATGTCTCAACACAAGTGTTCCTCTCAACATCTCATCTCGAGATGAGGTGTGGTGGGAAACTCAGTGTTCCTCTCGAGTGGGGGCAGGTATCTCAGGGAACTTCTTGAGTTGCATAAAGAGTGTCAAGTACTCTTTCGAGTTTCAAGAAGGAGCGTAGGATTTCTCTCGAGATGATGCAGCAGAAAAGGGCTTCATCTAGCGTTGAGGGGAGAATCTTGTGGTTTATATGGAGTTGTGATGGGAAGCTTAGGGTTCCCCTGAGTTGTGATGGGGACTTCAGGGAGCCTCTCATGTTTTGTCTGGGAAGACAGGAATCCTTTTGAGTTGTGAGGGACCTCTCAGGATTCCTCTTGAGTTGGTGCAGGGTAATAGGGCCTCATCTCGAGTTGAGGCAAGAACCTCAGTGTTCCTCTCCAGTTCTGACATGGATCTCGGGGTTTCTATGGAGTTGCAACATGGGAGTCAGGCCTTGTCTTGTGTTGAGACATGAAACTCTGCTTTCCTTTCGAGTTGTAAAAGTGGTGTCAGGTGTCCTGTTGAGTTAAATTTGAGACCTGGGGCTTTTTCTCAAGGATGGAAGCAAAATGTCAGTCCTCCCTTCGTGTTGTGAGTAGATGCTCGGGGTTACACTCGAATTGATGCAGGGGAATCAGGCCTTATCTCGAAAGGATGGATAAATCGGTGTCTTTTCGAATTGTGGCATGACCCACGGGGCTTCTCTCAAGTTTCAAGGTGAGACCGGCCTCCTCCTGAGGTGCAACAGGGTCGTTGGTATTCCTTTCCAGATGAAGCAGGGGAATGGACCCTCATCTCGGTATGAGGAGGTGAAAACGGGGCACTTCTTGACTTGTGGCAGGAAACTCAGTGTTCCTCTTGAGTGGGGATGGGTATCTCAGGGAACTTCTTGAGTTGCATAAAGAGTGTTCCCTTTTGAGTTTCAAGAGGGAACGTGGGATTTCTCTCAAGACTCTGCAGTGGAAAAACACCTCATTTTGCGTTGATGGGGGAATCTCGTGTTTTTTCTTGAGTTGCAGTGGAAAGTTTGGAGTTCCTCTCGAGGTACAATGGTAAACTCAGACAGCTTCTCATGTTGCCCCAGGGAAGTCAAGTCTCCATTTGAGTTGCGAGGGGGAGTGTGAGATTGCTCTTGAGTCACCTCTTTAACTCGCATTGAAGAGGGAATCTCGAGGTGTTTCTCGAGTTGTGGCAGGAATATTTGGGTTCCCTCGAGTTGCGACGGGGACCTCAGGGAGCCTCTCATGTTGTCTCTGGGAAGTCAGAAATCCTTTAGAATTGTGAAGGGTCTCTCTGGACACCTCTTGAGTCAGTACAGGGGAATAAGGCTTCATCTCCTGTTGACGCAGTAACCTCTGGGTTCCTCTCCAGTTCTGACATGGATCTCGGGGAATTATGGAATTTCAGTAGGAGAGTCAAGCCTCATCATGTGTTAAGGCATGGAACTCCGCATTCCTCCTGGGTTGTAAAAAGGGTGTCAGGCCTTCTGTTGAGTTGAAGTTGGGACCTGGAGCTTTTTCTTGAGAATGCAACCAGGGTGTCAATCCCACCTTCATGTTGTGAGTTGATACTTGGGGTGACATTCGAATTGGTGCAGGGGACTCAGGCCTTATCTCGAGTGGTTGGGAAAACCAGGGTCTTTTCGAATTGTGGCATGTCCCCCTCGGCTCCTCTCGAGTTTTAAAGTGAGACTGGCCTGCTCTTGAGGTGCTCGGGAACGTTGAGATTCCTTTCCAGATGAAATAGGGAAACTGACCCTCATCTCGAGATGAGGAGGAGGATCAAATGGTTTTCTTCTTGAGTTGTGGTGGGAAACTCGGTGTTCCTCTGGAGTGGGGATGGGTATCTCGGGTAACTTATTGAGTTGCATCAAGGGAGTCAAGTACCCTTTCGAGTTTCAAGAGGTAACTTGGGATTTCTCTTGAGATACCGCAGAGGAATAGGGGCTCATTTCGTGTGAGGGGAGAATCTCGTGGTTTTTCTCGAATTGCAGCAGGAAGCATGGGATTCTTCTCGAGTTGCTACAGAGACCTCAGGGTTCTGCTCGTGTTGCCTCAGGGAAGTCAGGTCTCCTTTTGAGTAGCAAGGGGCACCTCGGGATTCCTCTTGAGTTGCTGCAGGGGAAGATGGCCTCATCTAGAGTTGAATGGGTAAACTCAGTGTTCCTTTCCAGTGGTGACAGGGATCTCAGGGTTGTTATGACGGTTCAACTAGGGAGTCAGGCCTCGTCTCATGTTGAGTCATGGAACTCTGTTTACCTCTTGAGTTGTGAAAGAGATGTCAGGCCTCCCGTTGTCTTCAGGGGAGATTTTGGGCTTTTTCAAGAGGATTAGCAGGGGAGTCAATCCTCCCATCATGTTGTGAGGGGATACTAGGTGTTCCCTTGGAGCCAGTGCAGAGGCATCAGGACTTATCTCGAGTTGAGGGGGAACTCGGTGTCCTTTTTCCTTGCAGCAGGACATGCAGGGTTCCACTCGAGTTTCAATAGGTGAGACAGGCCTCCTCTTGTGGTGTGAGTGGAAGCTGGGATTCCTCTTGAGTTGAAGCAGGGAATGAGCCCTCATCTCGAGATGAGGTGGGGAACATGGGGCTCTTCTCAGGTTGTGGCTGGAAACTCAGGGTTCCTCTTAAGTTGCGACGGGTATCTCAGGGAGCCCCTTGAGTTGCATAAAGGAAGTCAAGCATCCTTTCGAGTTTTAAGAAGGAACTCGGGGTTGCTCTCAAGGTGCTGCAGGAAATAAAGGGCCTCATCTCGTGTTGACAGGGGAATCTCGTGGTTTTTCTTGAGCTGCAATGGGAAGTTTGGGGTTCCTTTCGAGTTATGATGGTGAACTCAGGGAGCCTCTTGTGATGTCTCAGGGAAGTCAAGTCTCCATCCAAGTTGCGAAGGGGAGCACGGGATCTCTCTGGAGTCACTGCAGGGAATTCAGGGCACAATTTACATTGAAGGGGAAATCTCGAGGTCTTTCTTGAGTTGCAGCAGGAATTTTTGGGTTCCCTCGAGTTGCGATGGGGACCTCAGGGAGCCTCTCACGTTGTCTCTGGGAAATCAGGAATCCTTTTGCATTGTGATAGGTGTCTCAGGTTTTCTCTCCAGTTGGTACAGGGGAATAGCACCTCATCTCGAATCGAGGTGGGAACCTCAGGGTTCCTCTCCAGTTTTGACATGGATCTCGGGGCTCCTATGGAGTTTCAACCAGGCAGTCAGGCCTCATGTCGTGTTGAGGCATGGAATTCTGCTTTCCTCTTGAGGTGTAAAAAGGGTGTATGGCCTCCTTTTGAATGTAGGTAGAGATCTGGGGCTTTGTGTCGAGGCGAAACAGGCATGACATTCCTCCTTTCACGTTGTGAGTTGATACTTGGGGTGACATTCGAATCGGTGCAGGGGACTCAGGCCTTATGTCGAAGGGATGGGGAAATCAGTGTCTTTTATTGGAAAAGACACCGGGTTTCTCTCAAGTTTTAAGGTGATACCAGCCTCCTCTTGAGGTGTGATGGAAACTTCGGGATGCCTTTCCAGACGAAGCAGGGTAATAGAGGCTCATCTCACATGAGGAGGGGAAAACGGGGCTCTTGAGTTGTGGCAGAAAACTCAGTTTTCCTCTCAAGTGTGGACGGGTTTCTCAGGGAACTTTTTGAATTACATAAAGGGTGTCAAGTACCTTTTTGAGTTTCAAGAGGGAAAGTGGGATTTCTCTCCAATCACTGCAGGGGAAAATGCCTCATCTCGCATTGAGGGGGAATCTCGTGGTTTTTCTAGAGTTGTGGTGGGAAGATTTGGGTGCCTCTCCAGTTGTTTTGGGGACCTCAGGGAATATCTAATCTTGCCTCAGAAAAGTCATGCCTCCTTTCAAGTTGCTGAGGCACATCAGGGTTCCTCTTGAGTCGCTTCAGGGGAATTGGGCCTCATCTTGAGTTAAGGCAGTAAACTCACCTTCCTCTCCAGTTGCAACAGAGATGTTGGGGTTCATATAAAGTTTTAACCGGGGAGTTAGACCTCGTCTAATTTTGAGGCATAAAATTCCGCTTTCTCGTTGAGTTTTAAAAGGGGTGTCATGTCTCCTGTTGAGTTGAGGCAGGGACCTTGGGCCTTTTCTATAGGTGCAACAGGGGAGTCAAACCTCTCTTCATGTTGTGAGGGGATACTCGTGTTCCATTCAAGTCAGTGCAAGTGAATCAGGCCTTATCTCAGGTTGAGGCGGAACTTGATGTTCTTTTATTTGTCGGCGGGAACTGCGGGGTTCCTCTCGAGTTACAATAGGTGAGACAGGCTCCTCTTAAGGTGCGAGGGGAAAGCCGGGATTCCTCCCGAGTCGAATTAAGGGAGTCATCCCTTATCTCAAGATGAGGTGAGGAACACGGGGCTATTCTAGAGTTGTGGCAGGAAACTCGGGGTTCCTCTCGAGTTGTGATGGGTATCTCAGGGAACCTCTTGTGTTGTATAAAGGGAGTCAATCCTCCTTTTCAGGTTTGAGACAGGATTTGGGAATTCTCTTGAAATGTTCCAGGGGAAAAGGGCCTCCTCTCACGTTGTGGGGGAATCTCGTGGGTGTTTTTTTTTTTTTTTTTTTTTTGAGTTGCATCTGGAAGATTGGGGTCACTCTATGATTGTGGCAGGGACCTCAGGAAGCGTGTTAGGTTGCCTCAGAGAAGTGAAGTCTCCTTTTGTGTTGCAAGGAATGTGGAATTTCTCTAAAGTCACGGCAGGGGAATGGGGACTCATCTCACATTTATGGGGGAATCTCATTGTGTTTCTATAGTTGTGGCGGAAAGCTTTGAGTTCCTCTCTAATTGGAATGGTGACTTCACGGAACCTCTCATGTTGCCTCAGGGACATCAGGCCTCCTTTCACATTGCGAGAGGCACCTTGGAATTCCTCTGGAATCGCTGCAAAGGAATTGGGCTTCATCTTAATTTGAGGCAGGAAACTAAAGGCCCCTCTCCAGTTGGCACAGTGATCTTGGGTTTCCTATCGAGTTTCATCAGAGGAGTCAGGCATCAACTCACATTGAAGCATGGAACTCCAGTTTCCTGTGGAGTTGTTCAATGAGTGTCAGGCCGCCTGTCGAGTTGAGGCAGGGGATTTGGGCTTTCTGTAGAGGTGCAATAGGGAAGTTCAGTTCAGTTCAGTCGCTCAGTTGTGTCTGACTGTTTGTGACCCCATGAATTGCAGCACGCCAGACCTCCCTGTCCATCACCAACTCCGAGAGTTCACTCAGACTCACGTCCATTGAGTCAGTGATATCATCCAGCCATCTCATCCTCTGTCGTCCCCTTGTCCTCCTGCCCCCAATCCCTCCCAGCATCAGAGTCTTTTCCAATGAGTCAACTCTTCACATGAGGTGGCCAAAGTACTGGAGTTTCAGCTTTAGCATCATTCCTTCCAAAGAAATCCTGGTCCATTCTCCTTCAGAATGGACTGGTTGGATCTCCTTGCAGTCCAAGGGACTCTCAAGAGTCTTCTCCAACACCACAGTTCAAAAGTGTCAATTCTTCGGTGCTCAGCCTTCTTCACAGTCCAACTCTCACATCCATACATGACCACAGGTAAAACCATAGCCTTGACTAGATGGACCTTAGTTGGCAAAGTAATGTCTCTGTTTTTGAATATGCTATCTAGGTTGGTAATAACTTTTCTTCCAAGGAGTAAGTGTCTTTTAATTTCATGGCTGCAATCACCATCTGCAGTGATTTTGGAGCCCCTCAAAATAAAGTCTGACACTGTTTCCACTGTTTACCCATCTAACAGAGGAGTTAGACCTCCTTTTTTGTTATGAGGGGATACTTGGGGTTCCACTCAAGTTGATACATGGTTTGATACAGTTGATACAGGGCCCCTATCCAGTTGTGACAGGGACCTCGGGTTTCCTGTCAAGTTTCAACTGGGTAGACAGGCCTTGTCTAGTTTTGAATCATGGAACTCCACATTCCTCTCGAGTGGTAAACTGGGTGTCAGGACTTCTTTTGTGTTCAGGCGGGAAACTTGGGCTTTCTGTAGAGGTGAAACAGGGGAGTTAGACCTCCCTTTGTGTTGTGAGGGGATACTTAGGGCTCCGCTCGAGTTGATACATGGTTTGACAGGATCTGCGGGATTCCTATCAAGTTTTAATAGGTGAGACTGGCCTCCTCTTGAGATGTAAGGGGAAAGTCGGTATTTCTCTCGAGTTGAAGCAGGGGTTTCTGTTCTCATCTCAAGAAGAGGTGGGGGAACCCAGGGCTCTTTTTGAGTTGTGGCTGGAAACTCGGGGATCCTCTCGAGTGGCACTGTATATCTCGCAGAACCTCTTGAGTTGCACAAAGGGAGTCAAGCCTCCTTTAGAGTTTCAAGAAGGAACTCCGGATTGCTCTCGATGCCCTGCAGGGGAAAGGAGCCTCATCTCACACTGAGGGGGGAATCTAGTGCTTGTTCTCAAGTTGTGGTGGGAAGCTCAGGGGTCCTCTTGAGTTGCGATGGGAACCTTTGCCAGCCTGTCGTGTTGCCTCAGGGAAGTCAATTCTCCTTTCTAATTGGGATGAGGAGCTTGTGAAGGCTCATGAGTCATTGCTGGGGAATCGGGTCTCATCTCCCAATGAGCGGGGAATCTCGTGGTGTTTCTCAAGTTTGCTGGGTATCTTTGGCTTCTTCTCAGATTGCAACGTGGACCTCAGGGAACCCGTCATGTTGTCTCAGGGAATTCAGGCCTGCTTTCAATTCGGGAAGGGCACCTTGGGATTCCACTTAAGTGCTACAGGGTAATTGGGCCTTATCTCTAGTTGTGGCGGGGAACTCGGGGTTCCTCTCCAGTTGCGACAGGGATCTTGAGGTTCCTATGGAGTTTCAACAGGGGAGTCAGGCCTCATGTCATATTTAGGCATTAAATTCCTCTTTCTTCTCTAGTTTTAAAGGGGTGTCAGGACTCCTGTCTACTTCATGCAGGGCACTTGGACTTTTTATAGAGGCACAACAGTGGAGTCAGACCTGCCTTCGTGTTGTGAAGGGATACTGATGGTTCCATGTGAGTCGGAGCAGGGGCAATAGGCTTTATCTTGAGTTGAGGGGGAGCTCAGTGTCCTTTCGACTTGTGGCAGGAACACCTGCATTCCTCTCGAGTTTCAGTAGTTGAGACAGACCGCCTTTTGAGGTGCTGTGGTAAAGTCGGTGTTCCTCTCAAGTGCAAGCAGGGATATTGGCCCTCATCTCAAGATGAGGTGGGGAGCATGGGGCACTTCCCAAGTTCTGGTGGGAAAGTCGGGGTTTCTCTCAAGTGATGACGGGGATCTCAGAGAACCTCTTGAGTTGTACAAGGGGAGTCAAGCCTCCTTTTGAGTTCTGACAGGGAACACTTGATTGCCCTCGAGGCACTTCAGGGAAAAAGGGCCTTGTCTCACGTTGAAGGGGGACGCTTGTGATTTTCCTCAAGTTGCAGCAGAAAGCCTGGGTTTCCTCTCAACTTGCGACGGGGACCTCAGGAACCTCTCATGTTGCCTCAGGGAAATCAAGTCTCTTTTTGAGTTTTGAGGGGGAGCACGGGATTTCTCTTGAGTAACTGCAGGAAACTGGGCTTCATCTCGCATTGAGGGAAGAATATCTTGATGTTTCTTGAGTTGCAGCAGGAAGCTTTGAGTTCCTCTCGAGTTATGACTGGGACCTGAGGGAAACTCTCATTTTGCTTCGTGAAAGTCAGGCCTCCTTTCGAGTTGCGTGTGGCACCTTAAGATTTCAATCGAGTTGCTGCAGGGGAATAGGGCCTCATCTCAAGTTGAGGGGGAATGAGGTGTCCTTTCAACTTGAGGCAGGAATCGTGGGATTTCTCTCGTTGTTCAATACTTGAGACAGGAATCTTCTTGAGGTGGAGGGGAAAGTCAGGATTCCTATTGAGTCCAAGGAGGAGAATCTACCATCATCTCAGATGAGGTTGGGAACAGAGATCTCTTCTCGAGAAGTGGCGGGAAACTCGGGGTTCCTCTCAACTGGCGACGGGTATCTCGGGGAACCTTTGAGTTGCATAAAGGGAGTCAAGCCTCCTTTTGGGTTTCAAGAGGGAACTCAGGATTTCTCCTTAGGTGCTACAGGGGAAAAAGGCCTCATCTCGCGTTGAGTGGGGACTCTCATACTTTTTTCTCAAGATGGGGTGGGAAGCCTGGGATTCCACTCGATTTATGATTGGTCCTTCAGGGAACCTCTCCTGTTGCCTCAGGAAAGTCAGGTCTCATTTCAAATTGCCAGTGGAAACTCAAGATTTCTCTCGAGTAGCTGCAGGGTAATATGTTCTCATCATGAGTTGAGGCGGTAATTCAGGGCTCCTCTTCAGTTGCCAAAGGGATCTCAGGGTTCCTATTGAGTTACAACATGGGATTTAGGCCTCGTCTCTTGTTGAGGCATGGAAGTCTGCTTTCCTCTCGAGTTGTAAAAGGGGTGTCAGGCCTCCTGTCAAATGGAGGTCAGGATCTGGGGCATTTTCTAGAGGTGCAACAGGGGTGTCAGTCCTTTCATGTTGTAAGTTGATACTCAGGGTTACATTCAAGTAGGTGCAGGGAAATCAGGCTTTATCTCAAGTGGATGGGGAAATCAGTGTCTTTTGGAATTGTGCCATGACCCACCTGGGGTTCCTGTCACGTTTCATGGTGAGACTGGCCTCCTCTTTATGTGCGATGGGAAAGATGGGATTCCTTTCCAGACGAAGCAGGGGAATTGACCCTCATCTCGAGATGAGGAGGGGGAAAGGGGGCTCTTCCTGAGTTGTGGCGGGAACCTCAGTGTTCCTCTCGAGTGGGGATGGGTATCTCAGGGAATTTCTTGAGTTGCATAAAGGGTGTCAGGTACTCTTTCATGTGTCAAGAGGGAACGTGGAACTTCTCTTAAGACGCTGCAGTGGAAAAAGTTTTCATGTTATGTTGAAGGGAGTATCTTGTCGTTTTTCTCGAGTTGTGGTGGGAAGCTTGCAGTTCCTCTCAACTTGTGATGGGGACCTCAGGGAACCTCTCATGTTGTCTCTGGGAAGTCAGAAAGCCTTTCGAGTTCTGAGGGGCCTCTCAGGATTCCAGTCAGGTCAGTGCAGGGGAATAGGGCCTCATTCTAGTTGAGGTGGGATCCTCAGGATTCCTCTCCAGTTCTGACATGGATCTCGGGGTTCCTATGGAGATTCAACAGGGGAGTCAGGCCTCATCTCATGTTGAGGCATGAAACAAGGCTTTCCTCTCGAGTTGTAAAAGGGGTGTCAAGCCTCATGTTGAGTTGAAGCGGGGGACATGTGCTTTTTCTTGAGGTGCAACAGGGGTCTCAAACCTCCCTTCGTGTTGTGAGAGGATACTCGGGTTCCATTCAAGTCAGTGCAAGTGAACCAGGCCTTATCTCGAAATTAGTTGGGGAAAACTGGTCTCTTCCTGAGATGTGGCGGGAACCTCGGTGTGCTACTTGAGTTGCTACAGGAATCTTGGGGGAACCTCGTGAGTTGCATAGAGGGAGTTCAGCCTCCTTTCGATTTTTGAGTGGGAATTCTGGATTGCTCTTGAGGCGCTGCAGGGGAAAAGGCTTCATCTTGCGTTGAGGGGGAATCTCATGGTTTTTTTAGAGTTGTTGCGGGACGCTTGGGATTCCTTTCCAGTTGCTTTGGCAATGTCAGGGAACATCTCATTTTGCCTCAGAAAAGTCATGCCTCCTTTCAGGTTGCTGAGGCACGTTGGGATTCCTCTGACTCGCTGCAGAGGAATAGGGCCTCATCTTGAGTTGAGGCGGGCAACTCAGGTTCTTCTCCAGGTGTGGCAGGGATCTCGGGTTCCTATAGAGTTTTAACAGGGGAGCTAGGCCTCGTCTCATTTTGAGGCATGGAACTCTGCTTTCCCGTCGAGTTTTAAAAGGGGTGTCAGGTCTCATGTCGAGTTGAGGCAGGGATCTTGGGTCATTTCTAGAGGTGCAACACGGAAGTCAAACCTCCCTTCGTGTTGTGAGGGGATACCCTTGTTCCATTCGAGTGAATCAGGCCTTATATCGAGTTGGGGCAGAACTCGGTGTCCTTTCATCTTTCAGCAGGAACCGCGGGGTACTTCTTGAGTTACATTAGGTGAGACTGGCCTCCTCTTAAGGTGCGAGGGGAAAATCAAGATTCATCTTGAGTCGAAGCAGGGGAGTCACCCCTTATCTTGAGATGCAGTGGGGAACATGAAGCCTTTCTAGAGTTGTGGCAGGAAACTCGGGGTTCCTCTTGAGTTGTGATGGGTATCTTGGGGAACCTTTTGTGTTGTATAAAGAGAGTCAATCCTCCTTTCCAGTTTTGAGACAGGACTTGGGATAGCTCTCTAAATGCTCCAGGGGAAAAGGGCCTCCTCTCGCGTTGTGGGGGAATCTCGTGGTTTTTCTTGAGTTGCGTCTGGAAGCTTGGGTTACTCTCTGATTGTGTCAGGGACCTCAGGAAGCGTGCTGGGTTGCCTCAGGGAAGTGAAGTCTCCTTTTGTGTTGTGAAGAATGCAGGATTGCTCTCAAGTCACGGCAGGGGAATAGGGGATCATCTCTCATTTATGGGGGAATCTAGTGGTGTTTCTCTAGTTGTGGTGGGAAGCTTTGAGTTCCTCTCTAGTTGGGATGGCGACTTCAGGGAATGTTTCATGTTGCTACAGGGACATCAGGCCTCCTTTCACATTGCAAGAGGCACCTTGGAATTCCTCTTGAATTGTGCCTCATCTCAATTTGAGGCAGGAAACTCAAGGCTCCTCTCCAGTTGGCACAGCGATCTTGGGTTTCCTATCAAGTTTCATCAGGGAAGTCAGGCATCGACACGCGTTGAACTGTGGAAATCTGGTTTCCTGTCGAGTTGTAAAACGGGTGTCAGGCCGCCTGTCAAGTGGAGGTGGGGAACTTGAACTTTTTCTGGAGGTGCAACAGGGGAGTCAGACCTCCCTTCGTGATGTGAGGGGATACTCGTTGTTCCATTCGAGACAGTGCAGGGATATCAGAACTTATCTCGAGTTGAGGGGGATATCGGTGTCCTTTGTCTCATGGCAGGAACCTTGTGGTTACACTCAAGGTTCAGTAGGTGAGACAGGCCTCCTCTTGAGGTGCTAGGGGAATGTCAGGATTCCTCTTAAGTTGAAGCAAGGCATGGGTCCTCTTCTCAAGATTAGGTGGGGATCACGGGGTTCTTCTCGAATTGTGATGGGTATCTAGAGGAATCTCTTGAGTTGCATACAGAGTCAAGCCTCCTATCAAGTTTTGAGGTGGAACTTGGGATTGCTCTCTAGGTGCCGAAGGAAAAAATGGCCTCATCTCCCAACTGACGGGGGAATCTCTTGGTTTTTCTCGAGTTGAGGCGGGAAGCTTAGGGTTCCTCTTGAGTTATGAAGGGAACCTCTGGGAGCCTCTCGTGTTGCCTCAGGGATGTCAAATCTCTTTTCAAGTATCGATGGGGATCTCGGGATTGCTCTCGTCACTGCTGGGGAATTGGGCCTCAGTTCACTTTGAAGGGGGAATCTTGAGATGTTTCTGGAGTTGTGGCAGTATTCTTTGGGTTCCCTCGAGTTGCAACAGGGAGCTTGTCTCGACTTGAGGGAAAACTCGGTGTCCTTCCCTCTTGCTGTAGGAACCCTGGGGTTGCTCTCCAGTTTCAATAGGTGAGACAGGCCTCCTCTTGAGGGTTGAGTGGAAAGTCGGATTCCTCTCGAGTCAAAGCAGGGGAATCGGCCTTCATCTCAAGATGAAGTGGTGAACACAGGGTTCATCTCGAGTTGGGGCTTGAAACTCGGGGTTACTATCGAGTTTTGACAGATAATTTGGGAAAGCTCTTGAGTTGCCTAAAGGGGGTCATGCCTCCTTTCTTGTTCTGAGAGGGAACTCGGTATTGCTCTGGAGGCAGTGCAGGGGAAAAAGACCTCATCTTGCATTGAAGGGGGAATCTAGTGGTTTTCTCAAGTTGCGGTGGGAAGCTTTGGGTTTTTCTCCAGTTGCGTTGTGGCCATCAGGGAACATTATAGTCAGTGTACAAGAATCATGACTTATCTCGTGCTGAGGGGAAACTCGGTGTCCTTTTGGCTTGCCACATATACCGCAGAGCTCCTCACGAGTTTCAGTAGGTGACACAGGTGTCTTCTTTAGGTGCAAGGGGAAACTCGGGATTTTCTCATGTAGAACCAGGGGAATCAGCCCTCATCTCGAGATGAGGTGGGGAACATGGCCTCTTCTCTAGTTGTGACTGGAAAGTCGGGGTTCCACTTGGGTTGCAACGGGTATATTGGTGGACCTCTTGTGTTGCATAAAGGGAGTCCAGCCTTCTTTTGAGATTCGAGAGGGAACTCTGGAATGCTCTTGAGGCATTGCAGGAGAAATAGCCTCCTTGTGTTGATGGGGGAATCTCGTGGTTTTTCTCAAGTTGCTTCAGGATGGTTTGTGTTTCTCTCCAGTTGCAACGGGGACCTAGGGAACATCTCATTTTGCCTGTGAAAAGTCTGGCCACCGTTCAAGTTGTGACAGACACCTCGGGATTCTCCTTGGTTCATTGTAGGGGAAAAGTTCCACATCTCGAGTTGAGGGAGAAAATTCAGGGTTCCTCTCCAGTTGCCATAGGGATCTCGTGGTTCCTGTCGAGTTGCAATGGGGAGTCAGGCCTCATCCCGTGTTGAGGCATGAAACTCCGCTTTCCTCTTCAGTATTTAAAGCAGTGTCTGGCCTCCTGTTGAGTTGAAGCAGGGAATTTGGGATTTTTCTAGAGGTGCAACAGGGGAGTTAGACCTCCCTTCGTGTTGTGAGGGGATATTTGAGCTTCCATTCGAGTCGGTGCAGGATTTAAGGCCTTATCTCAAGTTGAGGGGGAACTGGTTGTCCTTTCAAGTTCCAGCTGGAACCGCGGCATTCATCTTGAGTTTCCGTAGGAGAGACAAGCCTGCTCTTCAGGTGCCAAGGGAAAGTCAGCATTCTTCCTCAGTCGAAGCAGGAGAATAGGCCCTTATCTTGGTTGAGGTTGGGAACACAGATCTCTTCTCGAGTAGTGGCGGGAAACTTGGGGTTCCTCTCGATTGGCAACAGTTATCTTGGGAAACCTCTGAGTTGCATTAAGGGAGTCAAGCCTCCTTTTGAGTTTCGAGAGGGAACTCAGGATTGCTCTTTAGGCGCTACAGGGGAAAAAGACTTCATCTTGTGTTGAGCAGGGAATCTCATGGTTTTTCTCAAGATGTGGTGGGAAGCCTGGGGTTCCACTCGATTTATGATGGGTCCCTCAGAGAACCTCTCCTGTTGCCTCAGGGAAGTCAGGCCTCATTTCAAATTGCCAGTGGAAACTCAAGATTTCTCTCGAGTAGCTGCAGGGGAATTTGTTCTCATCACAGCTGAGGCTGGTAACTCAGGGCTCCTCTCCAGTTGCCAAAGGGATCTCGTGGTTCCTACTGAGTCACAACATGGGATTTAGGCCTCATCTCATGTTGAGGCATGGAACTCTGCTATCCTCTCGAGTTGTAAAAGGGGTGTCAGGCCTCCTGTCGATTGGAGGTAGGAATCTGGGGCATTTTCTAGAGTTACAACAGGAGTGTCAGTCCTCCTTTTGTGTTGTGGATTGATACCAGGGTTACATTCGAGTTGGTGCAGGGGAATCAAGCCTTATCTCGAGTGGATGGAAATTGGTGTCTTTTGGAATTGTTCTACGACCCAGCCGGAGTTCCTCTCACATTTCAAGATGAGACCAGCCTCCTCTTTATGTGCAACAGGAGTGACGGGATTCATTTCCAGATGCAGCAGGGAAATTGACCCTCAACACGAGATGAGGAGGAGAAAAGAGGGCTTTTCTTGAGTTGTGGCGGGAATCTCGGTGTTCATCTCGATTGGAGATGGGTATCTCGGGGAATTTCTTGAGTTGCATAAAGGGAGTCAAGTACCCTTTCCAAGAGGGAACGTGGAATTTCTCTTGAGATGCTGCAGCAGAAAAAGGCTTCATCTCGCGCTGAGGGGAGCATCTTGTGGGTTTTCTCGAGTTGTATCAGCAAGCTTGGGGTTCCTCTCGAGTTGCAACGGCGACCTCAGGGACCCTCTCATGTTCTCAGGAATCCTTTCGAGTTGTGAGGGACGTCTCAGACTCCACTTAACTCGGTGCAGGGGAATAGAGCCTCATCTCGAGTTGATGCGGGATCCTCAGGGTTCCTCTCCATTTCTGACATGCATCTCGGGGTTCCTATGGAGATTCAACAGGGGTGTCAGGCTTCCTGTAGAGTTGAGGAAGGGTACATGTGCTTTTTCTTGAGGTGCAACAGGGTGTCAAAACTCCCTTCATGCTGTGGGGGGATACTCGGGTTCCATTCAAGTCAGTGCAAGTGAACCAGGCTTTATCTCAAGATTAGTTGGGGAAAACGGGGCTCTTCTCGAGTAGTGGCTGGAACCTCGGTGTTCCACTCGAGTTGCTACGGGGATCTTGTGGAACCTCTTGAGTTGCATAGAGGGAGTTCAGCCTCCTTTCGATTTTCGAGTGGGAATTCTAGATTGCTCTCGAGGCGCTGCAGGGGAAAAGGCCTCATCCCGCATTGAGGGGAAATCTCATGGTTTTTCTCGAGTTGTTGTGGGAAAATTGGGATTCCTTTCCAGCTGTTTGGGACCTCAAGGAACATCTCATTTTGCCTCAGAAAAGTCAGGCCTACTTTCAAGTTGCTGAGGCACTTCCAGATTACTCAAGGGTCTGTGTAGGGGCATAGGGCCTCATCTTGAGTTGAGGCTGAGACCTCAGGCTTCCTCTCCAGTTCTGACATGGATCATAGGGTTCCTATGGAGTTTCTTTTCTTTTCTTTTTTTTTTTAAATATTCTTGTATTTTGAGAAAGAAGTTTCCTGAATATCACTTCTCTATGGATAAACATAATGAAAATAAAATGAACAAGATGTTTAAAACTTAAAAAAAGAAGAATTAGAAGGTAATATTAGATAACCACTCAATAATGTTGATTAGCATATGTTTTACAAGTTGAGCAAAGGTTTACATATTTGTTCAGGATAAAGGAAAGGGTAGCAAAGATCATTATTACATTGTCACTGAACTTGAAAAAAACATAGAAATAAGTATTGCAACAAGTCACCTTTCCATATGATAAATGTTTTTTTCTAGCTTATTAAGAATTATGACAGAGCCTTTCAGATTATGTTTATGTTTCCTGTTTCTTTTCCTATTGAACCACTTGCAGAAGCAATAGATGGAAACACACTATTGCAATAGCATTAGAAAATAAGTATATTAATTAATTATCTGCCAGTCCCAAAGAGGAACATTCCCTAATCAAAGTGAGGTTGGAGTCCTGAAGCAGAACAAGCACTTCAGTGAAAACATAGTAAGGCATTTTTAATCACACCTTTTATAGCACTCTTTCTCATATGTATACTTAGAGGGACAGATCCATGTGTCCCTGACCAAAAGGTAGTTGGTGTTTTATTCTGGTTTGTTTTGTTTTGCTTTGTTGCCTATGGAGTCAGTCGTCATCTCATGTTGAGCCACGGAACTCCACTTTCCTCTCAAGGTGAAAAGGAGATGTCAGGATTCCTATCGAGTTGATTTAGGGATCTGAGGCTTTTTCTCGAGGTGCCACATGACTGTTACAACTCCCTTCCGAGTTTGAGTTGATACTCAGGGTTACACTCGAGTCAGTGCAGGGGAATCAGGCTTATGTGGGATAGATGGGGAAATCGGGGTCTTTTGGAATTGAAGTATGACTCCAGGGGATACTCCCGAGTATCAAGGTGAGACCAGCTTCCTCTAGAGGTGCGATAGGAACGTCTGGATTCCTTTACTGATGAAGCAGGGGAATCGACCCTCATCTTGAGTTAAGGAGGGGAAAAAGGGGCTCTCCTTGAGTTGTGGCTGGAAACTCAGTGTTCCTCTCGACTGAAGACGAGTATGTCAGGGAAGTTCTTGAGTTTCATAAAGGGTGTCAAGTACCCTTTCAACTTCAAGAAGGGAGGTGGGATTTCTCTCAAGATGCTGCAGCAGAAAAGGGCCTCATCTTGCATTGAAGGAAGAATCTCGTGGTTTTTCTCGACTTGCGGCAGAAATCTTGTTCATCTCGAGTGTGATGCAGAACCTCAGGGACCCGAACGTGTTGCCTCAGAGAAATCATGTCTCTTTTGGAGATGCGAGGGGCACGTAGAGATTCCTCTCGAGTCGCTGCAGGCGAATAGCGCTATATATAGAGCTCAATCAGTAAACTCAGTGTTCCTCTCCAGTAGCGACAGGAATCTTGAGGATCCTATCAAGTTTCAACTAGGAGGTCAGGCCTCATCTCTTGTTGAGGCATGGAATTCTGCTTTCCTCTCGAGTTATAAAGGGGGTGTCAAGTCTCCTGTCGAGTTCAGGTGGGTAATTTGGGCTTTTTGAAGAGGATCAGCAGGGGAGTCAATCCTCCCATCATGTTGTGAGGGGATACTCAGTGTTTCATTTGAGCTGGTGCTGGGGAATCAGGGTTTCTCTCGAGTTGAGGGGGAACTCGATATCCTTTTTCCTTGCAGCAGGATCCATGGGGTTCCACTCGAGTTTCAGTAGGTGAGACTGGCCTCCTCTTGTGGCGCCAGGGGAAGTTGGGATTCCTCTTGAGTTGAGTCAGGGAATGGGCCCTCATCTCCAGCTGAGGTGGGAAACACGGGGCTCTTTTTGAGTTGTAGCAGGAACCTCAGGTTTCATCTTGACTTGTGACGGGCATCTCTGGGCCCCACTGAGTTTCATAAAGGGGGTCAAGCCTCCTGTCGAGTTTTGAGAGGGAACCTGGGACTGCTCTCTAGGAGCTGCAGGAAACAAGGGCCTCATCTCGTGTTGATGGGGGAATCTCGTGTTTTTTATTTGAGTTGAAGCGGGAAGCATTGGATTCCTCTCCAGTTACGATGGGGAACTCAGGGAACCTCTCATGTTGCCTCAGGGAAGTCAAGTCTCCATTTGCACTGTGAGTGGGAGCACGGGATTGTTCTGCAGTCATGTCAGGGGAATTGGGCCTCAGTTCAATTTAGGGGAAATCTCAAGGTGTTTCTCGAGTTGTGGCAGTAACTATGGGTTCCCTCAAGTTTCGACAGGGACCTCAGGGAGCCTCTCATGTTTTCTCTGGCAAGTCAGGGATTCTTTTGAGACGTGAGGGGCCTCTCGGGAGGCGTCTCGAGTTGGTGCAGGGGATTAGGGCTTCATCCCGAGTTGAGGCTGGAAACTCAGCATTCCACTCCAGTTCTGACATGGATCTCTGGGTTCCTACTAAGGTTACTCTGGGGAGACAGACGTCCTCTCATGTTGAGGCATGGAAATCCGCTTTCCTGTCAAGGTGTAAAAGGGGTGTCAGGCCTCCTGTCGAGTTCAGGCAGGGATATGGGGCTATTTCTAGAGGTGCAACAGGGATGTCATGCCTCCCTTCATGTTGTGAGTTGATACTCTGGGTTACATTTGATTCGTTTCAGGGGAATCAGGCCTTATCTCGAGTGGGTGGGGACATTGGTGTCTTTTCGAATTGTGACACAACCCCTGGAGTTCCTCTAGAGTTTCAAGGTGAGACCGGCCTCCTTTTGAGGTGTGAAGTGAACGTTAGGATTCCTTTCCAGACAAAGCAGGGGAATGGACCATCATCTAGAGATGAGGAGGGTAAAACGGGACTCTTCTTAAGTCGTGGCAGGAAACTCGGTGTTCCTCTCGAGTGGAGACAGGTATGTTGGGGAACACCTTGAGTTGCCTAAAGGGAGTCGAGTACCCTTTTGAGTTTCAAGAGGGATGGTGTGATTTCCCTCCAGATACTGCAGCAGAAAAGGGCATCATCTCGAGTTGAGGGGAGAATCTCGTGGTTTTTCTTGAGCCGTGGCTGGAAAATTGGGGTTCCTCTCACCTTGTGATGGGGACTGCAGGGAGCTGCTCATGTTGCCTCAGGAAAGTCAAGTCTCCATTCGAGTTGAGAGGGGTCTCTTGGTATTCCTCTCCAGTCGTGCAGCAGCATATGGCCTCATCTCGAGTTGAGGCCGGAACCTCAGTGTCCATCTCCCGTTCTGATATGGATCTCGGGGTTCCTATGGAGTTTCAAAGTGGAGTCAGGCCTCTTCCGGTGTTGAGACATGCATGGAATTCCGTCTTCCTCTGGAGGTGTAAAAGGGGTGTCAGTCTTCCTGTCGAGTTGACATAGGGATCTGGGTGTTTTCTCAAAGTGCCAAAAGGCTGTCAGACATCCCTTCATGTTTTGAGTTGATACTCGGGGTTATAGTCAAGCCAGTGCAGAGGAATCAGGTTTATCTGGGGTGGATGTGGAAATCTTGATCTTTTCGAATTGAGGCATGACTCGCGGGGATGCTCTCGAGTTTCAAGGTGAGACCGGCCTCCTCTACAGGTGCGATGGGAAGGCTGGGATTCCTTTACCAATGACGCAGGGGAATCCACCCTAATCTCGAGTTGAGTTGGGGAAAATGAGGGTTTTCTTGAGTTACAGCATGAAACTCGTTGTTACTCTTGAGTGGGGAAGGGTATCTTGGGGAAGTTTTTGAGTTGCAAAAAGGCTGTCAAGTAACTTTTCGAGGTTCAAGATGTGGGAGAGGGGTTCAGGATTGGGAACACGTGTACACCCATGGTGGATTCATGTTGATGTATGGAAAAACCAATACAATATTGTAAAGTAAGACAAAAAATAACAGTAATAAAATAAAATTAAAAAAACAAAAGAGTGAAAATGGGATTTATCTGGAGATACTGCTCTGGAAAAGGGCCTCATCTCGCATTGAGGGGAGAATCTCGTGTTTTTTCTCGAGTTTTGGCAGGAAGATGGGGGTTCTGTCGAGTTGCACCTGGGAACTCCAGGTCCCGTTCATGTTGCCTCAGAGAAGTCAGATCTCTTTTCGAGTTTCTAGGGGTGCATCAGGATTCCTTTCGAGTCGCTGCTGGTGGATATGGCCATATCTAGAGTTCAGTCGGTAAACTCAGTGTTCCTCTCCAGTGGAGACAGGGATCTCCGAGTTCTGATCAAGGTTCAGCTAGGGAGTCAGGCCTTGTCTCATGTTGAGGCATGGAATTCTGCTTTCCTCTCAAGTTATAAAAGGGGTGTCAAGTCTCCTGTCGAATTCAGGCAGGTAATTTGGGCTTTGTGAAGAGGATCAGCAGGGGAGTCAATCCTCTCATCATGTTGTGAGGGGATACTCAGTGTTCCGTTGGAGCCAGTGCTGGGGAATCAGGACTTCTCTCGAGCTGAGGGGAAACTCGGTGTCCTTTTTCCTCTCAGCAGGATCCACGGGGTTCCACTCGAGTTTCAGTAGGTAAGACTGGCCTCCTTTTCTGACGCCAAGGGAAGTTGGGATTTCTCTCGGGTTGAAGCAGGGAATGGGCCCTCATCTCCAGCTGAGGTGGGAAACATGGGGCTCTTTTCGAATTGTAGCCTTGGGTTTCATCTCGACTTGTGACAGGCATCTCTGGGCCCCCTTGAGTTGCATAAAGGGTGTCAAGCCTCCTGTCGAGTTGTGAGAGAGAACCTGGGACTGTTCTCTATACGCTGCAGGAAACAAGGGCCTCATGTAGCATTTTTGGAGGAATTTTGTGGTTTTTCTTGAGTTGAGGCGGGAAGCATGGGATTCATCCCCAGTTATGACGAGGAACTCAGGGAGCCTCTCGTGTTGCCTCAGGGAAGTCAAGTCTCCATTCGAATTGCGAGAGGGAGCACGGGATTGCTCTGTAGTCATGTCAGGGGAATCTGGCCTCAATTTAATTGAAGGGGGAGCCTCAAGGTGTTTCTCGAGTTGCAGCAGGAAGTTTGGGTTCTCTTGAGTCGCAACGGGGGCCTCAGGGAGCCTCTTATGTTGTCTCTGGAAACTCAGGAATCCTTTCGAGTTGTGAGGGGCCTCTTGGGAGTCCTCTCGAGTTGGTACAGGAAAATAGGTCCGCATATCGAGTTGAGGTGGGAAACTCAGCATTCCACTCCAGTTCTGACATGGATCTCTGGGTTCCTACTAAGGTTACTGTGGGGAGTCAAACGTCCTCTTATGTTGAGGCATGGAACTCCGCTTTCCTCTCGAGGTGCAAAAGGGGTGTCAGGCATCCTGTCTAGTTGAGGTAGAGATCTGGAGTTATTTCTATAGGTGCCACAGGGCTGTCAGTTCTCCTTTCGTGTTGTGTATTGATACTCGGGGTTTCATTTGAGTCATTGCAGGGGAATCAGGCCTTATTTCGAGTGGGTGGAACATCGGGGTCTTTTTGAATTGTGGCACGACCCCTGGAGTTCCTCTCGAGTTTCATAGTGAGACCGACCTCCTCTTGAGGTGTGATGGGAATGTCGGGATTCCTTTCCAGAAGAAGCAGGGGAATGGACCCTCATCTCTAGATGAGGAAGGAAAACCAGGGCTCTTCTTGAATTGTGGCGGGACCCTCAGTATTCCTCTCGAGTGGAGACGTGTATGTCAGTTAACTTCTTGAGTTGTCTAAAGTGCCTTTCAATTTTCTAGAGGGATGGATGGTGTGATGTCCTTCCAGATGCTGCAGCAGAAAAGGGCCTCATCTGGCGTCGAGGGGAGATCTCCTGGTTTTCATCGAATTGTGGCAGGAAATTGGGTTTCCTGTCGATTTGTGATGGAGATTTCAGGGAGCAACTCACAAGCCGCAGGAAAGTCAAGTCTCCATTAGAGTTGCAAGGGACCTCTCGGCATTCCTCTCCCATCTAGCAGGGGCATATGGCCTCATCTCATGTCGAGGCCAGAACCTCAGGGTTCTTCTCCCTTTCTGACATAGATCTTTGGGGTCCTATGGAGTTTCAGTGGGGAGTCAGGAGTCTTCTGGTGTTGAAACATGGAATTTCGCCTTCCTTTTGATGTGTAAGAGGAGTGTCAGGCTTCCTGTCAAGTTAACATAGGGATCTGGGGCTTTTCTCAAGGTGCCACAAGGCTGTCAGACATCCCTTCATGTTTTGAGTTGATACCTGGGGTTATAGTCGAGTCAGTGCAGGGGAATCAGGCTTATCTGGGGTGGATGTGTCAATCGTGGTCTTTTCGAATTGAGGCACGACTTGCTGGGATGCTCTTGAGTTTCAAGGTGAGGCCGGCCTCCTCTTGAGGTGCGATGGGTACGTCTGGATTCTGTTAACAACGACGCAGTGGAAACGACCCTAATCTCCAGTTGAGGTGGGGAAAATGGGGCTCTTCTTGAGTTGTAGCATGAAACTTGGTGTTACTCTCAAATGGGGAAAGGTATCACGGGGAACTTCTTGAGTTGCCTAAAGGGTATCAAGTACCCTTTCGAGTTTCAAGAGTGAACATTGGATTTATCTGGAGACACTGCTCTGGAAAAGGGCCTCATCTCGCATTGAGGGGAGAAGCTTGGGGTTCCTTCGAGTTGCGCCTGGGAATGGAGGGTCCCTCTAGTGTTGCCTCACAGAAGTCAGGTCTCTTTTAGAGATTCTAGCTCCACGTTGGGATTCCTCTGGAGTTGCTGCCGGCGAATATGGCCGTATCTAGAGTTCACTCAGTAAACTCAGTGTTCCTCTCCAGTGGTGACAGGGATCTCTGGGTTCCGATCAAGGTTCAACTAGGGAGTCAGGCTTCGTCTCGTGTTGAGGGATGAACTCTGCTTTCCTCTCGAGTTATAAAAGGGGTGTCAAGTCTCCTGTCGAGTTCAGGTGGGTAATTTGGGCTTTTTGAAGAGGATCAGCAGGGGAGTCAATCCTCCCATCATGTTGTGAGGGGATATTCAGTGTTCCATTGGAGCCAGTGCTGGGGAATCAGACTTCTCTCGAGTTGAGGGGGAACTCAGTGTCCTTTTTCCTTTCAGCAGGATCCACGGAGTTCCACTCGAGTTTCAGTAGGTGAGACCGGCCTCCTCTTGTGGAGCCAGGGGAAGCTGGAATTCCTCTTGGGTTGAAGCAGGGAATGGGCCATCATCTCCAGCTGAGGTGGGAAACACGGGGCTCTTTTCGAGTTGTAGCAGGACCCTTGGGTTTCATCTCGACTTGTGAAAGGGATCTCTGGGCCCCCTTGAGTTGCCTCCTGACGAGTTTTGAGAGGGAACATGGGACTGCTCTTTAGGCGCTGCAGGAAACAAGGGCCTCATCTTGTGTTGAGAGGGGAATTTTGTGGTTTTCCTCGAGTTGAAGCAGGAAGCTTGGGATTTCTCTCCAGTTATGACGGGGAACTCAGGGAGCCTCTCGTGTTGTCTCTGGGAAGTCAGGAATCCTTTCGAGTTGTGAGGGGCCTCTCAGGAGTCCTCTCGAGTTGGCACAGGGGAATAGGTCCTCATCTCGAGATGAGGTGGGAAACTCAGCATTCCACTGTAGTTCTGACATGGACCTCGGGGTTCATACTAAGCTCCCCTGGGGAGTCAGGCATCATCTCATATTGAGGCATGGAACTCTGCTTTCCTCTCGAGGTGTAAAAGGGATGTCAGGTCTCCTGTCGAGTTGTGGTATGGATCTGGGTCTATTTTTGGTGGTGTGAAAGGGCTGTAAGTCCTCCCTTTGTGTTGTGAGTTGATACTCGGTGTTTCATTTGAGTCGTTTCAGGGGAATTAGGCCTTATCTCAACTGGATGGGGACATCAGGGCCTTTTTGAATTGTGGCATAACCCCTGGAGTTCCTCTCGAGTTTCAAGTTGAGACCACCTCCTCTTGAGGTGCGATGGGAACACCAGGATTACTTTCCAGACGAAGCAGGGGAGTGGACCCTCATCTCGAGATGAGAAGGGGAAAAAGGGACTCTTCTTGAGTCGTGGTGGGAAACTCGGTGTTTCTCTCAAGTGAAGATGGGTGTGTCTGGGAACTTCTTGAGTTGCCTAAAGGGTGTCAAGTACCCTTTTGAATTTCAAGAGGGATGGTGTGATTTCCCTTCAGATGCTGCAGTGGAAAAGGGCCTCATCTCGTGTCAAGGGGAAAATCACGTGGTCTTTCTCGAGTTGTGGCAGGAAACTTGGGGTTCCTGTCGAGTTATGATGGGGAAATCAGGGAGCCCCTCATGTTTCCTCAAGAAACTCAAGTCTCCATTCGAGCTGCAAGGGGCCTCTTGGCATTTCTCTGCAGTGTGCAGCATCATATGGCCTCACCTCGAGTTGAGGCCGTAACCTCAGTGTTCCTCTCCCGTTCTCACATGGATCTCGGGGTTCCTATGGAGTTTCAATGGGGTGTCAGGCTTCTTCCGGTGTTTCGAGATGGAATTCCACTTTTGTCTTGAGGTGTAAAAGGGTATCAGGCTTCCTGTCGTGTTGACATAGGAATCTGGGGCTTTTTCTCAAGGTGCCACAAGGCTGTCAGACATCCCTTCATGTTTTGAGTTGATACCTAGGGTTATAGTCGAGTCAGTGCAGGGGAATCAGGCTTATCTGGGGTGAATGTGGCAGTTGTGGTCTTTTCAAATTGAGGCATGACTTGCCGGGATGCTCTTGAGTTTCAAGGTGAGACCGCCCTCTTCTTGAGGTGCATCAGGTACATCGGGATGCCGTTACTGACGACACAGGGGAATTGACCCTAATCTCGATTTGAGGTAGGGAAAACGGGGCTCTTCTTGAGTTGTGGCATGAAACTCGGTGCTCCTCTTGAATGGGGAAGTATATCTCGGGGAACTTCTTGATTTTCCTAAAGGGTGTCAAGTACCCTTTCGAGTGTCAAGAGTGAACATGGGATTTATCTGGAGATACTGCTCTGGAAAAGGGCCTCATCTTGCATTGAGGGGAGAATCTCGTGTTTTTTCTCAAGTTGTGGCGGGAAACTTGGGCTACCTTCAAATTGCACGTGGGAACTCAGGGTACCGCCCATGTTGCCTCACAGAAGTCAGGTCTCTTTTAGAGTTTCTAGGATCATGTTGGGATTCCTCTTGAGTCGCTGCTGGTGGATATGGCCGTATCTAGCGTTCAGTCTGTAAACTCAGTGTTCCTCTCCAGTGGCGACAGGAATCTCTGGGTTTCAATCAAGGTTCAGCTAGGGAGTCAGGCCTTGTCTCATGTTGAGGTATGGAATTCTGCTTTCCTTTCAAGTTATAAAAGGGGTGTCAAGTCTCCTGTGGAATTCAGGTGGGTAATTTGGGCTTTTTGAAGAGGATCAGCAGGGGAGTCAATCCTCTCATCATGTTGTGAAGGGGATACTCAGTGTTCCATTGGAGCCAGTGCTGGGGAATCAGACTTCTCTCGAGTTGAGGGGGAACTCGGTGTCCTTTTTCCTTTCAGCAGGATCCACGGGATTCCACTAGAATTTCAGTAGGTGAGACCAGCCTCCTCTTGTGGCCCCAGGGGAAGTTGGGATTTCTCTCGGGTTGAAGCAGGGAATGGGCCCTCATCTCCAGCTGAGGTGGGAAACACGGGGCTCTTTTCGAGTTGTAGCAGGACCCTTGGGTTTCATCTCGACTTGTGACTGGTATCCTTGGGCCCCCTTGAGTTGCATGAAGGGTGTCAAGCCTCCTGTCGAGTTGTGAGAGGGAACCTGGGACTGCTCTCTAGACGCTGCAGGAAACAAGGGCCTCATCTTGCAATGACAGGGGAACCTCGTGGTTTTTCTTGAGTTGAAGCGGGAAGTTTGGGATTTCTCTCCAGTTATGACGGGGAACTCAGGGAGCCTCTCATGTTGCCTCAGGGAAGTCAAGTCTCCATTCGAATTGCGATGGGGTTCGTGGGATTGCTCTGTCATCATGTGAGGAGAATTGGGCCTCAATTCAATTGAAGGGGAATCTCAAGGTGTTTCCTAAGTTGTGGCAGGAAGTTTGGGTTCCCTCGATTTTCAACAGGGATTTCAGGGAGACTCTCATGTTGTCTCTGGGAAGTCTGGAATCCTTTCGAGTTGTGAGGAGCCTCTTGGCAGTCCTCTCGAGTTGGTGCAAGGGAATAGGTCCTCATCTCGAGATGAAGTGGGAAACTCAGCTTTCCGCTCCAGTTCTGACATGGACCTCGGGGTTCATACTAAGTTTCCCCTGGGGAGTCAGGCGTCATCTCATGTTGAGGCATGGAACTCTGCTTTCCTCTCGAAGTGTGAAAGGGGTGTCAGGTCTCCTGTCGAGTTGTGGTATGAATCTGGGTCTATTTTTGGTGGTGTGAAAAGGCTGTAAGTCCTCCCTTCGTGTTGTGAGTTGATACTTGGTGTTTCATTTGAGTCGTTTCAGGGGAATCAGGCCTTATCTCGATTGGATGGGAACATTGGGGTCTTTTCAAATTGTGGCACGATGCCTGGAGTTCCACTCGAGTTTCAAGGTGAGACCGACCTCATCTTGAGGTGCGTCGGGAATGTCAGGACTCCTTTCCAGACGAAGCAGGGGAATGGACCCTCATCTTGAGACGAGGAGGGGAAAAAGGGACTCTTCTTGAGTCGTGGTGGGAAACTTGGTGTTCCTCTCAAGTGGAGATGGGTGTGTCTAGGAACTTCTTGAGTTGCATAAAGGTTGTCGAGTTTCCAGAGGGAACAGGGATTTCTCTCGAGCTGCTGCTGTGGGAAAGGTCCTCATCTCCCGTTGAGGGGAGAATCCTGTGATTTTTCTCGAGACTTGGCAGGAAGTTTGAGGTTCCTTCGAATTATGACATGGACCTCAGGGTCCTGCTGGTATTGCCTCAGGAAAGTCAGGTCTAATTTCAAGTTGTGACGGGCATCTCCGGATTCCTCTTAAGTCACTGCAGGGGAAATAGGCCTCATCTAGACTTGTGTCCAGCAATTCCGTGTTCCTCTCCAGTGGTGACATGTGTCTTGGCGTTGCTTTCAAGTTTCACCTGCGGAGTCAGGCCTCGTCTCGAGTTGAAGCCAAGAACGCTGCTCTCCTCTAGAGTTGCAACCGGTCTCTTGGAGCCCTTTGAGTGGCATAAAGGGAGTGAAACCTCCTATGGAGTTTTGAGAGGGAACTTGGGATTGCTCTCCAGGCTCTGCAGGAAAAGGAGGGCCTCATCTCGCCATGACGGGGGAATCTCATGGTTTTTCTAGAGTTGCAGCGGGAAGTTTGGGGTTTCTCTCAAGTTATGACGGGGAACTCAGGAAGCCTCTCCTGTTGCCTCAGGGAAGTCCAGTCTCCATTCCAGTTGTGAGGGGGAGGGGAGGATTGTTCTCGAGTCACGACAGGGCAATTGGGCCTCAATTCTCCTTGAAGGGGGAATCTCGAGGTCTTTCTTGAGTTGGGCAGGAAACTTTGTGTTCCCTCGAGTTGCAATGGTGACCTCAGGGAGCTTCTCATGGTGCCAGTGGGAAGTTAGGAATACTTTTGAGTTGTGAGGAGCCCCTGGGGATTCCCCTGGGATCATTGCAATGAAAGAGGACCTCATCTCAAGTTGAGGCAGGAACCTCAGGGTTCCTCTCCTGTTCTGACGTGGATCTGGGGTGTATGCCGTTTCAAACAGGAGTCAGGTCTCGACTTGTGTGGAGTCATGGAGCTCTGCTTTTATCTCAAGTTGTAAAGGGGTTTCAGACCTCTAGTCGCATTGAATTTGGGACCTGGGGCTTTTCTCGAATTTGAAACCACGGTATCAGTCCTCCCTTTGTGTTCTGAATTGATTCTTAGGGTGACATTCGAATCGGTGCAAGGGAATCAGGACTTATCTCCAGTGGATGGGGAAATCAGTGTCTTTCAAACCGTGACAAGACCCCCGGGTTCCTTTGCAGTTTCACGTTAAGACCTGTCTCCCCTTGAGGTGCACCGTTGGACGTCGACATTCCTTTCCAGACAAAGCAGGGGAATCGACCCTCATCTCGAGTTGAGGAGGCTAAAACGGGGCTCTTCTTGAGTTGTGGTGGGAAACTTGGCATTTCTGTCGAGTGGGGACGCGTATCTGGGGAAACTTCTCGAATTTTATAAAGGGTGTCAAATACATTTTCGAGTTCCAAGAGGGAACGTGGGATATGTTTTGAAACACTGCAGCTTAAAAGGGCCTCATCTCGCGTGGAGGGGAGAATTTCGTGGTTTTTGTTGAGTTGTGGTGGGAAGATTAGGGTTCCTCTTGAGTTGCGTAGGGACCTGGGGGACCCGCTCGTGTTTCCTCAGGGAAGTCATATCTCCTTTGGGGTTGTGAGGGGCACCCGGGGATTCCTCTTGCATTGCTGCAGGGATGAATAGGGCCTCATCTAGAGTTGAGGCGGAAACCACAGGGTTCCTCCCCATTTCTGACATTGATCTCAGGGTTTCTGTGGAGTTTGAACAGGGGAGTCAGGCCCTGTCTTTTGTTGAGGCATGGAACTCTGCTTGCCTCTCGAGTTGTTAATGGGGTGTCAGGCCTCTTATCGAGTTGTGTTTGAAACCTCCAGCTTTTTCTGGAGGATGCCACTGGGGTGTCAGTGGTCCTTCATGTTGTGACTTGATGCTCAGCATTACATGCGAATTGGTGCACGGGCATTAGGCCTTTTCTCGAGTGGGTAGGGAAATTAGTGTCTTTTGGATTGTGGAACACAGCAAGAGGGTTCCTCTAAAGTTTCAGTGTGAACCCGGACTCCTCTTGAGATGCAAAGGGAACATTGGGATTCCTTTCTAGACAAAGCAGCGGAATTGACCCTCATCTCGAGATGGGGGGGCGGGGGGGGGGGGTGCAGAAAGGGGCTTAGATTGAGTTATGCTGGGAAACTCAGTGTTCCTCTCCAGTTGGAACAGGTATGTCAGGGAACTTCTTGAGTTGCATATAGGGTATCAAGTACCATTTCAAGTTTCGAGAGGGAATGTGGCATTTCTCTTGAGACGCTGAAGTGGGAAAGGGCCTCATCTCACTTTGAGGGGAGAATCCTGTCGTTTTTCTCAAGGCTTGGTGGGAAGTTTGGGGTTCCTCTTGAGTTGTGACATGGACCTCAGGGTCCCACTGGTATTGCCTCAGGGAAATCAGGTCTCATTTCGAATTGTGATGGACACCTCGGGATACCTCTCAAGTAACTGCAGGGGAAATAGGCCTCATCTAGATTTTTGTCCAGAAACTCCATGTTCCTCTCCAGTGGCGACAGGGATCTCGGGGATGCGTTCAAGGTTCACCTGGTTCGTCAGGCCTCATCTCGAGTTGAAGCCAAGAACTCTGCTCTCCTCTTGAGTTGCGATGGGTGACTCTTGGAGCCCTTTGAGTGGCATAAAGGGAGTGACGCCTCCTCAAGAGTTTTGAGAGGGAACTCGGGATTGCTCTCTAGGCTCTACAGGAAAGAAAGGGCCTCATGTCGTAAAGACAGGGAAATCTCGTGATTTTTCTAGTGTTGCGGTGGGAAGTTTGGGGTTTCTCTCGATTTATGACGGGGAACTCAGGGAGCCTCTTTTGTTGCCCCAGGGAAGTCCAGTCTCCATTCCAATTGTGAGGGGGAGCACGGGATTGCGCTCCAGTCCTGGCAGGGCAATCGGGCCTCAATTTGCCTTGAAGGGGGAATCTCGAGGGCTTGCTCGAGTTGTGGCAGGAAACTTTGTTTCCTCGAATTGTGATGGTGACCTCAGGGAGCTTCTTATGGTGCCTATGGAAAGTCAGGAGTACTTTTGAGTTGTGAGGGGCCTCTCGGGGTTCCTCTGGGGTCAGTGCAATGGAAGAGGGCCTCATCTCGAGTTGAGGTGGGAACCTCAGGGTTCCTCTCCTGTTCTGATGTGGATCTGGGGTGTGGATGCAGTTTCAAATAGGGAATCAGGTCTCAACTTGTGTGGAGGCATGGAGCTCTGCTTTTCTCTCGAGTTGTAAAATGTGTTTCAGGTCTCTAGTAGAGTTGAATTTGGGACCTGGGACTTTTCTCGAATTTGCAACCGGGGTATCAGTCCACCCTTCATGTTGTGAGTTGATTCTCATGGTGACAATCAAATTTGTGAAAGGGTATCAGACCTTATCTCGAGTGGATGGGTAAATCTGTGTCTTTGGAATTATGACAAGACTCCTGGGTTCCTCTCCAGTTTCAAGTTGAGACTGGTCTCCCCTTGAGGTGTGACGTTGGACATTCCTTTCTAGACGAAGCAGGGGAATGGGCCCTCATCTCGAGTTGAGGAGGGGAAAACAGGGCTCTTCTTGAGTCTTGGCAGGAAACTTGGCATTCCTGTTGAGTGGAGACGGATATCTGGTGAAATTTCTGGAGTTTCATAGAGGGTGTCAATTACCCTTTCAAGTTGCAAGAGGGAACGTGGGACTCTTGGAAACGCTGCAGCATAAAAAGGCCTCAACCCGTGTGGAGTGGATAATTTCGCGGTTTAGGTCGAGTTATGGCGGGAAGATTAGGGTTCCTCTCGAGTTGCATGGGGACGTGGGGGACCCGTTCGTGTTTCCTCAGGGATGCCAGATCTCCTTTGGGGTTGTGAGGGGCACCTCGGGATTCCCCTCGAGTCACTGCAGGGATGAATAGGGTCTCATCTCGAGTTGAGGCGGGAACCTCAGGGTTCCTCTCCTTTTCTGACATTGATCTCAGGGTTTCTGCAGAGCTTCAACAGGGGAGGTAGGCCTCGTCTTGTGTTGAGGCATGGAACTCTGCTTGCCTTTCGAGTTGTTAATGGGGTGTCAGGCCTCTTGTCGAGTTGTATTTCGAACCTGCAGCTTTTTCTGGTGGAAGGCCCCGGAGTGTCAGTGGCCCATCATGTTGTGACTTGATGCTTGGGGTTACATTCGAATTGTTGCAGGTGCATCAGGCCTTATCTCTAGTGGGTGGCCAAATCGGTGTCCTTCAGATTGTGGCACCTTGCACGAGGGTTCCTCTTGAGTTTCAGTGTGAGACCAGTCTCCTCTTAAGGTGCAACAGAAACGTCGGGATTCCTTTCTAGACAAAGCAGGGGAATCGACCCTCATCTCGAGATGAGGAGGGGAAAAGGGGCTCAGATTGATTTATGCCAGGAAACTCGGTGTTCCTTTCGAGTGGGGACAGGTATGTTGGGGGTACTTCTTGAGTTGTAAAAAGGGTGTCAAATATCGTTTCGAGTTTCGAGAGGGAAAGTGGCATTTCTCTTGAGCTGCTGCAGTGGTAAAGGGTTTCATCTCGCTTTGAGGGGAGAATCCCGTGGTTTTTCTTGAGGCTTGGCTGGTAGTTTGAGGTTCCTCTCGAGTTGTGATGTGGACTTCAGGGTCCCGCTGATATTGCCTCAGGGAAGTCAGGTCTCATTTTGAGTTGTGACGGGCACCTGGGGATTCCTCTAAGTCACTGTCATGGAAATAGGCCTCATCTAGACTTGTGTCCAGAAACTCCGTGTTCCTCTCAGTGGCAACAGAGATCTCGGGGTTGTGTTCAAGGTTCACCTGGGGCGTCAGCCTTGTCTCGAGTTGAAGGCAAGAACTCTTCTCTCCTTTTGAGTTGTGATGGGTATCTCTTGGAGCCCTTTGAGTTGCCTAAAGGGAGTGAAGCCTCCTATGGAGTTTTGAGAGGGAACTCGGGATTGCTCTCTAGGCCCTGCAGGAAAAGAAGGGCCTCATCTCACCAAGACAGGGGAATCTCGTGGTTTTTCTTGAGTTGTGTTGGGAAATTTGGGGTTTCTTTCGAGTTACGACCGGGAAATCAGGGAGCCTCTCGTGTTGCCCCAGGGAAGTCCAGTCTCCATTCGAGTTTCCAGGGGGTGTGCAGAATTGCACTCGAGTCACCACAGGGCAACTGGGCCTCAATTCACCTTGAAGGGGGAATCTTTAGGTCTTTCTCGATTTGCGGAAGGAAACTTTGGGTTCCCTCGAGTAGCGATGGTATCCTCAGGGAGCTTCTCTTGTGCCTATGGGAAGTCAGGAATATTTTTGAGTTGTGGGAGACCTCTGGGAATTCCTCTGGGGGCGCTGCAATGGAAGAGGGCCTCATCTCGAGTTGAGGCAGGAACCTCAGGGTTCCTCTCCTGTTCTGATGTGGATCTTGGGGTGTGGATGCAGTTTCAAACAAGGAGTCAGGTCTCAACTTGTGTGGAGGCATGGAGCTCTGCTTTCCTCTCGAGTTGTAAAATAGGTTTCAGACCTCCAGTTGAATTGGATTTGGGACCTGGGTCTTTTCTCAAATTTGAAACCATGGTATCAGTCCACCCTTCGTGTTGTGAGTTGATTCTCATGGTGACATTCGAATCGATGCAAGGGAATCAGGACTTATCTCGAGTGGATGGGGAAATACGTGTCTTTGGAATTGTGACAAGACCCCCGGGTTCCTCTCCAGTTTCAAGTTGAGACTGGCCTCCCCTTGAGGTGCGACGTTGGACGTTGACATTCTTTTCGAGACGAAGCAGGGGAATGGACCCTCATCTTGAGTTGAGGAGGGGAAAACGGGGCTCTTCTTAAGTTGTGGTGGGAGACTCGGTGTTTCTCTTGGGTGGGGACGTGTATCTGGGGAAACTTCTGGAATTTCATGAAGAGTGTGAAATACCCTTTCGGGTTCCAAGAGGGAAAGTGGGATATCTTTGGAAACGCTGCAGTGTAAAAGGGCCTCATCTTGCATGGAGGGGATAATTTCACGGTTTTAGTCGAGTTGTGGTGGGAAGCTTAGGGTTCCTCTCGAATTGCGTGGGGACCTGGGGGATGCGCTTGTGTTTCCTCAAGGAAGTCAGATCTCCTTTGGAGTTACGAGGGGCACCTCGGGATTCCTCTCGCATCGCTGCAGGGATGGACAAGGCCTCATCTCGAGTTGAGGTGGGAACCTCAGGGTTCCTCTCTTTTTCTGACATCAATCTCGGCATTTCTGTGGAGTTTGAACAGGGGAGTCAGGCCTCATCTTTTGTTGAGGCATGGAACTCCGCTTGCCTCTTGAGTTGTTAATGGGGTGTCAGGCCTCTTGTTGAGTTGTGTTTGGAACCTCCAGCTTTTTCTGGAGGAAGCCCCCGAGGTGTCAGTGGCCCTTCCTGTTGTGACTTGATGCTTGGGGTTACATGCAAATTGGTGCAGGGACTTCAGGCCGTATCTTGAGTGGGTATGGAAATCAGTGTTTTTTTGGATTGTGGCATGATGCACGAGGGTTCCTCTCCAGTTTCAATGTGAGACTGGCCTCCCGACGGGAATGTCGGGATTCCTTTCTAGAAAAAGCAGGGGAATCGACCCTCATCTCGAGATGAAGAGGGGAAAAGGGCTCAGATTGAGTTGTGCCAGGAAACTCGGTGTTCCTCTCCAGTGGGGACAGGTATGTCAGGGAACTTCTTGAGTTGCATAAAGGCTGTCAAATACCATTTCGAGTTTTGAGAGGGAATGTGGCATTTCTCTTGAGCTGCTGCAGTGGGAAAGGGCCTCATCTTGCTTTGAGGGGAGAATCCCATCATTTTTCTTGAGGCTTGGCGGGGAGTTTGGGGTTCCTCTCAAGTTGTGATGTGGACCTCAGGGTCCTGCTGTTATTGCCTCAGGGAAGTCAGTTCTCATTTCGAGTTGTGACGGGCACCTTGGGATTCCTCTCTAGTCACTGCAGGGGAAATAAACCTCATCTAGACTTGTGTCCAGCAGCTCCGTGTTCCTCGACAGTGGAGACAGGGATCCCGGGTTGCGTTGAAGGTTCACCTGGGTCATCAGGCCTCGTCTCGAGTTGCGATGGGTATCTCTTGGAGCCCTTTGTGTGGCCTAAAGAGAGTGAAACCTCTTATGGAATTTTGAGAGGAAACTCTGGATTGCTCTCTAGGCCTTTCAGGTAAAGAAGTGCCTCATTTATCGATGACAAGGGAATCTCGTGGTTTTTCTCGAGTTGCGGTGGGAAGTTTGGGGTTTCTCTCAAGTTACGACCGGGAAGTCAGGAAGCCTCTTGTGTTGCCCCAGGGATATCCAGTCTCCATTCGAGTTGCGAGGGGGAGCACGAGATTGCTCTCGAGTCACGGCAGTTGTATCGGGCCTCAATTTTCGTTGAAAGGGGAAACTCAAGGTCTTTCTCGAGTTGCGGCAGGAAACATTGGGTTCCCTCGAGTTGTAACAGCGACCTCAGGGAGCCTCTCATGGTGCCTATGGAAGTACGGAATCCTTGCGAGTTGTGAGGGGCCTCTCGGGATTCCTCTGGGGTCAGTGCAATGGAAGAGGGCCTCATCTCTAGTTGTGGCGGGAACCTCAGGGATCCTCTCCTGTTCTGACGTGGATCTCAAGGTGTGGATGCAGTTTCAAACAGGGAGTCAGGTCTCAACTTTGGTGGAGGCATGGAGCTCTGTTTTCCTCTCGAGTTGTAAAAGAGGCTGCAGGCCTCCAGTTGAGTTCAGTTGGATTTCTGTGGCTTTTCTCGAATTTGCAACCAGGGTCTCAGTCCTCCCTTCATGTTGTGAGTTGATTCTCGGGGTTCCATTCGAATCGTTGCAGGGGAATCAGGTTTATTGAGTGGATGGGGAAATCCATGTCTTTTGAATTGTGGCAAAACCCCCAGGCTCCTCTCCAGGTTCAAGTTGAGACCGGCCTCCTCTTGAGGGGTGACAGGCACTTCGGCATTCCTTTCCAGAAGAAGTAGGGGAATCGACCCTCATCTCGAGCTGAGGAGGGGAAAATGGGGCTCTTCCTGAGTTGTGGTGGGAAAGTCAGCATTCCTCTCGAGTGAGGGCGGGTATGTTAGGAAACTTCTTGGGTTTCATAAAGGGTGTCAAGTACCCTTCCGAGTTCCAAGAGGGAACGTTGGATTTCTTGGAAACGCTGCAGTGTAAAAGGTCCTCATCTCGTGTGGAGGGGAGAATTTCATGGTTTTTGTCGAGTTGTGGTGGGAAGATTAGGGTTCCTTTTGAGGGGCGTGGGGACTTGGGGAACCACTCATGTTTCCTCAGGGCAGTCAGATCTCCTTTGTAGCTGTGAGGGGCACCTTGGGATTCTTCTCACATCACTGCAAGGATGAATATGGCCTCATCTCGAGTTGAGGCAGGAACTTCTGTGTTCCTGTCTGTTCCTGACATGGATCTTGGGGTTTCAGTGGAGTTGGAACAGGGGAGGCAGGCCTTGGCTTGTGTTGAGGCATGGAACTCGGCTTGCCTCTTGAGTTGCAAATGGGGTGACAGGACACTTGTCAAGTTGTGTTTGGATCCTTCAGCTTTTTCTGGAGGATACTACTGGTGTGACAGTGCCCCTTCGTATTGTGACTTGATACTCGGGGTTTCATTCGAATCGGTCCAGGGGCATCAGGCCTCCTCTCGAGTGGATGGGGAAATTGGTGTCTTTGGGATTGTGCCACGACCCACGAGGTTTCCTTTCGAGTTTCAATGTGAGACCAGCCTCCTCTTCAGGTGCCACAGGAACTCGGGATTCCTTTCCAGACAAAGCAGGGGAATCGACTCTCATTTCGAGATGAGGAGGGGAAACGGGGCTCAGATTGAGTGTGCCAGGAAACTCGGTGTTCCTCTAGAGTGGGGACGTGAATGTCAGGGAACTTCTTGAGTTGCATAAACGGTGTGAGTGCTCTTTTGATTTTCAGGAGGAAAGGTGGGATTTCTCTCCAGACGCTGCAGTGGGAAAGGGCCTTATGTCATGTTGAAGGGAGAATCCCGTGGTTTTCTTCGAGGCTTGGTGGGAAGTTTGGTGTTCCTCTCAAGTTGTGACAGTGACCTCAGGGAGCTTCTCATGGTGCCTGTGGGAAGTCAGGAATACTTTTTAGCTGTGCAGGGCCTCTGGGGATTCCTCTGGGGTTGCTACAATGGAAGAGGGCCTCATCTTGAGTTGAGGCGGGAACCTCAGAGTTCCTCTCCTGTCCTGACGTGGATTTCGGGGTGTGTATGCAGTTTCAAACAGGGAATCAGGTCTCAACTTGTGTGGAGTCATGGAGCTCTGCTTTCCTCTCGATGTGTAAAAGGGATTTCAGGCCTCCAGTCAAGTTGAATTTGGTACCTGGGGCTTTTCTCAAATTTGCAACCGGGGTCTCAGTCCTCCCTTCGTGTTCTGAGTTGGTTCTTTGGGTTCCATTCGAATCAGTGCAAGGGAATCAGGCCTTATCTCAAGTGGATGGGGAAATTCGTGTCTTTTGAATTGTGGCAAAACTCCCAGGCTCCTCTCCAGTTTCAAGTTGAGACCGGCCTCCTCTTGAGGGGTGACAGGCACTTTGGCATTCCTTTCCAGGCGAAGCAGGGGAATCGACCCTCATCTTGAGGTAAGGAGGGGAATATGGGGCTCTTCTTTAGTTGTGGTGGGAAATTCAGCATTCCTCTCGAGCAAGGACGGGTATGTCAGGAAATTTCTGGGGTTTCATAAAGAGTGTCAAGTACCCTTTCGAGTTCCAAGAGGGAACGTGCGATTTCTTGGGAAATGCTGCAGCGTAAAAGGGCCTCATCTCTGGTGGAGGAGAGAATTTGGTGGTTTTTGTCGAGTTGTGGAGGGAAGCTTAGGGTTCCTCTCGAGTGGCATGGGGACTTGGGGGACCTGCTCGTGTTTCCTCAGGGAAGTCAGATCTCTTTGTAGATGCGAGGGGCACCTCGGGATTCCTCTCGCGTTGCTGCAGGGATGAATAGGGTCACATCTCAAGTTGAGACGGGAACCTCAGGGTTCCTCTCCACTTCTGACATGGATCTAGGGGTTTCAGTGGAGTTTGAACAGGGGACGCAGGCCTCACCTTGTATTGAGGCATGGAACTCGGCTTGCCTCTCGAGTTGTGAATTTGGTGACAGGATGCTTGTCAAGTTGTGTTTGGAACCTGTGGCTTTTTCTGGAGGACACAACTGGGGTGACAGTGGTCCTTTGTGTTGTGACTTGATACTCAGGGTTACATTCGAATTGATGCAGGAACATCAGGCCTTATTTCAAAGGGATGTGGAATCGGTGTCTCGGATTGTGGCATGACTCACGGGGGTTCCTCTCAAGTTTCAATGTTAGACCAGCCTCCTCTTGAGGTGTGGCGGGAACGTCGGGATTTCTTTCCAGACAAAGCATGGGAATTGACCCTCATCTCGAGATGGGGAGGGGGGAAAAGGGGCTCAGATTGAGTTGTGCTGGGAAACTCGGTGTTCCTCTCGAGTGGGGACGGGAATGTCAGGGAACTTCTTGAGTTGCATAAAGGGTGTGGAGTATGTTTCGAGTTTCAGGAGGAAAGGTGGGATTTCTCTCAAGACGCTGCAGTGGGAAAGGACCTCATCTTGCGTTGAGGGGAGAATTCCATGGTTTTCCTCGAGGCTTGTCAGCAAGTTGGGGTTCCTCTCGAGTTGCGACGTGGACCTCATGGTCCCGCTCATATTGCCTCTGGGAAGTCATGTCTCATATCAAGTTGTGAAGGCACCTCAGGATGCCTCGCAAGTCACTGCAGGTAAAGTAGGGCTTATCTAGAGTTGTGTCCAGAAACTCCGTGTTCCTCTCCAGTAGCGAAAGGGATCTTGGGGTTGTGTTCAAGGTTCACCTGGGGAGTCTGGCCTCCTCTCGAGTTGAAGCCAAGACCTCTGCTCTCATCTGGAGTTGCTACAGGTAACTGTTGAAGCCCTTTGAATGGCCCAGAGGGAGTCAAGACTCCTATTGAGTTTTGAGATGGAAATTGGGCTTGCTCTCTAGACCCTGCAGGAAAAGAAGGGCCTCATCTGACGATGATGGGGAAAATCTCGTGGTTTATCTCATGTTGCGGCAGGAAGTTTGGGGTTCCTCTCGAGTTATGACTGGGAACTCAGGGAGTCTCTCATGTTGCCTCAGGGAATTCCAGTGTCCATTCAAGTTGCGAGGGGTAGCGAAGGATTGCTCTCAAGTCAGGGCAGGAAAATTGAGACTCAATTTGCATTGAAGGGGGAATCTCGAGGTCTTTCTCGAGTTGCAGCAGGAAACATTGCATTCCTTCGAGTTTCGACGGTGACCTCAGGGAGCTTCTCATGGTGCCTATGGAAGTATGGAAACCTTGCAAGTTGTGAGGGGCCTCTCGGGATTCCTCTGGGGTCAGTGCAATGGAAGAGGGCCTCATCTCGAGCTGTGGCAGGAACCTCAGGGTTCCTCTCCTGTTCTGACGTGGATCTCAAGGTGTGTATGCAGTTTCAAACAGGGAGTCAGTTTTCAACTTTGGTGGAGGCATGGAGCTCTGTTTTCCTCTCGAGTTGTAAAAGAGGCTGCAGGCCTCCAGTTGAGTTCAGTTGGATTTCTGTGGCTTTTCTCGAATTTGCAACCGGGGTCTCAGTCCTCCCTTAATGTTGTGAGTTGATTCTCGGGGTTCCATTCGAAACAGTGTAGGGGAATCAGGTCTTATCTTGAGTTGATGGGGAAATCTGTGTCTTTCGAATTGCGGCAAAACCCCCAGGCTCCTCTCCAGGTTCAAGTTGAGACCGGCCTCCTCTTGAGGGGTGACAGGCACTTCGGCATTCCTTTCCAGGCAAAGCAGGGGAATCGACCCTCGTCTCGAGCTGAGGAGGGGGAAATGGGGCTCTTCTTGAGTTGTGGCGGGAAAGTCAGCATTCCTCTCGAATGAGGGCAGGTATGTCAGGAAACTTCTTGGGTTTCATAAAGGGTGTCAAGTACCCTTCCGAGTTCCAAGAGGGAATGTGGGATTTCTTGGGAAATGCTGCAGCATAAAAGGTCCTCATCGCTTGTGGAGGGGAGAATTTCGTTGTTTTTGTCGAATTGTGGTGGGAAGATTAGGGTTCCTCTCGAGGGGCATGGGGACTTGGGGAACCGCTCTTGTTTCCTCAGGGAAGTCAGATCTCCTTTGTAGCTGTGAGGGGCACCTTGGGATTCTTCTCACATCACTGCATGGATGAATAGGGCCTCATCTCGAGTTGAGGCAGGAACTTCTGTGTTCCTGTCTGTTCCTGACATGGATCTTGGGGTTTCAGTGGAGTTGGAACAGGGGAGGCAGGCCTTGGCTTGTATTGAGGCATGGAACTCGGCTTGCCTCTCGAGTTGCGAATATGGTGACAGGACACTTGTCAAGTTGTGTTTGGATCCTTTGGCCTTTTCTCGAGGATGCAATTGGTGTGACAGTGCCCCTTCGTGTTGTGACTTGATACTCAGGGTTACATTCGAATCGGTCCCGGGGCATCAGGCCTCCTCTCGAGTGGATGGGGAAATTGGTGTCTTTGGGATTGTGCCATGACCCATGAGGTTTCCTCTCTAGTTTAAATGTGAGACCGGCCTCCTCTTGAGGTGTGATGGGATTGTCATGATTCCTTTCTGGACAAAGCAGGGGAATCGACTCTCATTTTGAGATGAGGGGAATGGGGGTTCAGATTGAGTTGTGCCAGGAAACTCGGTTTTCCTCTAGAGTGGGGACAGGAATGTCGGGGAACTTCTTGATGTACATAAAGGGGGTCGAGTACCGTTTCGAGTTTCAGGAGGGAACGTGGGATTTCCTCGAGATGCTGCAGTGGGAAAGGGACTCATCTCACTTTGACGGGAGAATTCCTTGGTTTTCCTCGACGCTTGGAGGCAAGTTTGGGGTTCTTCTCGAGTTGAGATGTGGACTTGAGAGTCCCGCTCATATTGCCTCAGGGAAGTCAGGTCTTAACTTGAGTTGTGACGGGCACCTCGGGATTCCTCTCAAGTCACTGCAGGTGAAATAGTCCCCATCTAGACTTGTGTCCAGAAACTCTGTGTTCCTCTCCAGTGATGACAGGCGTCTCGGGGTTGCATTCAAGGTGCACCTGGGGAGTCAGGCCTCGTCTTGAGTTGAAGCAAAAAAACTCTGCTCTCCTCTCGACTTCTGAAGGGTATCTCTTGGAGCACTTTGAGTGACCTAAAGGGAGTCAAGCCTCCTATCGAATTTTGAGAGGGAACTCGGGCTTGCTCTCTAAGCGCTGCAGGAAAAGAAGGGGCTCATCTCGCTATGATGGGGGAATCTCGTGGTTTTTCTCGAATTTCTGGGGGAAGTTTGGGATTTCTCTCGAGTTATGACGGGGAACTCAGGAAGCCTCTCATGTTGCCTCGGGGCAGTCCAGTCTCCTTTCAAGTTGCAAGAGGGAGTTCGGGATTGCTATCGAGTCATGGCAAATTAATCAGAGCCCAATTTGCATTGAAGGGGGAATCTCAAGGTGTTTCTCGAGTTGTGGCAGGAAGTTTGGGTTACCTCAAGTTGCGATGGGGACCTGAGGGAGCCTCTCATGTTGTCTCTGGGAAGTCAGATATCCTTTCAAGTTGTGAGGGGCGTCTGGGGATTCCTCTTGAATTGGTGCAGGGGACTAGGGCCTCATCTCGAGTTGAGGCGGGAAACTCAGGGTTCCTCTCCAGCTCTGACATGGATCTCGGGGTTCCTATGGAAATTCCACTGGAGAGTCATACGTCAACTCGTGTTGGGCATGGAACTCCGCTTCCCTCTTGAGGTGTAAAAGGGCTGACAGGCCTCCTGTCAAGTTGAGGTAGGGATCTGGGGCTATTTCCATAGGTGCAATGGGGGACGGAGTCCTCCCTTTCTGTTGTAAGTTGATACTCAGGGTGACATTAGAGTCGTTTGAGGGGAATCAGTTCTGATCTCGAGTGGATGGAGATAATCGGGGTCTTTTCAAATTCCTGCACGACCCCTAGAGTTCCTCTTGAGTTTCAACATGAGACCGGACTCCTCTTGAGGTGTGTAGGGAACATCGTGATCCCTTTGCAGGCAAAGCAGGGGAATGGACTCTTATCTCGAGATGAGGAGGGGAAAACGGGGCTTCTCTTGAGTGGTGGTGGGAAACTTGGTGTTCCTTTCAACTGGAGATGGTTTGTCAGGGAAATTCTTGAGTTGCATCAAGGGTGTCAAGTACCCTTTTGAGGCTCAAGAGGGAAGATGGGATTTGTCTTGCACTGATGCAGTGGAAAAGGGCTTCTTCTCGCTTTGAGGGGAGAATCTCCTGGGTTTTCATGAGTTGCAGCAGGAAACTTGGGTTTCCTCTCAAGTTGCGGCAGGGACCTCAGCGACCCACTCGTGTTGCCTCAGGTAGGTCAAGTCTCTTTTGGAGTTGCGAGGGTCCTCTCGGGATTCCTCTCCAGTCGGAGCAGGGGCATAGAGCCACATCTAGAGTTGAGGCTGGAACTTCAGGTTTCCTCTCCAGTGCTGACATGGATCTCGGGGGTTCCTATGGAGTTTCAACAGGGGAGTCAGGCCTCGTCTCGTGTTGAGACATGGAACTCCACGTTCCTCTCGAGGGGTAAAAGGGGTGTCAGGCTTCCTGTCTTGTTGACATAGGGATCTGGGGCTATTTCTCGAGGTGCCACAGGGCTGTTACACCTCTCTTCGTGTTTTGAGTCGATACTCAGGGATACAGTCGAATCAGTGCAGGGAAATCAGGCTTTTCTGGAGTGGATGGGGAAATCGGGGTCTTTTCAAATTGAGGCTCGACTCCCGGGAATGCGCTCGAGTTTTCAGGTGAGATTGGCTTCCTCTTGAGGTGCGACAGGAACGTCGGGATTCCTTTCCTGACTAAACAGCGGAATCGACCCTCATCTCGAGTTGAGGTAGGGGAAAATGGGGGCTCTTCTTGAGTGGCGGCGTAAAACTGAGAGTTCCGCTCGAGTGGGGACGGGTGTCTCGGGGAACTCCCTGAGGTGCATAAAGGGTGCCAGTATCCTTTCACATTTCAAGAAGGAACGTGGCATTCCTCTCAAGACACTGCTGTGGAAAAGGGCCTCATCTTGCCTTGAGGGGGAGAATCTCATGGTTTTTCTTAAGTTGCAGCGGGAAGCTTGGGTTCCACTAGAGTTGCAATGGGGACCTCATGGACCCGCTTGAGTTGCCTCAGAGAAGTCAAATCTCTTTTTGAGTTGCGAGGGGCTCATCGCAATTCATCACAAGTCACTGCCAGCAAATAGGGGTGTGTCTAGAGTTCAGTCGGGAAACTCATTGGTGACAGGGATCTCGGGCTTCCTCCCAAAGTTCAGCTATGGAGTCAGGTCTCCTCTGGTGTTGAGGCATGGAACTCGGCTTTCCTCTCGAGTTGTCAAAGTGGTGTCAGCCCTCCTGTCGAGTTCAGGGAGGGAGTTCAGTTCAGTTCAGTCGCTCAGTCGTGTCTGACTCTCTGTGACCCCATGAATCACAGTACTCCAGGCATCCCTGTCCATCACCAACTCCCAGAGGTCACTCAGACTCGCGTTCATACAGACATCTCATCCTCTGCCATCCCCTTTTTTTGTGCTGCCAATCCCTCCCAGCATCAAAGTCTTTTCCAGTGAGTCAACTCTTCGCATGAAGTGGCCAAAGTACTGGAGTTTCAGCTTTAGCATCATTCCTTCCAAAGAAATCCCAGGGTTGATCTCCTTTAGAATAGACTGGTTGGCTCTCCCTGCAGTCTAAGGGACTCTCAAGAGTCTTCTTCAACACCACAATTCAAAAGCATCAATTCTTCAACGCTCAGCCTTCTTTAAAGTCCAACTCTCACATCCATACATGACCACAGGAAAAACCATAGCCTTGACTAGACAGACCTTAGTCAGCAAAGTAATGTCTCTGCTTTTGAATATGTTATCTAGGTTGGTCATAACTTTTCTTCCAAGGAGTAAGCATCTTTTAATTTCATGGCTGCAATCACCATCTGCAGTGATTTTGGAGTCCAAAAAAAATATAGTCTGACACTGTTTCCACTGTTTCCCTGTCTATTTTCTTTGAAGTGATGGGACCAGATGCCATGATCTTCGTTTTCTGAATGTTGAGCTTTAAGCCGACTTTTTCACTCTCCACTTTCACTTTCATCAAGAGGCGTTTCAGTTCCTCTTCACTTTCTGCCATAAGGGTGGTGTCATCTGCATATCTGAGGTTATTGATATTTCTGCCAGCAATCTTGATTCCAGCTTGTGTTTCTTCCAGTCCAGCGTTTCTCATTATGTACTCTGCATGTAGGTTAAATAAGCAGGGTGACAATATACAGCCTTGACGTACTCCTTTTCCTATTTGGAACCAGTCTGTTGTTCCATGTCCAGTTCTAACTGTTGCTTCCTGACCTGCATACAGATTTCTCAAGAGGCAGGTCAGGTGGTCTGGTATTCTTATCTCTTTCAGAATTTTCCACAGTTTATTGTGATCCACACAGTCAAAGGCTTTGGCATAGTCAATAAAGCAGAAATAGATGTTTTTCTGGAACTCTCTTGCTTCTTCCATGATCCAGCAGATGTTGGCAACTTGATCTCTGGATCCTCTGCCTTTTCTAAAACGAGCTTGAACATCACGAAGTTCACGGTTCATGTACTGCTGAAACCTGGCTTGGAGAATTTTGAGCATTACTTTACTAGCGTGTGAGATGAGTGCAATTGTGTGGTACTTTGATCATCCTTTGGCATTGCCTTTCTTTGGGATTGGAATGAAAACTGACCTTTTCCAGTCCTGTGGCCACTGCTGAGTTTTCCAAATTTGCTGGCATATTGAGTGCAGCTCTTTTCACAGCATCATCTTTCAGGATTTGAAATAGCTCTACTGGAATTCCATCACCTCCACTAGCCTTGTTCGTCGTGATGCTTTCTAAGGCCCACTTGACTTCACATTCCAAGATGTCTGGCTCTAGATGAGTGATCACACCATCGTGATTATCCGGGTCATGAAGATCCTTTTTGTACAGTTCTTCTGTGTATTCTTGCCACCTCTTCTTAATATCTTCTGCTTCTGTTAGGTCCAGACCATTTCTGTCCTTTATTGAGCCCATCTTAGCATGAAATGTTCCCTTGGTATCTCTAGTTTTCTTGAAGAGATCTCTAGTCTTTCCCATTCTGTTCTTTTCCTCTATTTCTTTGCATTGATTGCTGAAGAAGGCTTTCTTATCTCTTCTTGCTGTTCTTTGGAACTCTGCATTCAGATGCTTTTATCTTTCCTTTTCTCCTTGGCTTTTCACTTTTCTTCTTTTCACAGCTATTTATAAGTCTTCCCCAGACAGCCATTTTGCTTTTTTGCATTTCTTTTCCATGGGGATGATATTGATCCCTGTCTCCTGTACAATGTCACGAATCTCATTTCATAGTTCCTCAGGCACTCTATCTATCATATCTATGCCCTTAAATCTATTTCTCACTTCCACTGTATAATCATAAGGGATTTGATTTAGGTCATACCTGAATGGTCCAGCGGTTTTCCTTGCTTTCTTAAATTTCAGTCTGAATTTGGTTATAAGGAGTTCATGATCTGAGCCACAGTCAGCTCCTGGTCTTGTTTTTGTTGACTGTATAGAGCTTCTCCATTTTTGCTGCAGAGAATGTAAGCAATCTGATTTCGGTGTTGACCATCTGGTGATGTCCATGTGTAGAGTCTTCTCTTGTGTTGTTGGAAGAGGTTGTTTGCTATGACCAGTGCATTATCTTGGCAAAACTCTATTAGTCTTTGTACAGCTTCATTCCATATTCCAAGTCCAAATTTGCATGTTACTCCAGGTGTTTCTTGACTTCCTGCTTTCGCATTCCAGTCCCCTAGAATGAAAAGGACATATTTTTTGGGTGTTAGTTCTAAAAGGTCTTGTAGGTCTTCATAGAACCGTTCAACTTCAGCTTTTTCAGGGTTACTGGTTGGGGCAGACTTGGATTACTGTGATATTGAATGGTTTGCCTTGGAAACGAATAGAGATCATTCTGTTGTTTTTGAGATTGCATCCAAGTACTGCATTTCGGACTCTTCTGTTGACCATGATGGCTACTCCATTTCTTCTGAGGGTTTCCTGCCCGCAGTAGTAGATATAATGGTCATCTGAGTTAAATTCACCCGTTCAGGCAGGGAATCGGGGCTTTCTCAAGAAGATCGGCAGGGGAGTCAGGCCTCCCATCATGTTGTGAGGGGATCTTTGGTTTTGCATTGGAGCCAGTGCAGGGGAATCAGGACTTATCTAGAGTTGAGGGGGAACTCGGTGTCCTTTCTCCTTGCAGCAGGAGCTGTGGGGTTCCACTCGTGACTGAATAGGCCTCCCCTGCTGGTGCGAAGGGAAATTGCGATTCCTCTTGAGTTGAAGCCGGGAATGGGCCCTCATCTCCAAATGAGATGGGAAACACAGGGTGCTTCTTGAGTTGTGGCGGGAAACTCGGGTTTCCTCTTGAGGTGTGACGGGGATCTCTGCGCCCCCTTGCATCGCATGAAGGGAGTCAAGCCTCCTCTCGAGTTTGGAGAGGGCACTCGGGATTACTCTCTGGGCGCTGCAGGATCAAATGGCCTCATGTCATGCGGACGGGGCAATCTTCCAGTTTTTCTCGAGTTGCGGCAGTAGGCTATGGATTACTCTGTATGTACCCCAGGGAACTCAGGGAGCCTCTCGTGTTGCCTCAAGGAAGTCAAGTCTCCATTTGAGTTGCAAGGGGGAGCGTGGGATTGCTCTGGAGTCTCGGCAGGGGAATCAGGCCTCAATTGGCAAGAAAGGGGCGATTTCAATGTGTTTCTCGAGTTGCGGCAGGAAATTTGGGTTCCTTCGAGTTGCGACAGGGACCTGACGGAGCTTCTCATCTTGTCTTTGGCACGTCAGGAATCCTTTCGAGTTGTGAGGGGCCTCTCTGGATTCCTCTCTAGTTGGTGTAGGGGATTAGGGCCTCATCCCGAGTTGAGGCTGGAAACTCAGGATTCCTCTCCAGTTCTGACTTGGATCTCAGGATTCCTATGGAGATTCCCCTGGGGAGTCAGCCATTATCTCGTGTTGAGGCATGGAACTCTGCTTCCCTCTCGGGGTGTAAAAGGGGTGTCAGGCCTCCTGTCGAGTTGAGGTAGGGATCTGGGGCTATTTCTAGAGGTGCCTCGGGGCTCTCAATCTTCCCTTCGTGTTGTGAGTTGATACTCGGGGTTCCATTTGATTCGTGGCAGGGGAAGCAGGCCTTATTTCGAGTGGACGAGGACATTGGTGTCTTTTGGAATTGTGGCAGGACCCCTGGAGTTTCTCTCGTGTTTCAAGGTGAGATCGGCTTCCTCTTGAGGTGCTACATGAACGTTGAGACTCCTTTCCCAATGAATCAGGGGAATGGATTCCCATCTCGAGATGAGGAGGGAAAAATGGGGCTCTTCTTGAGTGGTGGCGGGACCCTCGGTGTTCCTCTCGAGTGGGGATGGGTATATTGGGGAACTTCTTGAGTTGCATCAAGGGTGTCAAGGACCCTTTTGAGGCTCAAGAAGGAAGGTGGGATTTCTTCGAGATGCTGCAGCGGAAAAGGACCTCATCTCGCGTTGAGGGGAGAATCTCCTGGTTTTTCTCCAGTTGTGGCAGGAAACTTAGTGTTCCTCATGAGTTGCAATGGGGATCTCAGGGACCTGCTCGTGTTGCCTCAGGAGAATCAAGTCTCCATGTGAGGTGTGAAGGGACTCTCGGGATTCCTCTCCAGTTGGTGAAGGAGCCTAGGGCCTCATCTTGAGTTGAGGCTGAAACCTCAGGCTTCTTCTCCAGTGCTGACATAGATCTCGGGGCTCCTATGGAGTTTCGACAGGGGAGTCAGGTCTCGTCTCGTGTGGAGACATGGAACTCCGCTTTCCTCTCAAGATGTAAAAGGGGGTGTCAGGATTCCTGTCGACTTGACATAGGGATCTGGGACTTTCTCTCGAGGTATCACAAGGCTGTCACACCTGCCATCATGTTTGAAGTCGATACTTGGGGTGTTAGTCGAGTCAGTGCAGGGGAATCAGGCTGATCTGTAGTGAAAGGGGACATTGGGGTATTTGTGAGTTGAGGCTAGACTCCCGGGGATGAGCTCGAGTTTTCAGGTGAGACCGGCCTGCTCTTGAGGTGCGACTGAAACGTCGGGATTCCTTTCCCGACCAAGCAGGGGAATCGACCCTCATCTCGAGTTGAGAGGGGGAACACGCGGCTCTTCTTGAGTTGTGGCATGAACCTCTGTGTTCCTCTCGAGTGGGGATGGGTGTCTCGGGGAACTTGCTGAGTTACAGAAAGGGTGTCGAGTACCCTTTCGTGTTTCAAGAGGGAATGTAGGAGTCTTCTTGAGACACTGCTCTGGAAAAGGGCCTCATCTCACTTGAGGGGAGAATCTCGTGGTTCTTCTCGAGTTCTGGCAGGAAGCTTGGGGTTCCTCTCGAGTTGTGACACAGACCTCAGGAACCCACTCTCATTGAATCCGAGAAGTCAGGTCTCCTTTCGTGTTGTGAGGGGCACGATGGGTTTCCTCTTGAGTCGCTGCCAGTGAATAGGGCCGTGTCTAGAGTTCAGTGAGTCAACTCAGCGTTCCGGTCCGACAGCGACAGGGATCTCAGGCTTCCTCTAAAGGTTCAACTACGGAGTCAGGATTCATCTGGTGTTGACGCATGGAACTTGGCTTTCCTCTCGAGTTGTCAAAGTGGTGGCAGGCTTCCTGTCGAGTTCAGACAGGGAATCAGGGCTTTCTCAAGAGGATCAGCAGGGGAGTCAGGCCTCCCATCATGTTGTGAGGGGATCCTCGGTGTCACATTGGAGCCGGTGCAGAGGAATAATAACTTATCTCGAGTTGAGGGGGAACTCAGTGTCCTTTCTAATTGCAGCCACATCCATGGGGTTCCACTCGAGATTCAATAGGTGAGACAGGTCTCCCCTGGTGGTTCAAGGGGAAGTTGGGACTCTTCTTGAGTTGGAGCAGGGAATGGGCCCTCATCTCCAGATGAGCTGGGGAACAAGGGGCGCTTCTCGAGTTGTGGTGGAAACTCGCTCAGGTTTCCTCTCGAGGTGTGATGGGTATCTCTGGGCCCCCTGGCGTTGCATGCAGGGAGTCAAGCCTCCACTCGAGTTTGGAGATGGCACTTGGGATTGCACTCTAGGCACTGCAGGAACAAAGGGCCTCATGTTGTGAGGACTGGGGAATCTCCTGGTTTTTCTCGAGTTGCAGCAGGAGGCTTGGGATTCCTTTGCAGGTAACCTGGGAAACTCAGGGAGCCTCTCGTGTTGCCTCTGGGAAGTAAAGTCTCCATTAGAGTTGTGAAGGGGAGAGAGGGATTGCTCTGGACTCTCGGCAGGGGAATCAGACCTCAATTCTCATGGAAGCGGTGATCTCAAAGTGTTTCTCGAGTGTGGCAGGAAGTATGGGTTCCCTCGAGTTGCGATGAGGACCTGAAGGAGCCTCTGATCTTGTCTCTGGCAAGTCAGCAATCCTTTTGAATTGTGAGAGGCCTCTCGGGTTTCATCTTGAGTTGGTGCAGGGGACTAGGGCCTCATGTCGAGTTGAGGTGGGAAACTTACGGTTCCTCTCGAGTTCTGACTTGGATCTCGGGGTTCTTAGGAGATTCCCCTGGGTAGTTAGCCGTCATCTCATGTTGAGGCATGGAACTCTGCTTCCCTCTTTTGGTGTAAGAGGCGTGTCAGGCCTCGTGTTGAGTTGAGGTAGGGATCTGCGGTATGTCTAGAGGTGCCTTGGGGCTCTCAGTCCTGCCTTCATGTTGTGAGGTGATACTTGGGGTTCCATTCGAGTCCTGGCAAGGGAATCAGGCCTTCTCTAGAATGAATGGGGAAATTGGGATCTTTTCAAATTGTGGCACTACCCCTGGAGTTCCTCTCAAGTTTCAAGTGGAGACCGCCTGCTCTTGAGGTGTGACGGGAACACCAGGATTCCTTACCTGACGAAGCAGGAAAATGGACCTTCATCTCGAGATGAGGAGGGGAAAACAGAGCTCTTTTTTGGTTCAGCGGGACACTCAATGTTCTACTCGAGTGGAGACAGGTACGTTGGGGAACTTCTTGAGTTGCATCAAGGGTGTCATGGACCCATTCCAGGCTCAGGAAGGAAGGTGGGATTTCTCTCGAGATGCTGCAGCAGAAAAGGGCCTCATCTCGCATTGAGGGGAGAATGTCCAGGTTTTTCTCCAATTGCAGCAGAAACTTGGGGTTCCTCTCGAGTTATGACGGGGACCTCAAGGACCCGCTCGTGTTGCCTCAGGAAAGTCAAGTCTCCATGTGAGTTGCGAGGGGCCTCTCGGGATTCCTCTCTAATTGGTGCAGGGGCCTAGGTCCTCATCTCTAGTTGAGGCCAGAACCTCAGGGATCCTCTCCGGCGCTGACATGGATCTTGGGTTTCCTATGGAGTTTCATCAGGGGAGTGAGGCCTCATCTCATGTGGAGACATGGAACTCCACATCCCTCTCGAGGGGTAAAAGGGGTGTCAGGATTCCTGTCGACTTGACATAGGGATCTGGGGCTTTCTCTCAAGTTTCCACAAGTCTGTCACAGCTCCTTTTGTGTTTTGAGTCAATACTCGGGGTGACAGTCGAGTCAATGAAAGGAATCAGGCTGATCTGGAGTGGATGGGGACATTGGGGTCTTTTCAAATTGAGGCTCGACTCCTGGGGATGTGCTCGAATTTTCAGGTGGGACAGGCCTCCTCTTGAGGTGCGATGGAAACGTCAGGATTCCTTTCCTGACCAAGCAGAAGAATCGACCCTCACTTCAAGTTAAGGACGGGGAACACGCAGCTCTTCTTGAGTTATGGTGTGAAGCTCAGTGCTCCTCTTGAATGGGGACGGGTATCTCGGGGAACTTGCTGAGTTGCAGAAAGGGTGTCAAGTGCTCTTTCGCGTTTCAAGAGGGAACGTGGGATTCCTCTCGAGACACTGCTCTGGAAAAGGACCTCATCTCGTGTTGAGGGGAGAATCTCGTGGTTTTTCTTGAGTTGTGGCGAGAAGCTTGGGGCTCCTCTTGTGTTGCTACAGGGACCTCAGGGACCGGCTCACGTTTCTTACAAGAAGTCAGGTCACTTTTCCAGTTGTGAAGGGCACATTGGGATTGCTCTCGAGTCACTGCTGGTGAATAGGACCGTGTCTAGTGTTCAGTCGGTCAACTCAGCATTCATGTCAGTGGCGACATGGATCTCGGGCTTCCTCTCATTGTTCAACTAGGGATTCAGGCCTTGTCTGGTGTCGAGGAATGGAACTCGGCTTTCATCTCGAGTTGTCAAAGTGGTGTCAGGCCTCCTGTTGAGTTCAGGCAGGGAATCGGGGCCTTTTCAAGAGGATCAACTTCGGAGTCAGGCCTCCCATCATGTTGTGCAGGGATCCTTGGTGTCAAATTGGAGCCAGTGCAGGGGATTCAGGACTTATCTCGAGTTGAGTGGGAACTCGGTGTCCTTTCTCCTTGCAGCAGGAGCCGCAGGGTTCCACTCAAGATTCAATAAATGAGGAAAGCCTCCCCTGTTGGTGCGAGGGGAAGTTGTAATTCCTCTTGAGTTGAAGCCGGGAATGGGCCCTCACCTCCAAATGAGGTGGGAAACACGGGGCACTTCTTGAGTTGTGGCGGGAAACTCGGGATTCCTCTCGAGGTGTGATGGGGATCTCTGGGCCCCCATGCGTTGTATGAAGGGAGTCAAGGCTCCTCTCAAATTTGGAGAGGGCAGTCGGGATTGCTATCTAGGCTCTGCAGGAAGGAACAAAGGGCCTCATGTCGCGAGGACGGGGGAATTTCCTGATTTTTCTCGAGTTGCAGCGGCTTGAGATTCCTCTGCAGATACCCCAGGGAACTCAGGGAGCCTCTCGTGTTGCCTCAGGAAGTCAAGTCTCCATTCGAGTTGTGAGGGGGAGCGCGGGATTGCTCTGGAGTGTCGGCAGGGGAGTCAGGCCTCAAATCGCATGGAAGGGGCTATCTCAAGGTCTTTCTCTAGTTGAGACAGGACGTTTGGGTTCCCTGGAGATGCGACAGGACCTGAGGGAGCCTCTGATCCTGTCTTTGGCAAGTCAAGAATCCTTTTGAGTTGTGAGGGGCCTCTCTGGATTCCTCTTGAATTGGTGCAGGGGACTAGGACCTCATCTCGAATTGAGGCGTGAAACTCAGTGTTCCTCTCCAGCTCTGACTTGGATCTCGGGGTCCTATGGAGATTCCCCTGGGGAGACAGCCATCATCTCGTATTGAGGCACAGAACTCCGCTTCCCTCTTGAAATGTAAAAGGGGTGTCAGGACTCCTGTCGTGTTGAGGTAGGGATCTGGGGCTATTTCTAGATAAGCCACTGGGCTCTCAACCCTCCCTTCTTGTTGGGAGTTGATACTCGGTGTTCTATTTGAGTCGTGGCAGGGGAATCAGGCCTTATAGTGAATGGATGGGGGCATCTGGGTCTTTTCGAATTGTGGCATGACCCCTAGTGTTCCTCTCAATTTTCAAGGTGAGACCAGCCTCCTTTTGAGGGGCGAAAAGTACGTTGGGATTCCTTACCCGACAAAGCAGGGGAATGGACCCTCATCTCGAGATGAGGAGGGGAAAATGGGGCTCTTCTTGAGTTGTGGTGGGACACTCCGTGTTCTACTCAAGTGGAGACGGGTATGATGGGGAACTTCTTGAGTTGCATTGAGGGTGTCAAGGACCTTTCCGAGGCTCAAGGGGGAAGGTGGGATTTCTCTCAAGACGCTACAGTGGAAAAGGACCTCATCGCGTATTGAGGGGAAGATCTCCTGTTTTTTCTCAAGTTGCGGCAGGAAACTTGCGATTCCTCTCGAGCTGCGACGGGGACCTCAAGGACCTGCTCATGTTGCCTCAGGAAAGTCAAGTCTCCTTGCGAGTTGCGAGGGGCTTCTCGAGATTCCCCTCCAGTCGGTGCAGGGGCCTAGGTCCTCATCTCGAGTTGAGGCCAGAACCTCAGTTTTCCTCTCCAGTGATGACATGGATCTCGGTGTTCCTATGGAGTTTCAACAGGGGAGTTAGGCTTCATCTCCTGTGGAGACATGGAACTCTGCTTTCCTCTCGAGGTGTAAAAGGAGTGTCAAGTTTTCTGTCGACTTGACATAGGGATCTGGGGTTTTCTCTCGAGGTGCCAGAAGGCTGTCACACCTCCCTTCGTGTTTTGAGTCAATACTCGGCATGACAGTTGAATCAGTGCAGGGGAATCAGGCTGATCTGGAGTGGATGGGGACATTGGGGTCTTTTCGAATTGAGGCTCGACTCCCCGGGATGCGCTCGAGTTTTCAAGTAGGACCGGCCTCCTCTTGAGGTATGACTGAAACGTCAGGATTCCTTTCCCGATGAAGCAGGGGAATCGCCCCTCATCTCAAGTTAAGGAGGGGGAACACATGGCTCTTTTTGAGTTGTGGTGAGAAGCTCGGTGTTCCCCTCGAGTGGTGACGGGTATCTCAGGGAACTTGCTGAGTTGCAGAAAGGGTGTCAAGTACCCTTTCATGTTTCGAGAGGGAACGTGGGATTCCTCTCAAGACACTGCTCTGGAAAAGGGCCTCATCTCGCGTTGAGGGGAGAATCTCGTGGTTTTTCTCGAGTTGTGGTGGGAAGCTTGGGGTTCCTCTTATGTTGCAACGTGGACCTCAGGGACCTACTCACGTTGCTTCGGAGAAGTCAAGTCTCTTTCCCAGTTGTGAGGGGCATGTCGGGATTGCTCTCGAGTCACTGCTGGTGAATAGGACCGTGTCTAGAGTTCTGTCGGTCAACTCAGCATTCATATCCGGCAGTGACAGGGATCTCAGGCTTCCACTCAAGGTTCATCTAGGGGTCAGGCCTCGTCTGGTGTCGAGGCATGGAACTCGGCTTTCCTCTCAAGTTGTCACAGAGGTGTCAGGCCTCCTGTCGGGTTCAGGCGGGGAATCAGGGCTTTCTTGAGAGGATCAGCAAGGGAGTCACGCCTCCCATCATATTGTGCAGGAATCCTTGATGTTACATTGGAGCCGGTGCTGGGGAACCAGGACTTATCTCGAGTTGAGGGGGAATTCGTTGTCCTTTCTCCTTGCAGCAGGAGCTGCGGGGTTCCACTCAAGATTCAATAGGTGAGACAGGCCTCCCTTGGTGGTGCAAGGGGAAGTTGCGATTCCTCTTGAGTTGAAGCCCGGAATGGGCCCTCATCTCCAGATGAGGTGGGAAACACGGGGCTCTTCTCAAGTTGTGACGGGAAACTCTGGTTTCCTCTCGAGGTTTGACGGGGATCTCTGGGCCCCATGCATTGCATGAAGGGAGTCAAGCCTCTCAAATTTGGAGAGGGCGCTCTGGATTGCTCTCTAGGCCCTGCAGCAACAAAGGGCCTCATGTCACAAGGACGGGGAAATCTCCTGGTTTTTCTCAAGTTGCGGCAGGAGGCTTGAGATTCCTCTGCAGGTACCCCGGGGAACTCAGGGAGCCTCTCGTGTTGCCTCAGGGAAGTCAAGTCTCCATTCGAGTTGCAAAAGGGAGCGCAGTATTGCTCTGGATTATCGGGAGGGGAATCAAGCCTCAAATCGCATGTAATGTGCGATCTCAAGTTGTTTCTTGAGTTGCAACAGGAAGTTTGTGTTCCCTCGAGATGCGCTGGGGACCTGCGGCAACCTCTCATTTTGTCTCTAGCAAGTCAGGAATTCTTTCGAGTTGTGAGGAGCCTCTCGGGTTTCCTCTCGAGTTGGTGCAGGGGACTAGGGCTTCATCTTGACTTGAGGCGTGAAACTCAGTGATCCTCTCCAAATATGACATGGATCTCAGGGTTCCTATGGAGATTCCCCTGGGGAGTCAGCCATTGTCTCATGTTGAGGCATGGAACTCCGTTTCCATTTCGAGGTGTAAAAGGTGTGTCAGGCCTCCTGCCGAGTTGAGGTACGGATCTGGGGCAATTTTATAATATGCCACGGGGCTCTCAGTCCTCCCTTCGTGTTGTGAGTTGATACTCGGGCTTCCATTCGAGTCTTGGCAGGGGAATCAGGCCTTTGTGTGAATGGGTGGGGGCAGCAGGGTCTTTTTGAATTATGGCTCAACCCCTGGAGTTCCTCTCAATTTTCAAGGTGAGACCCGCCTCCTCTTGATAGGCAACGAGAATGTCTGGATTCCTTACCCAACGAATCAGGGGAATGGACCCTCATCTCGAGATGAGAAGGGGAAATCAGGGCTCTTCTTGAGTTGTGGCGGGACACTAGGTGTTCTACATGAGTGGAGACGGGTATGTCGGGGAACCTCTTGATTTGCATCAAGGGTGTCATGGACCCATTGCAGGCTCAAGAGGGAAGGTGGGATTTCTCTCAAGACGCTACAGTGGAAAAGGGCCTCATCTCACATTGAGGTGAGAATCTCCTGCTTTTTCTCCAGTTGCGGCAGAACCTTGGGGTTCCTCTCGAGTTACGACAGGGACCTCAGGGACCCACTCGTGTTGCCTCAGGAAAGTCAAGTTTCCATGCGAGTTGCAAGGGGCCTCTCAGGATTCCTCTCCAGTCGGTGCAGGGGCCTCGGGCCTCATCTAGAGTTGAAGCCAGAACCTCAGGGATCCTCTCCAGAGTGGACATGGATCTTGGGTTTCCTATGGAGTTTCAACAGGAGAGTCAGGCCTCAACTCATGTGGAGACATGGAACTCCCCTTTCCTCTTGAGGGGTAAAACGGGAGTCAGGCTTCCTGTCGAGTTGACATAGGGATCTGTGGCTTTCTCTCGAGGTGCCTGAGGACTGTCACACCTCCCTTCGTGTTTTGAGTCAGTACTCAGGGTGACAGTCGAGTCTGTGCAGGGGAATCAGGCTTACCTGGAGTGGATGGGGACATTGGGGTCTTTTTGAATTGAGGCTCGACTCCTGGGGATTCACTCGAATTTTCAGGTGCAACCAGCCTCCTCTTGAAGTGCGACGGAAACGTCGAGATTCCAGTCAAGACCAATTGGAAGAATCGACCCTCATCTCCAGTTGAGGAGGGGGAACACGCGACTCTTCTTGAGTTGTGGCATGAAACTCGGTGTTCCTCTCAAGTGGGGATGGGGATCTTGGGGAACTTGCTGAGTTGCAGAAAGGTTGTCTAGTACCCTTTCGCGTTTCAAGAAGGAACATGGGATTCCTCTCGAGACACTGCTCTGGAAAAGGGCCTCATCTCGCTTGAGGGGAGAATCTCGTGGTTTTTCTCGAGTTGCGTCGGGAAGCTTGGGGTTCCTCTCGAGTTGTGACAAGGACCTCAGGGACCCACTTGTGTTGCCCTCGAGAAGTCAGGTCTCTTTCCGAGTTGCGACAGGCAAGTCGGGATTCCATTCCAGTCGCTACCGGCAAATAGGGCCTTGTGTAGAGTTCAGTCCTTCAACTCAGTGTTTCTGTCCGGGGATGAAAGCGATGTCAGGCTTCCTCTCAAGGTTCAACTAAGGAGTCGGGCCTCGTATGGAGTCAAGGCATGGAACTCGGCTTTATTCTCGAGATGTCAAAGTGGTGTCAGGCCTCCTGTCAAGTTCAGGGAGGAAACAGGGCTTTTTCAAGAGGATCAGCTGGGAGTCAGGCTTCTCACCATGTTCTGAGGAGTTCCTCGGTGTTGTATTAGAGCCAGTGCTGGGGAATCAGGACTTATCCCGATTTGAGAGGGAACTCAGTGTCTTTTCTCCTTGCAGCGGAGCCGCGGGGTTCCACTCGAGAATCAATAGGTGAGACAGGCCTCCCCTGGTGGTGCAAGGGGAAGTTGCGATTCCTCTTGAGTTGAAGCCAGGAATGGGCCCTCATCTCCAGATGAGGTTGGAAACACAGTGTGCTTCTCGAGTTGTTGCAGGAAACTCAGGTTTCCTCTCGAGGTGTGACAGGGATCTCTGGGCCCCCTTACGTTGCATGAAGGGAGTCAAGCTTCCTCTTGAGTTTGGAGAGGGCACTCGGGATTGCTCTCTAGGTCCTGCAGGGACAAAGTGCCTCATGTAGTGAGGACGGGGGAATCTCCTGGTTTTTCTCGAGTTGTGGTGTGAGGCTTGGGATTCCTCTGCAGGTACCCCGGGGAACTCAGGGAGCCTCTCGTGTTGCCTCTGGGAAGTCAAGTCTCCATTCGAGTTGCGAGGGGGAGCACGGGATTGCTCTGGAGTCTCAGCAGGGGAATCAGGCCTCAATTCACATGGAATGGGCGATCTCAAGGTGTTTCTCGAGTTGCGGCAAGACGATTGGTTTCCCTCCATTTGCGATGGGGACGTTAGGGAGCCTCTATCTTGTCTCTGGCAAGTCAGGAATCCTTTCGAGTTGTGAGGGGCCTCTCTGGATTCCTCTTGAGTTGGTGCAGGGGACTAGGGCCTCATCTCAAGTTGAGGCGGGAAACTCAGTGTTCTCCAGTTCTGACTTGGATCTTGAGGTTCCAATGGAGATTTCCCTGCAGAGTCAGCCATCGTCTCGTGTTGAGGCACAGAACTCCTCTTCCCTCTCGAGGTGTAAAAGGGTTGTCAGGCCTCCTGTCGAGTTGGGGTAGGGATCTGGGGCTATTTCTAGGGGTGCTATGGGGCTCTCAGTCCTCCATTCTTGTTGGGAGTTGATACTCGGTGTTCCATTCGAGTCGTGGCCAGAGAATCAGGCCTTATCTCAAGTAGATGGGGAAATCGGGGTCTTTTCGAATTGTGGCACGACCCCTGGAGTTCCTCTCGTGTATCCAGGTGATAGCGGCCTCCTCTTGAGGTGCGACGGGAACATCAGGATTCCTTTCCCAACGAAACAGGGGAATGGACCCCATCTCGAGATGAGGAGGGGAAACAGGGCTCTTCTTGAGTGGTGGTGGGACACTCTGTGTTCCTCTCCAGTGGAGACAAGTATGTCAGGGACCTTCTAGAGTTGCACCAAGGTTGCCAAGGACCTTTTCGAGGCTCAAGAGAGAAGGTGGTATTTCTCTCGAGAAGCTGCAGTGGAAAAGCGCCTCATCTCACGTTGAGGGGAGAATCTCCTTGTTTTTCTCAAGTTGTGGCAAGAAACTTGGGGTTCCTCTTGGCTTATGATGGGGACCTCAGGGACCCGCTTGTGTTGCCACAGGAAAGTCAAGTCTCCATGTGAGTTGCGAGGGGCCTCTCGGGATTCCTCTTCAGTAGGCGCAGAGGCCTAGGTCCTCATCTTGAGTTGAGGCCGGAACGTCATGTTTCTTCTCCAGTGCTGAAATGGATCTTGGGGTTCCTATGGAGTTTCAACAGGGGTGTCAGACCTCATCTCATGTGGAGACATGGATGTCTGCTTTCCTCTCGAGCTGGCAAAGTAGTGTCAGGCTTCCTGTCGAGTTGACATAGGGATCTGTGGCTTTCTCTCGAGGTGCCACAGGGCTGTCACATCTCCCATTGTGTGTTGAGTCAATACTTGCGGTGACAGTTGAGTCATTGCAAGGGAATCAGGTTTATCTGGAATGGATTGGGACATCACACCTGCCCCGTTTTTCTGGCCTCATCTCGAGATGAGGGTCCATTTCCATGCTTTGTCGGGAAAGGAATCTTGGCGTTCTCATCGCACCTCAATAGGAGGCGGTCTCATCTTGATACTTGAGAGGAACTCCAGGGGTCATGCCACAATTCAAAAAGACCCCAATATCCCCATCTGTCGGGGTCCAGCCCCAGTGGATCCAGGGTAATTTGAAGTGGGGATAGAGTCTACGATTAGGAAATAATTATTTAATTAGAGATATAAAGAGAGATTAAGAAAGAATAGTGTTGTGGAGAAAATAGAGGAGAAAAGAGTCTGTATCCCTTGGTTTACATAGAAAGCCAGTAAAGCCCTGGGACAAGGGACCTGCACCATCTATGTAGGCCACAGCCACCCACTTGAATAGCAGAGTGTGCCCTACCTTCGGCTCCCTCTTGTGTTTCTTTGAAGCCCAGGCAAATAAGTAGACATGGCGAGCCTGTATGCTCCATATGGCAATTCAGCCTGAAAAGGGAGAATAAGAAAAAAATGACATGGGGGAGCCAAGCATCAGAGCAAGACTCACAGTTTTATTTTCAAAGGCAGCTTATATACTTCAAGTTGTACATAAAGAAATAATGGAATATGCAGAGTTATGCAGGGGCAGCAGTCCTGACCCTTATTGAGACCAGGCTTTCTTTTTGCATACCTTTCCGTATACAAAAGGTCTCAGGTGATTTACATTATCTTCTGGCCGAGAGGCCTGGTAACATTTTTATGGCTCTTTTCCTAGGTAAATGTCTATCAACCAGAAAACTCGTTTTCCCTTGAAGTGTTTTTTCGTTAATCTGCATCACCCTCAAAGTACTAAATAAAGTTACATTCTTGTAGAACAAAGGTGCAGTGGGTTATAACAAAGAAAGTACTTAACTCAAAGATCTAATGTTGCTAATGCCAGGTCTACTACCTATTTTTTCTACATACCAACTGTATCTTCAAATAAAAGATATGAAAACTTGGCAGCAAGTATTGGCTCAACAATGAAACCCTTAATCAGTCCTATTCTACTGATTTTGACTCCTCAGAAGCCCCTACATTCCTAGGATGTTTTAAGCTTCCTGTGCCTCTCGTTGTCGGGAGGCCACAAACAATCACATGCATGGCTGTAAGAGTCCGGATAAACCTGTCAGATGGGCTAGAAAGCCATCAGAGGGGTTTTTGGGTTGAAACATTCTTATTATGCCCAGGAGACTTATTATCTAAAAGCTCTAAATTAACTTTTTCCAGAAAAAGGTGGTGGGGGGACAGCCCTTATTAATGTCAGAGAAGTTGGTGAAAGGCATAATGCAGTAAGGCAGACAGACTCTATTTTGGGGGTGGATGCTTGAGAAGATCCAAGGGAGTTCCCTCGAGGCCTGATCTCGCCTTTGCCTGTCAGGCCTCTTCCTCATGAACTTTGTCACGGGTGGGATTCCCCATGCTGGCTCCAGGCACCCATCCACTTATCAGATATAAGGCCTGATTCCCCTGCAATGACTTGAATGGATCCCCTAGTATCAACTCACAACACAAAGGGAGGACTAAGAGCCCCACAGCACATCTAGAAATAGCCCCAGGTCCCTACCTCAACTCGACAGGAGTCCTAACCACCCTTTTACACCTCGAGAGGGAAGCAGAGTTCCATGCCTCAACACGAGATGATGGCTGACTCCCCAGGGGAATCTCCATAGGAACCCTGAGATCCATGTCAGAACTGGAGAGCAACCCTGAGTTTCCTGCCTGAACTCGATATGAGGCCCTCATTCCCTGCACCAACTCAACAGAAACCCGAGAGGCCCCTCACAACTCGACAGGATTCCTGGCTTCCCAAAGACAAGATGAGAGGGTGCCTCAGGTCCCTGTCACAACTGGAGTGAACCCAAATGCCCTGCTGCAACTCTAGAAATACGTTGAGATTCCCCCTTCCATGCGAATTAAGGCCTGATTCCCCTGCCATTACTCCAGAGTAATCCTGTGCTCCCCTTTGCAACTCGAATGGAGACTTGACTTCCCTGAGGCAACACGACAGGCTCCCTGAGTTACCTGGGTTAGCTGGAGAGGAATCCCAAGCCTCCCACCACAACTTGAGATAAACCAGGATATTCCCCCTTCCACATGCCATGAGGACATTTGTTTCTGTGGCACCTAGACAGCAATCCCGAGTGCCCTCTCCAATCTCGAGATGAGGCTTGACTCCCTTCATGCAGGTAGAGGGGGCCCAGAGATACCCGTCACACCTTGAGAGGAACACCGAATGTCCCGACATAACTCAAGAATAGCCCTGTTTTTCCTAACTCATCTCGAGAGGAGGGTCCATTTCCCTGCTTCGTTGGGAAAGGAATCCCAGCATTCCCGTCGCACCTCAAGAGGAGACGGTCTCAACTTGAAACTCGAGAGGAACTCCAGGGGTCGTGCCACAATTCAAAAGAAGCCGTTGTCACAATCCACTACAGATAAACTTGATTCCCCTCTACTGACTCGACTGTCACCCCGAGTATCGACTCCAAACACCATGACAGATGTGACAGCCCTGCGGCATCTCAAGAGAAAGCCACAGATCCCTATGTCAATTTGACAGGAAGCCTGACACTACTTTGACAGCTCAAGAGGAAAGCAGACTTGCATGTCTCTGCACGAGACGAGGCCTGACTCCCCTGTTGAAACTTCATAGGAACCCCGAGATGTCAGCACTTGCCGGGAGCCAGCACGGGAGATTCCAACCATGACAAGTATGTGTGAGAGGCGTGATGGGCAAGGTGGATCACGACTCAAGGGATCCCCTGGACTTGCTCGAACATCTACCCCAAAACCAGAGTTTGTCCATCTTACTATCTTGCGTTTTTCACCAAACTCTTCTGATATTAATGGGGGCTGTCTCCGAACACCTATCTCTGAAGGAAATCAACTTAGTGCTCTAGTTAATAAGTCTCCTGTATGTAATTGGAGTGTTTCAATTCAAACCCCTCTGATAGCTTTCTAACTTGCCTGACCGGTTTATCCAGACTCTTTCAACTATGCATGTGATTTTTTTATAGCCTCCCAACCGCGAGAGGCACAGGAGGTTTAAAATACTCTAGGAATGTAGAGCCTTTTGAGGAGTTAAAAATCACTAGAATAGAACTGGTTAAGGGTTTCATTGTTGAGCCAATGCTTACTGCCAAGTTTTCATATCTTTCGTTGTGTACCTGGGAGTGCATTAATTAATATAGTTGATATATAGAAATATAAGTAGGTAGCCTTGGTATTTACAACATTAAACCTTGAATTAATAAATTTCTTCCTTGTTATAGCCCATCACACCTTTGCCCTATAGGAATGCAACTTTATCTAGTGCTTTCAGGGAGTGGCGCTAGACTAGAAGAATCACCTTTAGAGAAAATAAGTTTTCTGGTTAACTAACCTTTATCAGAAAGAAGGGTCATAAAATGTTAGCAGGCCTCCTGGCCAGAAGATGATGTAAATCACGTAAAACTTTTGCATATGGAAAGGTATGCAGAAAGAAAGCCTAGTCTCAGTAAAGGTCAGGACTGCTGACCCTGCATGACTCTGCATCTTCCATTATTCTCTATGCACAGCTCAATGTATATAAGCTCCCCTGGAAAATAAAGTTTTGGGTCTTGCCTTATCATCGCTTGGCTCCCCCGTGTCTTTCTTCGTTTCTTTCTTTATTTTCTTTTCAAGCTGATTCCCTGGGGTGTAGGGGCCCTCTGAGTTCAATTTCCTGCTGGGGCTTCTAAGACCCACACAAGAGGGAGCCCAAGGCGGGGCACCTTCTGCTATTCAAGAGGGTGCCTGTGGCCTACATGAACAGAGCAAGCCTCTTGTCTGAGGCTTTATTGGCTTTCTGTGAAAACCAATGAATATCAGCCTTTCTTCTCTCCTCTATTATCTTGACTGCAAATTCTTTCCTCATCTCTCTCCATATCTATAAATCTCTCTTAACTCACCATTCATGCTCCGGATACCATGGATCCAATCAGGACTGGATCCCAGTAAGCACTGGAGAGGAACACTGAGGTTCTGGCCTCGACTAGAGATGAGGACCTAGGCCCCTGGACCCACTGGAGAGGAATCCTGAGAGGCCCCTCACCGCTTGCATGGAGACTTGACTTTCCTGAGGCAACATGAGCAGGTCCCTTAGTTCCCGACTGTAACTCGAGAGGAACCCCAAGTTTCCTGCTGCAACTTGAGAAAAACCAGGAGATTCTCCCTTCAACGTGAGATGAAGCCCTTTTCTGCTGCAGCATCTCAAGAGAAATTGCACCTTCCCTCGTGAGCCTCGAAAGGGTCCTTGACACCCTGGATGCAACTCAAGAAGTTCCCGACATACCAGTTTCCACTCGAGAGGAACACAGTGTGTCCCACCACAACTCAAGAAGAGCCTCTTTTTTTCCAACTCATCCCGAGATGAGGGTCCATTTCCCTGCTTCCTGGGGAAAGGAATCCTGGTGTTCCTGTCGCACCTCAAGAGGAGGCGGTCTCAACTTGAAACTCAAGAGGAACTCCAGGGGTCGTGCCACAGTTCAAAACGACCCTGATGTCCCAATCCTCTCCAGGTAAAACTGATTCCCCTGCATTGACATGACTGTTCCAAACATGATGGAAGTTGTGACAGCGCTGTGGCACCTCGAGGGAAAGCCACAGATCCCTATGTCAACTCGTGAGGAAGACTGGCACTACTTTGACAGCTCGAGAGGAAAGCAGTCTTCCATGTCTCCACACGAGACAAGACCTGACTCTCCTGTTGAAACTCCAGAGGAATGCCGAGATCCATGTCAGCACTGGAGAGGAACACTGAGGTTCCGGCCTCAACTCAAGATGAGGACCTTGGCCCCTGCACCAACTGGAGAGGAATCCAGAGAGGCCCCTCGAAACTTGCATGGAGACTTGACTTTCCTGAGGAAACACGAGCGGGTCCCTGAGATCCCCGTTGTAACTCATGAGGAACAATGAGTTTCCTGATGCAACACGGGAAAAACCAGGAGATTCTCCCCTCAACGTGAGATGAGGCCCTTTTCCACTGTGGTGTCTTGAGAGAAATCCCACCTTCCCTCTTGAACCTGGGAAGGTCCTTGACACCCTTGATGCAACTCAAGACGTTCCCTGACATACCTGTCTCCACTCGAGAGGAACACCGAGGGTCCTGCCACAACCCAAGAAGACTGCTGTTTTTCCCTCCTCATCTCGAGATGAGGTTCCATATCCCTGCTTCATCAGGAAAGGAATCCCTGCGTTCCCGTCACACCTCAAAAGGAGGCGGTCTCAACTTGAAAGTCGAGAGGAACTCCAGGGGTCGTGGCACAATTCAAGAAGTCCCAATCCACTCCTGATATACCTGATTCCCCTGCACTGATTCGACTGTCACCCCGAGTATCGACTCAAAACATGATGGCAGGTGTGACAGCCCTGTGGCATGTCATAAGAAAGCCACAGATCCCTATGGCAACTCGACCGCACTCCCCTTCCTGTCTACAATCTTTTCAACCTGGGGCTGGTATCATATGGAGCTTGTGTCCTGGGCCTTCCCAAAGGCAAGATTCAATACATGGCTGACCTAGCACAGAATGCATCAGAAACAGGCCTGGATGGGCTCTGGGACCTAGGAAAAGGCACTCCTCTTCCTGCCTATTTTTGGACCCAGCCCCACCCCCAATCCCCCAATGGAGGACTGAAAGGAAGACTGGAAGGTCACCTTCTCTTATTTAAAAGCAGACCCAAATTTCTGGTCCTCTGTTTCCATTGAGATTCTGGTTCAAGTGCCCCATCTCAGCTTCTGTGGGTGTCTGAGCCTATAATGCTCCCTGCATTCTTCTCCTTTACTCTCATAAGCTTGGGTCATTTTCCCACTTCTGCGGTGGATGGGCACTGTCATTACTTCTAACTTCCAGATAGATTTATGTAAACGTCTGTAAAAATCTACTCATTTCCTCTCTTTTGTTCAGTGTCTCTCTCTAGACATGTCTTTCTTTTCCTTTCGAAATTCCGTCTCTGTCTTCCTTTTTCTCTTTCTCTCTGTCTCTGCTGTGGATGGATGGATGCCTTTGAATGCACATGGATATTGTTAGCTTAGGGTTAGGTTTTAGGGATAGGTTAGAGTGAGATACAGTGTTTAGGTTGGAGTTGGTGTTGGGGGATGGGACAAGGGTGGTGTGGTTTTTTTTTTTTTTTTTTTGGAGACTGGAGTGCTGTTTGTTCTTAGTCTATTTTACATAGGAACCGCTTATCAGATACATCATTGCAAGTCATCTCTTATGTTCAGTTTACTATCTTTCTGATTTGTGAAAGCTTGGTTCCCTGGTGGCTCAGATGGCAAAGCGTCTGCTTGCAATGTGGGACCCTGGTTTGATCTCTGGGGCAGGAGGATGCCCTGGAGAAAGAAATGGCAACCCACTCCAATACTCTTGCCTAGAAAATTCCATGGATGGAGGAGCCTGGTGGGCTACAGTCCATGGAGTCACAAAGAGTCGGCCACGACTGAGCGACTTCACTTTACTTGTGGTTGGCACACAGATTTGTATTTTCAACACCACTAAAGGTTGTCTACGGGTGCAGGAGGGCCGAGAGGAGCTACTCCACGTTCAAGGTCAGGAGGGGCGGCCCTGATGAGATACCCCTCTTCCAAGGTAAGGAGCAGTGGCTGAGCTTTGCTGGAGCAGCCATGAATAGATACCCAATGACCAAGGTAAGAGAAACCCAAGTAAAACGGTAGGTGTTGTGAGACAGCATCAGAGGGCAGACACACTGAGACCATAATCACAGACGACTAGCCAATCTGATCACATGGACCACAGCCTTGTCTAACTCAGTGAAACTAGGCCATGCCATGAGGGGCCACCCAAGGCGGACAGGTCATGATGGAGAGGGCTGACGGAATGTGGTCCACTGGAGAAGGGAATGGCAAATCACTTCAGTATTCTAGCCTTGAGAACCCCATGAAGAGTATGAAAAGTCAAAATGAGAGGATACTGAAAGAGGAACTCCCAGGTTGGTAAGTGCCCAATATGCTACTGGAGATCAGTGGAGAAATAACTCCAGAAAGACTGAAGGGATGGAGCAAAAGCAAACAATACCCAGTTGTGGATGTGACTGGTGAAACAAGCAAGGTCCGATGCTGTAAAGAGCAATATTGCATAGGAACCTGGAATGTTAGCTTCATAAATCAAGGCAAATTGGAAGTGGTTGAACAAGGGATGGCAAGAGTGAACATTGACAATCTAGGAATCAGCGAACTAAAATGGACTGGGATGGGTAAATTTAACTCAGATGACCATTATATCTACTACTGTGGGCAGGAATCCCTTAGAACAAATGGACTAGCCATCATGGTCAACAAAAGAATCTGAAATGCAGTACTTGGATGCCCTCTCCAAAACGACAGAATGATCTCTGTTTCTTTCCAAGGCAAACCACTCAATATCAGGTAATCCAAGCCTATGCCCCAACCAGTAATGCTGAAGAAGTTGACGTTGATCAGTTCTATGAAGACTTTCAAGATCTTTGCGAACTAACACCCAATAAGGATGTCCTTCTCATTCAAGGGAACTGGAATGCAAAAGTAGGAAATCAAGAAACACCTGGAATAATAGGCAAATTATGCCTTGGAGTACAGAATGAAGGAGGGAAAATAATAGAATTTGGCCAAGGGAACGCGCTGGTCATAGCAAACACCGTTTTCCAACAACACAAATGAAGACTCTACACTTGGATATCATCAGATGGTCAACACTGAAATCAGACTGATTATATTCTTTGCAGCCAAAGGTGGAGAAGCTCTATACAGTGTGCAAAAACAAGATGGGGAGCTGACTGGCTCAGATCATGAACTTCTTATTGCTAAATTTAGACTTAAATTGAAGAAAGTAGCAAAAAGCTACTAGACAATTCAGTTCAATTCAGTTCAATTCAGTTCAGTCGCTGAGTCGTGTCCAAATTTTTGCGACCCCATGAATCACAGCACACCAGGCCTCCCTGTCCATCATCAACTCCCGGAGTTCACTCAGACTCGCATCCATCGAGTCAGTGATGCCATCTAGACATCTCATCCTCGGTCGTCCCCTTCTTCTGCAACCAATCCCTCCCAGCATCAAAGTCTTTTCCAGTGAGTCAACTCTTCGCATGAAGTGGCCAAAGTACTGGAGTTTCAGCTTTAGCATCATTCCTTCCAAAGAAATCCCAGGGTTGATCTCCTTCAGAATGGACAGGTTGGATCTCCTTGCAGTCCAAGGGACTCTCAAGAGTCTTCTCCAATACCACAGTTCAAAAGCATCAATTCTTCAACACTCAGCCTTCTTCACAGTCCAACTCTCACATCCATACATGACCACAGGAAAAACCATAGCCTTGATTAGACGGACCTTAGTTGGCAAAGTAATGTTTCTGCTTTTGAATATACTATCTAGGTTGGTCATAACTTTTCTTCCAAGGAGTAAGCATCTTTTAATTTCATGGCTGCAGTCACCATCTGCAGTGATTTTGGAGCCCCCAAAAATAAAGTCTGACACTGTTTCCGCTGTTTCCCCATCTATTTCCCATGAAGTGATGGGACCAGATGCCATGATCTTGGTTTTCTGAATGTTGAGCGTTTAGTCAACCTTTTCGCTTTCCTCTTTCACTTTCATCAAGAGGCTTTTTAGTTCCTCTTCACTTACTGCCATAAAATTGGCGATATCTGCATATCTGAGGTTATTGATATTTCTCCCAGCAATCTTGATTCCTGCTTGTGTTTCTTCCAGTCCAGTGTTTCTCATGATGTACTCTGCATATAAGTTAAATAAGCAGGGTGACAATATACAGCCTTGACATACTCCTTTTCCTATTTGGAACCAGTCTGTTGTTCCATGTCCAGTTCTAACTGTTGCTTCCTGACCTGCATACAGATTTCTCAAGAGGCAGGTCAGGTGGTTTGGTATTCCCATCTCTCTCAGAATTTTCCGCAGTTTATTGTGATCCACACAGTCAAAGGCTTTGGCATAGTCAATAAAGCAGAAATAGATGTTTTTCTGGAACTCTCTTGCTTTTCCCATGATCCAGCGAATGTTGGCAATTTGATCTCTGGTTCCTCTTCCTTTTCTAAAACCAGCTTGAACTTCAGGGAGTTCACAGTTCACGTATTGCTGAAGCCTGGCTTGGAGAATTACTTTACTAGCATGTGAGATGAGTACAATTGTTCAGTAGTTTGACCATTCTTTGGCATTGCCTTTCTTTGGGATTGGAATGAAAACTGACCTTTTTCAGTCCTGTGGCCACTGCTGAGTTTTCCAAATTTGCTGGCATATTGAGTGAAGCACTTCCACAGCATCATCTTTCAGGATTTGAAACAGCTCTACTGGAATTCCATCACCTCCACTAGCTTTGTTCGTAGTGATGCTTTCTGAGGCCCACTTGACTTCACATTCCAAGATGTCTGGCTCTAGATTAGTGATCACATCATCATGATTATCTGGGTCATGAAGATCTTTTTTGTACAGTTCTTCTGTGTATTCTTGCCACCTCTTCTTAATATCTTCTGCCTTTGTTAGGAGCAAAGTAGAAACAGCTTTATCTGAAAGCTATGTAAAAAGAATTGATTTAATAACAAACTGGCAATTCCTTTGCTTAGCTATTCCAACTGCACCTTGGGAGTTTTATGGCAAAATGGCCTCCTAGAGTGTGTTCATCTTCCCGCCCAAGCTAAAAAAGTAGTGGCTTCTTATCCAGGCTTAATAGCAACGTTAATATTAAAAGGGAGGAAACGGAGCATTGAATTGTTTGGGAAAGAGCCAGCAGAGATTATAATCCCATATAACAAGGAACAGCTTGACACACTTCTAATGTTTGATGATGATAGGCAGATTGCTATAGGCAACTATTACGCTCAAATTTTGCATCATTTACCCTCACATGTTTTATTAAATTTCCTATCTAGACACCCAGTAATTTTTCCTGTTAGATGTAAACAGTTCCCTATTCCAGATGCTCAGACAGCTTTTACTGATGGGTCAGCAACCGGTAAAGCCTCCATAGTTACAAGAAATCATCAGACAGTTTTGGAAACATAAGAAACTTCAGCTCAAAGAGCTGAAATCACAGCTGTCATAGAGGCTTTTGTTATGTTCGCAGATGAGGAATTTAATCTCTACTCTGACTCTCAGTATGTGGTCAGACTGTTTCCACACATTGAGATGACGGTTCTGCCAGAGAACAAAACTACTATATTTCACTTGTTAACAAATTTACAGCAACAAAACTGGAAGAGAAATAAAGTATTTTTTATCGGGCACATTCGGGCTCATTCCGGACTGCCCGGCCCTTTAAATGCTCTAAATAATTTAGCAGATTCACTAACCAGGACTACAGTGGCTACTGTGATTGAAGAGGCACGAGCCTCTCACTCACTTCATCATCAAAATGCCACTGCTTTAAGATATCAATTTCAAATTCCTCAAGAGTCTACTCGAGAGATTGTTCTTGCTTACACTTCCCCACTACTCTTAACAGCCTGCCTATGGGAATTAACCCTCGCAGTCTCAAAGCTAATGCACTCTGGCAGATGGATGTGACTCACATCTCCTCGTTCAGAAAATTAGCTTTTGTTCATGTGACTGTAGATACCTTTTCTCATGTTATTATTGCCACTGCTCATACAGGGAAGGCAGTTAAAGATGTAATACAACATCTCTTTACTTGTTTTTCATATTTGGGTTTGCCAAAGGCTTTAAAAACTGACAATGCCCCTGCTTACACTTTTAAGTCTTTTCAAAAATTTTGTACAAAGCTTCAAATTACACACAATACTGGCGTCCCTTACAATTTGAAGGGACAAGCCATTGTGGAAAGAGCTCACCAAACATTAAAAACACAAATTCAAAAATTAAAGGAAGGGGAATTTATGTATACTTCCCTCCATCAGATCTTACAGCATGCTCTTTTCATAATAAATAATTTAAATACTGATTCATTCGAAACCACTGCAATGCTTCATCATTGGTGCCCAGAGAAATTAAATGCAAAGCCATTAGTAAAATGGAGGGACCTCCTCTCCCGACAATGGAAAGGTCCCGACCAGCAGCCGAGGATATGCTTGTATTTTTCCACAGGATGCAGATTCTCCGATTTGGGTTCCAGATTGATTCGCCATGTCTCAGCTCCCCAGATACTGGATTTCCCCGCTGCCTCAACCCCTAAAAATGAAGAGGCCTCCTCTATCTCTGCTCTCTCCGCCAGCATGGGAAACGCCACCGACCTCGGGATGACTGACATCGGAGATCCCAGATGAGCAAGGGACGGATGCACCCACAAGACAGATGTCTCAACTTCACATACGGGATATTGCTCCCCTTGATCCCTCACCCTGCAAAAAGATGCCAGGTTGCCCTACTTAGGCGACTCAGCAAGCCCCCATACCCACTTGGGGTTAAATTAAAATGCTCTGTCACCAGGCATGGGGAATATCTTCTTTACAGGGATCTTCAGCCTCTCCTGAGAAAATGTTTATTGCCACACTTGCTTTGCTTTCCTGCCAGGTAAGCACCTCTCCTATTCCAACAAAATATTGGGCATATCTCCCAGATCCTCCAACTTTCCAGGTTGTTACTTGGAATAATGAACCTATACAGGTTAACGCAGACCAGCCTCGACTTTTGGGAGGACTTTGTACTTATACTAAAGATAAATATCCCCTTAATTTTAATTATACCTTTAGGGGATTAACTGATGAACTCCCTGTTTGCTTTAATTTCCCTACCAGTAAAACAGAAAATTTTGTCACCCCCACCAAGGAAGGCTGTGTTGGAGCTTCTAAAAAAATGGCTCTGTCTTGTCACACCAACTACTGGTGGATATGCATTACACCCTTGAAAGTAAATGAGACAGATTATGAATGAGAAAAATTAAAAATCATATTTCAGTTGTGTGGAATAGCTCTGAAATTGATCTGGGCTTAGGGAAATTTCACAATCAAATAGCCACCATGGAACACTCCCGATTAGATGTTACTGCCACAGGAGCTGCAAATGACTTCTTTCACACCTTCTCTAACTTCATTTCTGGAAAAAACATTCTATCTACTATTTTTAGCTATGCTGCTGTGGGTGCTCTGATATAGCTTCTAATAAAATTCTTCCTTGTATTGTCAGGATCCTTTGGCAGAGCATTCAGAAGCTCGCGACTGAACTGCTTCTGGCTGTTTTAAGAAATAAAAAAGGGGGAGATGCCGGGAGCCAGCATGAGGAATTCCCCACCCCCCACCCCCCGTGGCAAAGGTCATAAGGAAGGAGGCCTGACATACGCAAAGGCAGGATCAGGCCTCAGGGCTCCCCCTGGACTTTCTCGAGCATCTACCCCCACAACCAAAGTCTGGCTACCTGACTGCATTATGCTTTCACCTACATTTCTGACATTATGGGGAGCTATCCCCCACCACCTCTCTCTGAAAAGGAGCTAACTCAGAGCTCCAGTTAATAAATCTCCTGGGCGTAACAAGAGTGTTTCAGTCCAAAAACTCCTCTGATGTCACTCTAGCCTGCCTGACAGGTTTGTCTGGCCACATGTGATTGTTCATAGCCTCCCAACCGTGAGAGGCACAAGATGTGATAAACTTTCTAAATACAGATTCTTTTGAGAAGTTAGAAAATTATTAGTATAGTATTAGTGAGTTAGTTAAAAATTATATCAGTGGAGGGTTTCATTGTTGAGCCAATATTTGCTGCTAAGCTTTCATATCCCTTGCCCCTTATACACACTAATGGATATAACTAGCATATAGGAGAAATAAATATTGACCTTGATACTAATCACGTTAGACCTTAGGCTAAGTAAATTCTTTTCTTGATTATAGCCCACTGCACCTTTTCCCTATAGGAATGCAACTTCATCTGGTGCCTTCAGAGGATGGTGCCTGACTTAAGAAAAATCACCTCTGGAGAAAATAAGTTTTCGGGTTGACTAATCATAGAAAGGGTCATAAAATGTTAGCAGGCCTCTTGGCCATAAAATGATGTAAATCACGTGAGAACTTTGTATATTGGAAGGAATGCAGAAAGAAAACATGGTTTCAATAAGGGTCAGGACTGCTGACCCCGTGTGACTTTGTATTGTCCATTTATCCCTATGTATGACTTAAAGTATAAAAGCGGCCCTGGAAAATAAAGAAACGGACCAGGTACTGGAAAGACTGGTGTGCCCATGTCGTTGTTTCATGCTCCCCTTTTCTGGATGAATTCCCATCTGGAGCATGGAGGCTTGCCGGGCTTACTAATTTTGTCTGGGTTTCTAAGACCTGAACGGGGAGGTGCTTTGTGTCTCCTCTCCTCTGGGAGACCGGGAAGACACCCAGTGGCCTACGTAGGTGGTGCAAACCCCTTGCCTCGGGGTTTGATTGGATTTCCGTGAAAACCAAGTTATTCAGCCTCCTTTCCGCACTAATTTTCCTGCTACATTATTCTTTTCTAATCTATCTCCATATCTTTAATTAAACAATTTTCCTCTAAATGCCGAGTCCATCCCCATATCAAATTACCCAGGATCCAATGGGGCTGGACTCCAGCAAAGATGTTCCCTGACATAACAGTCTCCAACAAGAGGAACAGCGAGTGTCCCGCCACAACTCAGAAAGAGCCCGATTTTCCCTCCTCCTTTTGAGATGAGGGTCCATTTCCTTGGATCGTCGGGAATGGAATCCCGGCATTCTTGTCACACCTCAAGAAGAGGCGGTCTCCAGTTGAACTCGAGAAGAACTCCAGCAGTCGTGCCACAATTCTCAATGTCAACTCGACTGGAACCCTGACACTACTTTTACAGCTCAAGAGCAAAGCGGATTTGCATGTCTCCACACGAGACGAGGCCTGACTCCCCTGTTGAAACTCCATAGGAACCCTGAGATCCATGTCCACACTGGAGAGGAACCCTGAGGTTCTGGCCTCAAGTCCAGATGAGGACCGAGGCCGTAGCAGTGACTGGAGAGGAATCCCGAGAGTCCCCTCACAACTCACATGGAGACTGGACTATCCTGAGGCCACACAAGCAGTTCCCTGTGGTTCCCTTCGTAACTCAAGAAGAACCCCAAGTTTCCTGCCACAACTCAAGAAAAACCAGGAGATTCTCCCCTCCACGCGAGATGCGGCCCTTTCCCCCTGTGGTGCCACGAGAGTAATCCCACCTTCCCTCTTAACCCTCAAATGGGTCCTTGACACCCTTGAGGCAACTCAAGAAGTTCCCTGGCATACACGTCTCCACTCGAGAGGAACACTGAGGGTCCCACCACAACTCAAGAAGAGCCCCGGTTTTCCCTCCTCATATCGAGATGAGGGTCCATTTCCCTGCTTCGTTGGGAAAGGAATCCCGGCCTTCCCGTCGCACCTTAAGAGGAGGTGGTCTCAACTTGAACCTCGTGAGGAAATTCAGGGGTCGTACCACCATTCCAGAAGATCCCGATGTCCCAATCCACTCCAGATACACCTGACTCCCCTGCACTGACTCGACTGTCACCCCTAGGATCGACTGAAAACACAATGGCATGTGTGACAGCCCTGTAGCACCTTTAAAGAAAGCCACCGATCCCTATGTCAACTCGACCGGAAGCCTGACAGTGTTTTTCAGCTCGAGAAGAAAGCGGACTTGCATGTCTCCACATGAGACACGAGGCCAGACTCCCCTGTGGAAACTCCAGAGGAACCTCGAGATCCATGTCAGCACTGCAGAGGAAACTTGAGGTTACAGCCTCAACTCCAGATGATGATCGTGGCTGTGGCAGCGACTGGAGAGGGATCCCAAGAGGCCCCTCGCAACTCACATGGAGACTGGACTTTCCTGAGGCCCCACGAGTGGGTCCCAGAGGTCCCCATCATAACTAGAGAGGAACCTCAAGTTTGCTGCCGCAACTCGAGAAAAACCAGGAGGTTCTCCCCTCAACGCGAGATGAGGCCCTTTTCCACTGCGACATCGCGAGAGGGATCCCACTTTCCCTCTTGAGCCTCGAATGGGTCCTTGACACCCTTGAGGCAACTCAAGAAGTTCCCCAACATGCCCGTCTCCACTCGAGAGAAACACTGAGTGCTGGGAGCCAGCGTGAGGAATCCTACCCGTGACAAGGTCATGTGGCAGAAATCTGATGGGCAAGGTGAGTCAGATCTCAGGGTGTCCCCCTCGTATTTCCTGCGCATGTACCTCAAAAACAAAAAAATCTGCTGCCCTTTGTACTCTGCTTTTCCATTCTTCTGACACACTCTGGAAAAAGTCAACTCAGGGCTTTAGTCTTTTGCATTTGAAAGCAATGGTTCAGTTAAACCTCCTCTGATAACTCTCTAGCTTGCCTAACAGGTTCCCCCGGACCTTTTACAGCTTGTGAATTGCTTAAAGCCCCCCAATTGCGAGAGGCACAAAGCTTACAAACATCTTAAAGATACAGAGTCTTTTCTAATGAGCTAAAAATTATATTGGGGACCGATTTCACTGTTGACTCAATGACTGCTGCCAGGCCTCCATATTCTTTATCTTTTAGGCACCTGGGAGGATGTTAATCAATGTAAATGGTATATGGAAAAAGATATATAGTAGTTTTGATGTTAGCAACACTAGACTTTTGAGTTAATTACATTTTCTTTGTTATATATCACTGCACTCCTCTTGTGTCCTTGCTATGTAAGAATGTAACTTTATTTACTGTTTTCTGAGAGTGGCACAAGACTTTAGGAAGAACAACACAAATAAGTCTTCTGGTTGAGAAACCCTTATCAGAAAAAAGGCTTTAAAATGTTAATTGGCCCTTTTGGCAGGAAGATGATGTAAATCACCTAAGGCTTGTGTATACAACTAGGTATGCAGAGAGAAAAGCCTGGTTTTTATGAGTCTGGGCGGCTAACACTGCATAACTTGGTGTTACCCATTGATATCTATGTACAATCTAAAGTATAAAAGGCCTTCTGAACAATAGAGTTCTGGCCAGTAGTTGGACTGGTTTCCCCCGTGTCTCCTCTTTAATTTCTGGCTGAATTCCCATCTGTGGTGGGAGGCTCGCCATGTCTACTTACTTGCCCCAGCTGATAAGATCCACGCGAGAGGGAGCCCAAGGTCGGGCACCCCCCACTATTCAAGAGGACACCGGTGGCCTAATGTAGATGGTACAAGCTCCTTGCCTGCAACTTTATTGGCTTTCCAAGTAAACCAAATTATTCAGCCTCTTTTCTCCACTAAATTTTCCTACTACATGATTTCCCCCTAATCTAATCTTATATTAATAAATAAATAAGATTTTCCTCGCCAATGGCATCCCTGCTTCGAATTCCCTGGATCCACCAGTGTTGGACCCTGACAACCCAGGGTCCTACCACAACTCAAGAATAGCCCCAGTTTTCCCTCCTGATATCGAGATGAGGGTCCATTTCCCTGCTTCATCGGGAAAGGAATCCCGGCTTTCCCATCTCACCTCAAGAGGAGGCGGTCTCAACTAGACACTCGAGAGAAACTCCAGGATTCGTGCCCCACTTAAAAAGACCCTGATGTCCCAATGAACTCCAGATACACCTGACTCCCCTGCACTGACTCGACAGTCACCCAAAGGATCTACTCAGAACACGATGACAGTTGTGACAGCCCCGTGGCACCTCGAGAGAAAGCCACCGATTCCTATGTCAACACGACAGAAAACCTGACACTGCTTTTTAAACTAGAGAGGAGAGCGGACTTGCATGACTCCACATGAGACGAAGCCTGACTCCCCTGTGGAAACTCCAGCGGAACTCCGGAATCCATGTCAGCACTGGAGAGGAACCCTGAGGTTCCAGCCTCAACTCCAGATGAGGATCTCGGCCTTGGCAGTGACTGCAGAGGAATCTCGAGAGACCCCTGTAACTCGCATGAAGACTGGACTTTCCTGAAGCCACAAGAGTGGATCCCGGATGACCCCATTGTAACTCAAGAGGAACCCCAAGTTTGCTGCCACAACTTGAGACAAACCAGGAGATTCTCCCCTCAATGCAAGATGAGGCCATTTTCCGCTGTGGCGTCTCGAGAGAAAACCCACATTCCCTCTTGTGTCTCGATAGGGTCCTTGACACCCTTGAGGCAATTCAAGAAGTTACCCAACATACCCGTCTCCATTCGAGAGGAACACCTAGGGTCCCACCACAACTCAAGAAGAGTCCTGGTTTTTCCTCCTCATTTCGAGAGGAGGGTCCATTTCCCTGCTCATTGGGAAAGGAATCCTGGCATTCCCATCGCACCTTAAGAGGAGGCGGTCTCAACTTGAAACTCGAGAGGAATTACAGGAGTCGTGTCACCATTTCAAAAGACCCCGATGTCCCAGTGCACTCCAGATACTCCTTACTTCCTTGCACTGACTGGACGGTCACCCCAAGGATCAACTCCAAACACGATGGCAGGTTTTATACCCATGTGGCACCTGGAGATAAAGCAACCGATCCCTATGTCAACACTACAGAAATCCTGACAACTGTTTTTCCAGCTGGAGAGAAGAGAGGACTTCCATGTTTCCACACAAGACGAGGCCTGACTTCCCTGTGGAAACTCCAGAGGAATGCTGAGATCCATGTCAGAACTGGAGAGGAAACCTGAGGATCCGACCTCCACTCCAGATGAGGACCTCGACCCAGCAGCGACTGCAGAGGAATCCCGAGAGGCCCCCTGCAACTCGCATGGAGACTGGACTTTCCAGAGGACACACGAGCGGGCCCCTGAGATCCAGGTCATAACTTGACAGGAACCCCACGTTTGCTACCGCAACAGGAGACAAACCAGGAGATTCTCCCCTCCAGGCGAGATGAGGCTCTTTTCCAATGCGGCTACTCAAGAGAAATCCCACGTTGCCTCTTGAGCATTGACAGTGTCCTTGACACCCTTGAGGCAACTCAAGAAGTTCCCCGCCATACACGTCTCCACTCGAGAGGAACAGCGAGGGTCCCGCCTCAACTAAAGAAGAGCTCCAGTTTTCCCTCCTCATCTCAAGAGGAGGGTCCATTTCCCTGCTTCGTTGGGAAAGGTATTCTGGCGTTCTCTTTGCACCTCAAGAGGAGGTGGTCTCACCTTGACACGTGAGAGGAACTGCAGGGGTCATGCCACCATTTCAAAAGACACCTATGTTCCAATGCACTCCAGATACACCTGACTCCCCTGCACTGCTGCGACGGTCACCCTGAGAATCGACTGAAAACACGATGGCAGGTATGATAGCCCTGTAGCAGCTCTAGAGAAAGTCACCGATCCCTACATCAACTCGACAGGAAGCCTGACACTGCTTTTCGAGCTTGAGAGGAGAGCCAACTTGCGTGACTCCACACGAGACGAGACCTGTCTCCTCTGTGGAAACTCCAGAGGAATGCCGAGATCCATGTCGGGAATTGAGGGGAAACCTGAGTTTCCGTCCTGAACTCCAGATGAGGACCTCGGCCCTGGCAGCGACTGCAGAGGAATCGCGCGAGGTCCCCCGCAACTCACATGGACATTGGATTTTCCTTAGGGCCCATGAGCGGGTTCCTGAGGTCCCCGTTGTAACTCGAGAGGAACCCCAAGTTTCCTACCACAACTCGAGACAAACCAGGAGATTCTCCCCTCAACGCAAGATGAGGACCTTTTCGAGAGAAATCCCAACTTCCCTCTTGAGCCATGAGGCAACTCAAGAAGTTCCCCAATATACCAGTCTCCTCTCGAGAGGAACACTGAGGGTCTTGCCACAACTCAAGAATAGCCCCGGTTTTCCTTCCTCATCCCAAGAGGAGGGTCCATTTCCCTGCTTCGTCGGGAAGGGGATCCCGGGGTTCCCGTCACACCTCAAGAGGAGGTGGTTACAACTGGACACTCGAGAGAAAGTCCAGGGCTCGTGCCACCATTTGAAAAGACCCAAATGTCCCAATGTACTCCAGATACACCTGACTCCCTTGCACTGACTCGACGGCCACCCCGAGTTTCAACTCAAAACAGGATGGCAGGTGTGACAGCCCTGTGGCACCTCGACAGAAAGCCACCAATCCCAATGTCAACCGGACAGGAAGCCTGATCCTGGTTTTCCAGCTCGAGCAAAGAGCAGACTTGCATGTCTCCACACGAGACAAGGCCTGATTCCACTGTGGAAACTCCAGAGAATCCCCGAGATCCATGTCAGCACTGGAGAGAAAACCTGAGGTTCCAGCCTCAACTGAACATGAGGACGGCCCGGAAGGGACTGCAGAGGAGTCCTGAGAGGCCCCATGCACTTTACATGGAGACAGACCTTTCCTGAGGCAACATGAGCGGGTCCCTGAAGTCCCCATTGTAACTCAAGAGGAAACCAAATTTTCCTGCTGCGACTCGAGAAAAACCAGGAGATTCTCCCCGCCAGGTGAGAGGAGGCCCTTTTCCGCTGCAGTGTCTCGAGGGAATCACACCTTCCCGCTGAACCTAGAAAGGGTAATTCACACCCTTGCTGCAACTCAAGAAGTTGCCCTGCATACCCGTCTCCACTCGATACAAACACCGAGGGTCCCACCACAACTCAAGAGGAGCCCCGTTTCTCCCTCCTGATCTCAAGAAGAGGGTTCCTTTAAATACTTCATTGCGAAAGTGTTCCCGGCTTTCCCGTCGCATCTCAACAGGAAAGTCGAGAGGATCTCCAGGGCTGGTGCCACCATTCTAAAAGACCCCGATGTCTCAGTCCACAGCAGACGAACGTGATTTCCTCCACTGCCTCGACAGTCAACCCGAGTAACGACTCACACCACGGAGGCACGTGTGACAGCGCTGTGGCACCTCGAGGGAAAGCCACAGATCCCTGAGTCAACTCGATGGGAAGCCTGACACTGCTGTTACAGCTCAGGGTGAAAGCAGACATGCATGTCTCCACTCGGGACGAGGCCTGACACTCCTGTGGAGACTCCAGAGGAAACCTAAGATCCATGTCAACACTGGAGAGGAAACGTCAGGTTCTGGCCTCCACTCCAGATGAGGACTTAGGACACAACACTGACTGGAGAGGAATCCCGAGAGGCCACCTCTACTTGCATGGAGACGGGCCTTTCCTGACGCCACAAGAACGGGTCACTGAGGTCCCTGTCGTAAGTCGAGAGGAACCTGCCACAACTCGAGAAAAACCAAGATGTTCTACCCTCCAGGCGAGATGAGGCCTTTTTCCGCTCCAGTGTCTCAAGGGAAATCATTCTTTCCCTCTTGAACCTCGAAAGGGTCATTCACACCCTTGCTGTAACTCAAGAAGTTCCCCGACATACCCGTCTCCACTCGAGAGGAACACTGAGGGTCCCGCCACAACTCAAGAGGAGCCTCGTTTCCACCTCCTCAGCTCGAGATGAGGGTTCCTTTCCCTGGTTCGTCGGGAAATGATTCCCGGCATTCCGGTCACATCTCAAGAGGAGGTGCTCTCAATAGGGAAGTCGAGAGGAACTCCAGGGGTCGGGGCACCATTCCAAAGGACCCCCAAATGTCTCAGTCCACTAGAGATGAACCTGATTTCCCTGCACTGCCTCGACTGTCACCCTGAGTATCGACTCACACTTCAGTGGCTAGTGTGAAAACCCTGTGGCACCTCGAGGGAAAGCCACAGTTCCATTGGTCAACTGGACGGGAAGCCTGACACTGCTGCTACAGTTTGGGAGGAAAGCGGACGTGCATGTCTCCACTCAAGACGAGGCCTGATTCCCCTGTGGAGACTCCAGAGGAACTCGAAGATTCATGTCAGCACTTGAGAGGAAACCTCAGGTTCCGGCATCGGCTCCAAACGAGGACTTAGGACCCAGCACTGACTAGAGAGGAAACCTGAGAGGCCCCTGGCAACTCGGATGGAGACTGGCCTTTCCGGAGGCCTTACGAGCGGGTCCCAGAGGTCCCCGTCAAACTTGAGAGGAACCTGCCGCAACTCGAGAAAAACCAGGTTCTTCCCTCCAGGCGAGATGAGGCCCTTTTCCGCTGCGGCGTCATGAGGCAAATCACACCTTCCCTCTTGAACTTCGAAAGGGTCCTTCACACCCTTGCTGCAACTCAAGAAGTTCCCCGACATACCCGTCTCCACTCGAGAGGAACACTGTGGGTCCCCCCCAAATCAAGAGGAGCCCCGTTTCTGCCTCCTAACTTGAGATGAGGGTTCCTATCCATGCTTCTTTGGGAAAGGACCCCTGGCGGTCCCGTCGCATCTCAGGAGGAGACGCTCTAAACAGAAAATCGAGAGGAACACCAGGGGTTGCGCTACGGTTACAAAAGCCCCCCAGATGTCTCAGTCCACTCCAGAGGAAACTGATTTCCCTGCACTGCCTTGACTGTCAAGCCGAGTATGGACTCACACCACGGTGGCACGTGTGACAGCCCTGTGGGACGGCCTCAAGGGAAAGCCAGAGAGCCCGGTGTCAACGTGACGGGAAGCCTGACACTCTGCTACAGCTTGGGAGGAAAGCGGACGTGCATGTCCCCACTCGAGACGAGGCCTGACTCTCCTGTGGAGACTCCAGAAGCACCTCAAGATGCATGTCAGCACTGGAGAGGAATCCTCAGGTTCCGGCCTCGACTCCAGACGATGTCATAGGAGCCGACATCGACTGGAGAGGAATCCCGAGGGGACTCTCGAAACTCGCATGCAGACTGTCTTTTCCTGAGGCCACACAAACCGGTCTCTGAGTTGCTCGTCATAACTCAAGAGGAACTTGCCGCAACTCGAGAAAATGCAGGAGGTTCTCCCCTCCAGGGGAGATGAGGCACTTTTCTGCCGTGGCATTTTGAGGGAAACCACACCTTCCCTCTTGAACTTCGAAAGGGTCCTTCACACCCTTGCTGCAACTCAAGAATTTCCCCGATATACCCGTGTCCACTCGACAGGAACACCAAGGGTCCCGCCAACATCAAGAGGAGCCCATTTTGGCCTCCTAGCTCAAGGTGAGCGTTCATTTCCCTACTTCGATGGGAAAAGATTACTGGCCTTCCTGTAGCCTCTCAAGAGGAGGCACTCTCAACAGGAAAGATGCGAGGAACTGCAGGGGTCGTGCCACCATTACAAAAGGCCCCCAAAAGTCTCAGTCCACTCCAGAGGAACCTGATTTCCCTGCACTGCCTCGACTGTCACGCTAAGTATCGACTCACACCATGGTGGCACGTGTGACAGCCCTGTGGGAAAACCTGGAGGGAAAGCCACAGATCCCTGTGTCAATGCTATGGGAAGACTCAAACTGCTGTTATAGCTCCGGAGGTAAGCGGACATGCATGTCTCCAGTTGGGACTAGGCCTGACTCCCCTGTGGAGATTCCAGAGGAACCCCAAGATTCATGTCAGCACTGGAGAGGAAAACTTTTAATCCGGCCTCGACTCCACACGAGGCCTTAGGACCCAGCACCTACTGGAGAGGAATCCCGAGAGGCCCCTTGCAACTCGACTGGAGACTGGCATTATCAGAGGCCACACTAGCGGGTTCCTGAAGTCCCTGTCATATCTCGAGAGGATTGCCTCAACTCAAGAAAATCCAGGAGGTTTTCCCCTCCAGGCGAGTTGAGAACATTTTCCGCTGCAGCATCTCGAGGGAAATCACTCCTTCTCTCTTGAACTTCGAAAGGGTCTTCCACACCCTTGCTGTAACTCAAGAAGTTCCCCGACATACCCGTCTCCACTGGAGAGGAATTTCGACGGTCCCGCCAAAATCAAGAGGAGCCCCGTTTCTGCCTCCTAGCTCGAGATGAGGGTTGCTTTCCCTGCTTCTTCGTGAAAGGATTCCTGAGGTTCCCGTCGCATCTCAAGAGGAGGTGCTCTCAACAGGAACGTCCTGAGGAATTCCACGGGTCGTCCCACCTTTCCAGAAGTCCTCCAAATGTCTCAGTCCATTCCAGAGGAACCTGACTTCCCTGCACTGCCTCGACTGTCATGCCGAGTATCGACTCACACCACGGTGGCACGTGTGACAGCCCTGCGGGAAAGCCTCGAAGGAAAGCCACAGATCCCTGTGTCAATGCTACGGGAAGACTCAAACTGCTGTTACAGCTCCGGAGGTAAGCGGACGTGCATGTCTCCACTTGAGACGAGGCCTGACTCCCCTGTGGAGACCCCAGAGGAACCCCAAGACCATGTCAGCACTGGAGAGGAATCCTCAGGTTCCGGCCTCGACTCCAGATGAAGTCGTAGTACCTGGCACTGACTGGAGAGGAATCCTGAGAGGCCCCTCGCAACTCGCATGGAGACCGGCCTTTCTTGAGGCCACACGAGCGAGTCCCTGAGGTCCCCATCGTAACTCGAGAGGAACCTGCCGCAACTCGAGATTGTCCAGGAAGTTCTCCCCTCTGAGCGAGATGAGGCCCTTTTCCGCCCATGCGCCTTGAGGGAAATCAAACCTTCCCTGTTGAATTTCGAAAGGGTTCTTCACACCCTGACTGCAACTCAAGAAGTTCTACGACATACCCGTCTTCACTCAAGAGGAACGCCGAGGGTCCCGCCAAAATCAAGAGGAGACCAGTTTCTGCCTCCTAGCTCGAAATGAGGCCTCCTTTCCCTGCTTCATCGGGAAAGGATTACCGGCATTCTGTCGCATCTCAAGAGGAGTTGCTCTCAACATGAAAGCCGGGAGGAACTCCGGGGTCGTGCCACCATTGCAAAAGTCCCCCAAATGTCTCAGTCCACTCCAGAGGAACCTGATTTCCCTGCACTGCCTCGACTTTCACGCCAAGTATCGACTCACACCACGGTGGTATGTGTGACAGCCCTGTGGGCAATCCTCGAGGGAAAGCCAGAGATCCCTGTGTTAACTCGATGGGATACCTGACCCTCCTGCTGCAGCTCGAGAGGAAATCGGACGTGCCTTCCTCTACTTGAGACTCCAGAGGAACCCCAGAATCCATGTCAGCCCTAGAGAGGAATCCTCATGTTCCGGCCTCGACTGCAGATGAAGTCTTAGGACCCGGCACCGACTGGAGAGGAATCCCGAGAGGCCCCTTGCAACTCGCATGGAGACTGGCCTTTCCTGAGGCCACACGAGAGGGTCCCTGATGTCCCTGTCGTAACTCGAGGGGAACCTCCGGCAATACGAGAAAATCCAGGAGGTTCTCCCCTCCAGGCGAAATGAGGCCCTTTTCTGCTGAGGCCTCTCGGGGGAAATCACACCTTCCTGCTTGAATTTTGAAAGGGTCACTCACACCGTTGCTGTAACTCAAGACGTTCCCCAAAACACCCGTCTCCACTAGAGGAACACTGAGGGACCCGCCAAATCAAGAGGAGCCTCGTTTCCACATCTTGCTCTAGATGAGGGTTCCTTTCCCTGCTTCAATGGGAAAGGATTCCCGGCATTCCCATCACATCTCAAGAGGAGGCGCTCTCAACAGGAAATTCGAGAGGAACACCATGGGTCATGCCACCATTCCAAAAGTCCCCAGATGTGTCAGTCCACTCCAGAGGAACCTGATTTCCGTGCACTGCCTCGACTTTCATGCCGAGTATCGACTCACACCAGGGTGGACGTGTGACAGCTCTGTGGGAAAGCCTCGAGGGAAAGCTACAGATCCCTGTGTCAATGCGATGGGAAGCATGACACTGCTGGTACAGCTCGGGAGGAAAGCGGACGTGCATGTCTCCACATGAGACGAGGCATGACTCCCCTGTGGAGACTCCAGAGGAACCCCAAGATCCATGTCAGCACTGTAGAGGAAACCTCAGGTATCAGCCTCGACTCCAGACGAGGTCTTAGGACCTGGCACTGACAGGAGAGAAACCCCGAGAGGCCCCTCGCAACTGGCATGGAGACTGGCCTTTCCTGATGCCACAAGAGCAGGTCCCTGATGTCCCCGTCGTAAGTCAAGAGGAACCGGTCGCAACTCAAGAAAATCCAGGAGGTTCTTGAAGGGTTAATAGGGTAGCAGAGATGTGCCTGCAAACGGGTCTCTCTGGTCGGGCTGAGCGTCCTTGCATATGAGACGTTCTGCAAAAGTGTCTGGACACAGCCTTGAGTTTAATGGTCTCTTGCAGACAAGTGAGCATTGCCTTCTTGACGTAACAAGGAGATGAAGGATTTGGGCAGACTCTGCAGTAGACAGGGATTTCACTCCCCTTTGCTATACGATAACATGTGTGCACCTACACTGTGCTGAAAAGGCTTATTCATGCAGTCTGAAATTCTGCCTAGGGGGCTTATATAATAAATGGCAATTAGTTTTTTGCCCAGTTTTGTTCCTCTGGCCAGAGTGGTGTCCTGTCTGTTTCTTGTGTGTCTCATGTGTTTTGTGTCATTTCACTCGTAATCACCAGTAATCTGCATCTGTCGCCCAACGTGGGGTTCGAGTGAAACTGGAAAGGTGAGTAACCCCGGGGGGATTTTAAATCCATAGCAGGGGAACTTTCGGGAAAATCATGGGGAATTCCTCACCCTAGCAGAGGGGAGCTTTTAAAAAATCATGGGGAATTTTTCATCATCATTACGGGCACAATTCATTGAGTTAGTCCAAGGACTTCTCCACTCCATAGGTGTTAAAGCCTCAACTCATCGATTGAGTGAGCTCTTTCGCTTGGTGGAACAATATTGTCATTGTTTTCAATATCAAACTAAGTTACAGTTAAACTTGAAGGAATGGAAAATAATTCAAAAGGTATTGAGAAAGCAACATCAGAAGGGTAATATGATCCCTTTGAATTTGTGGACTTTGTGTAGTGCTATAACACAGGCTTTGACCTTGCTCTCTACTGATAATGAAACTAAATCTAATACTTCAAGGAGGGGAGAAATAATTTATGAGGATGTGTCAGACATTAATGGGGCTTCTGGATTGCCTGAAGGCAAGGATACAAATGAGCCTCTTCCTGTAAATGGTGAAACATCGGATAGTTCAGAATCAGATTTGGAGGCTTCTTCGGTTTTGTCAGAGGACGGCAAACAGATTAAAGAAATGATCCATCTATTCCGGGAATGGTGGAAATCCCGTAAGGAGGAGAAAAAATCTACACCCTCTGCTCCTCCTTGTGCTTCTCTTTTCCCAACTGTGGTTAATCGGCCCGATGTGGGCAGCGAACATTGTCGGTTCTCCTTTCCTTTGTCTATGCTTCATGATGATGACTTGCCTGCTCCCCCTGGTGGGTTTATCGATCCTCCACAATTGTTTCCCATCCAGAGACAGCAGGATGGCAATGTGATAAATGTTCAATATGCTTCTTTGGTATATAAATTTTTTAAAGATCTTAAAGCTGCAGAAGCGCAGTAAGGTCCTCAATCTCCCTTTGTTTTGGCTATGCTGGAATCATTGGGAAAAGGCAAATTAGCCATTCCTTTAGATTGGGAATCTATTGCCCAAGCTGTCTTGGAGGGCTCTCAATGGTTGCAACTTCATAGCTGGTGGGAAGAAGAAGCTAGAAAGCAGGCTCGGATTAATGAGGGACAAAATTCCCCTGGTCCTCTCGAGGACAAACTAATGGGAGAGGGCCAATATTGGGGTTTAAGAGAACAGGCTCAATACTCTGATCAGGACTTACAACAAGTCCACCAGGTCTTTTTACGAGTATGGCGCTGTGTGGTGCCTACTGGCCAAGCCCAGCCCTCCTCTGTTAAAACAATGCAAGGCCCTAATGAACCATATACTGATTTTCTAGCAAGATTGAGGGTAGCTGTGGAACGGGCTCTAGGGAGGGATGATATTTCAGATATACTATTATAAACTTTAGCATTTGAAAATGCAAATCCTGAATGCAAGCGTATACTGGGACCTTTAAAGGGACAGGGTGCATCTATAGCTGAATATATCAGAGCCTGCTCGGGAGTAGGAGGAACTGAGCATCCGGCTAATGTCTTTGCTACAGCCTTGGACAAAGTTATGAGACCACCAAAGGGAGGTAACTGCTTTCATTGTGGAAAACCTGGTAATATGAAAAAAGAGTGTAGGAAATTAAAAGCTGATCAAGGTGCAATTCCTAAAGACAGATCTCTTGCTGGGAAGAATAAGGCTCCTCCTGGACTTTGCCATCAGTGCAGGAAGGGGTTTCATTGGACTAATAAATGCAGATCTAAAACAGACAAAATGGGCAACCCGATACTGGGAAACTATCCTGCAGGCCTAAGTCCTTGGGGCCCAGGAACAATATCGGGGACTTCTCCTCCTTGCCCTCCTCCCATCCCATCTGCCCCAACCCTATTCCCTCCCAGCAACTGTTACTAATTGATGCCCCGTTAAAAGGACCTCAGATGAAGATTTTGGACTTAAGGTCTGCTACTTCAGGGAATACTGCTGCTGATTTGCCACTAGCTGATAATGTTCTTTTGTCACCAGGGGAGGCATTTATAAATTAAAAACAAATGTATTTGGACCACTGCCTAAAGGCACTTTTGGATTGATATTAGGCCTTAGCAGTGCGGCTTTGAGAGGTTTACCATAATTCCTGGGGTAATAGACTCTGACTATGTTGGGGAAATTTTAATTATGGTCTCTACTTCTACCACACTTTCATTGTTAGCTGGGGGCCATATTGCTCAAATAGTTCTCCTACATTATCACCCCATTTTGGCTCTTCCTAATGAATGAACAGGAGGATTTGGAAGTACTGGGTGACATATATTTTGGGAAATGCTTATCAAAGATTCTCGCCCTGCTCTCTCCTTGATTATACAAGGAAACAACTTTGAGGGACTAGTAGATACAGGGGCAGATGTTTCAGTCATTTCTTCTCAACAGTGGCCCCAAGATTGGGAAAAAGAAAAAAGCCCTTTAATGCTGATGGGATTGGGCTCCATTGCAGATGTCTGGAAGAGTACCTATCCCTTGCAGTGTCAATTCCATAATGGAAGATCAATGTTTGTTACCTTTTATATTGTAAATATACCTATTAATATATGGGGAAGAGATCTTCTCTCTCCTTTGGGGGCTTCTGTAACCATTCCATCGGAAAACTAGTAGCCACTGCTCAAATTCCTCGAGCACTCCCATTAAAATGGTTCTAATACTCCAAAATGGGTTGAGCAATGGCCATTACCACAAATGAAGCTCAAGACGTTAGAACAATTAGTACAAGAACAACTCCAACTTGGTCATATAGAGCCCTCTATCTCACCCTGGAATTCTCCTGTTTTTGTTTTAAAAAAGAAATCTGGAAAATGGAGAATGTTAACTGATTTACGAGAAGTTAATAAATGTATTGAACCTATGGGAGCCTTGCAACTGGGACTCCCATCTCCAGCTCTTATTCTTCAGAACTGGTCCTTAATGGTGTTAGATCTTAAAGACTGTTTTTTTTTTACCATTCCCCTACCATTGCAAGATAGAGACAAATTTGCTTTTACAGTTCCTGTTCTTAATCATGCTCAGCCTGTTAAGCATTATCAATAGACAGTCCTACCACAAGGAATGATAAATAGTCCTACCTTATGCCAAGAATTCGTAGCTCGCTCTTTACTATCCCTCCATCGAGAATACCCCAATTATATTCTATATCATTATATAGATGATCTCCTATTGGCAGCTCCTAGTATTGCTGAACGTGATGAATTCTTTTTAAAAGTACAGGAGGCTTTAAGACTATAAATTTGCAAATAGCCCCGGAAAAAATTCAAAAGGACTTTCCTATTTCATATTTAGGGACAATATTGGAACAACATAGAATTAGGCCCCAAAAGTTGCAAATTAGAAGAGACCATCTCAAAACCTTAAATGATTTTCAAAAATTATTGGAAGATATTAAATGGCTATGCCCAGTACTTGGGATTCCTACTTATCAATTATGACATTTGTTTTCTACTTTAGAAGGAGATACAGCTCTGGATAGCCCCTGGACCTTAACTCCATTGGCTTTACAGGAACTTCAATTTGTTGAGCAACGACTAAATGACGGCTTTTTTTACTTACTTACATGCATCTCAACCTATTTCTTTTACCATATTTCATATTCCTTATTCCCATCTGGTGTAATTGCTCAGGAAAAAGGATTAATAGAATGGGTTTTCTTACCTAACAGTTTTTCCAAAAAATTGACTATATATATGGATAAATTAGTCTTCCTTATACATAAAGGTCGCCATCGTATTTCACAATTATCAGGATGTGAACCACACCAGATTGTTACTCAGTTAACAACTGCTCAAATATCTTGATGTTTACAATTTAATGAAAACTGGCAAATTTCTCTTGCCTCATCCTGGTTCATTTTCTAATCATTATCCATCATCTAAATTGACTTATTTTCTCCGGACTAACACTATGATATCTCATTCCCCAATTTCAGATGTTCCAGTTAAGGGACCCACTATTTTTACAGATGCAAATGAAAATACTGCTGGATATTGGACCCCGGAAAATTCCAAGGTTCTCCCCCACTCATTTTCTTCTGTACAGCCTGCTGAATTGTGGGCTATCTATTTAGTTTTGCAAGATTTTCCCCAACTTCCTATTAACATTGTTTCAGATTCTCGATATGCTGTTCTTTCTTGCCTACAGCTTCCCCTTTTCTCCCTTCCACTGACCCTTAAAACAGCTATTGATGAATTGTTTTACCAAGTACAACAATTGCTCTTTCAACGTTCAGAGTTAATTTTCCTTACTCACATCCGTGCACATTCTGCCCTTCCTGGACCCTTATCATTCAGAAATGCTACAATTGATGCCTTACTTTATCCTATAGAAGCGGCAAAGCAAGAACATCTCTTACAACATACCAACTCCAAAGGGTTACAAAAATCTCATGCTATTACTCGAAAACAAGCTCAAAATATTGTTCGTTCTTGTTCCATATGTGCACCCTTTGCTTTGCCATTTACCCCACCAGGTGTCAACGTAAGAGGACTACAAGCAAATCAGATATGACAAATGGATGTAATTTTCATTTCTTCCTTTGGACAGCAAAAATGTGTGCATCATACTATACATACTTGCACACATTTTCAATGGGTTACTGCATTACATTCTGAAAAGGTTGACGCTGTTATTACTCATTTGTTATCTTGTTTTGCAGTTATGGGATTACCAATTGAATTGAAAACTGATAATGCACCTGCTTACCAATCCTCAAAATTAGCTCACTTTTTATCTCAATACCATATAACTCATACTTTTGGTTTCCCTTATAATAATCAAGGGCAAGCTATCATTGAAAGAGCTAATTGTACCTTGCGTGATTATCTTGAAAAAACAGAAAAGAGGGAACAAGAGAGATTTATGAAACCTAAAGACATTCTGAATAAAACCTTATTTACCCTAAATTTTTTGAATGTTTGGAGCAAGGGAAATCTATCAGCAGCAGAGTTGCATTTTCAAGGGAAAGAAGAGGATAAGAAGATTTTGAATATGCCTATTTGGTATAAAGATAAAGAGAAAGGTTGGATCCCAGCATCATTAATATATTTGGGACGAGAGTATGCTTTCATTTCTGTTGATAATTACAGGTTTTGGACCCCAGAAAGATTGATCAAAATCAACAATGGCTGATCCCCTTGTTCAAAAATTTGAAGATTACTATGCAGAGAAGCCTTACCTCCCGTACAAGGAAAGCAACACCTCCTACATGGGGTCAAATGAAGAGTTTGACCCAGGAAGCAGAGAAGACGTTAGTGAAGGCTGAGCAAGCTCTGAATCCTACCAATCTTTTGCTTGCCATGATGGTGGTGGTGACATGTCAGGTAATCAGTGTATTGGCGAGTAATCATACATATTGGGCATATATACCTAATCCCCCATTAGTAAGAGCAGTTTCCTGGGGGGAACCAGAAGTGCAGGTATGTACTAATGAGACTGCCTTCTTTCCCCCGCCAGCTTGCAGGGAAATAGAACAACTATCTCATCATAAACAACAATATAATATTAGTGATTTGACAATTGCAGTGGAAGGTATTCCTTTATGTATAGGGGGACACCCCTTTTGTCTGTTCACTAAGGAACATTCTCATCATTCTTATAATACATGGGGGGTAAAGTATAATAATTACCATTTTGCTACTTTTACTGTGCTTGTTTCCACTAGAGGATTTAGCACCTCAAAAGAACTGATAGATATTCATAATGGAAAACACATGTTGCTATGTCCTGTTAATTTTGTTCCTTCTTTAGAACCTTTGGAGTGGGAACGTTGTCGAGGTCATCGACCCTTTAAGGTCATGAATTATTCTGGGGCCATCATTGTAGATTGGAGTCCAGATCATGGGCAATTCTTAGAAAAATGGTCAAATAAATCTTTTAGGTGGCATCGTGCAAATAGCACTTTGATGGGAAATGGTAATGAAACAGTTAAATGGCAGCAATTTGCACTTGTCCTTCCTCAATTACAATTGCAAGGATATCCGAACATTCAAGGAGATATTTGGAAACTATGGGTGGTTTCTGGTAATCTCACTATCTGGTCAGGAAACTATACTTTGGACCGTGGTGACTCTTTGGGTCCATTCCATGTTAATTTACATGTTAATAAATTTTATTCCACAATGGCATGTGTAAAATATACTTTTGCATTGTTATATGGGAATTGGACCAGGAGTGATACTGTGGGGTCTGTGTCATGTAACTATTGTAATTTAACTCAATGTGTAAATCAGTCTTGGTGGGAAGAATTTGAAAGACGAGCCTTTAATTCCAATATCTTGCTAGTAATTGTTAAGGCTCAGACAGAAGTATGGTTACCTATAAATCTGACTCGGCCGTGGTCAGATTCTTTTGCTGTTTCTCATCTAGTAACCGCTGTACAGACTTTGCTACACCAATCTCGACGTATGCTTGGTGTGGTCATTGCTTCGATTATAGCAGTCACGTCAGTAACTGCAACAGCAGCGGTGGCAGGTCTTGCGTTACACCAAGGAATTCAAACAGCTGATTTTATTCGGGACTGGCATGAAGACTCTCATTTGTTATGGCAACAACAGCAAGATTTGGATGCCCAACTTGCTACCGACGTGCTCAATCTTCAACACACCGTTTCCTGGCTTGGAGATCAATTGGCTGTTTTATCTACACGAAGTGTGTTGAAATGTGATTGGAATTCTTCTCAGTTTTGTATAACACCTGTACCATTTAATATGAGTGAAGGATGGGATAAAGTAAAACGATCCTTGACTGGGCATCAAAATCTCACTACGGAGATTATGGACCTGGAACGACAAATTTTGTCCACTTTGCAGGACTTTACCTGACATTACAGGGTCTGATTTGTTGAAAAGTCTTCAAGAGGGAATGAATAACTTAAATCCATTAGGACATGTATCCTCACTAATTGGGACTAGTTTTGGGAACACTGTGTTTATATTACCTTTAAGTTGTATTGCTTTTCTAGTCATCCGGCAATGGCGGAAATGGAAAGAACTAAAGCACGAAGCAGAGAAGATCCAGACCATGCTACATTTTATAAAAGCAAATAAAAAAGGGGGAGATGAAGGGTTAATAGGGTAGCAGAGATGTGCCTGCAAACTGGTCTCTCTGGTCGGGCTGAGCATCCTTGCATACGAGGCATTCTGCCAAAGAGTCTGGACAAAGCCTTGAGTTTAATGGTCCCATGCAAAGGAGCGAGCATTGCCTTCTTGAGATAAGACGGAGATGAAGGATTTGGGCAGACTGCAGTAGACAGGGATTTCACTCCCCTTTGCTATACGATAACATGTATGCACCTGTGCTGTGCTGAAAAGGCTTATTCACGCAGTGTGGAATTCTGCCTAGGGGGCTTATATAATAAACGACAATTAGATTTTTGCCCAGTTCTGTTCCTCTGGACAGAGTGGTGTCCTGTCTGTCCCTTGTGTGTCTCGTGTGTTTTGTGTCATTTCACTCGTAATCACCAGTAACCTACAGTTCTCCCCTCCAGGCAAGATGAGGCCCTTTTCCGCTGAGGCATCTCGAGGCAAATCACACCTTCCATCTTTAAATTTGAAAGGGTCCTTCATATCCTTACTGCAACTCAAGAAGTTCCCTGACAAACCCGTCTCCACTTGAGAGGAACACCGAGGGTCCTGCCAACATCAAGAGGAGCCCCGTTTCCGCCTCATAGCTTGAGATGAGTGTTCCTTTCCCTGTTTCGTCGGGAACCGATTCCCGGCATTCCCGTCGAATCTCAAGAGGAGGCGCTCTCAACAGGAAAGTCGAGAGGAACTCCAGGGGTCATGCCACCATTCCAAAAGTCCCCCAAATGTCTCAGTCCACTCCAGAGGAACCTGATTTCCCTGCACTGCCTCGACTTTCACGCCTAGGATCGACTCACACCACGGTGGCACGTGGGACAGCCCTGTGGGAAAGCCTCGAGGAAAGCCACAGATTCCTGTATCAACGCAATGGGAAGACTGACACTGCTGCTACAGCTCGGGAGGAAAGCGGACATGCATGTCTCCACTCGAGACGAGGAATGACTCCCCTGTGGAGACTCCAGAAGTACCCCCACGATCCATGTCAGCACTGGAGAGGAATCCTCAGGTTCCGGCCCCGACTCCACACAAGGTCTTAGGCTCTGGCACTGACTGGAGGGGAGCCCCGAGAGACCCCTCACAACTGGCAAGGAGTCTGGCCTTTCCTGAGGCCACAAGAGAGGGTCCCTGAGGTCCCTGTCGTAACTTGAGAGGAATCTACCATAACTCGAGAAAATCCAGGAGGTTCTCCCCTCCAGGCGAGATGAGGCCCTTTTCCACTGAGGCGTCTTGAGGAACATCACACCTTCCCTCTTGAACTTTGAAAGGGTCCTTCACACCCTTGCTGCAACTCAAGAAGTTCCCCGACATTCCCTTCTCCACTCGAGAGGAACACCGTGGGTCCCACCAAAATCAAGAGGATCCCTGTTTCCGCCTCCTAGGTCGAGATGAGTTCCTTTCCCTGTTTCATCGGGAAAGGATTCCCAGCATTGCCGTTGCATCTCAAGAGGAGGCGCTCTCAATTGGAATGTTGAAAGGAACTCCAGGGGTTGTGCCACCATTCCAAAAGTCTCCAAATGTCTCAGTCCACTCCAGAGTGCTGGGAGCCAGCATGAGGAATTCCACCCGTGACAAGGTCATGCGGCAAGAGATCTGATGGCAAGGCTAATCAGACCTCAGATTTTCTCCCTGGAATTTCCTGAGCATCCACCCCCCAAAAACAAAAATCTGCCAGCTTTTGTGCTCGCTTTTCCACTTTTCTGATATTCTCTGGAAAAAAGTCAACTCAGGGCTTTATTCTTTTGCATTTGAAAGGGATGTTTCAGTTAAACCCCCTCTGATAGCTCTCTAGCTTGCCTAACAGGTTCCCCTGGACCTCTTACAGCTTGTGAATTGCTTACAACCCCCCAACCGTGAGAGGCACAAAGCGTAAGCATCTTAAAGATACAGAGCCTTTTCTAAAGAGTTAAAAATTTTATTGGTAGAGGGTTTTCACTGTTGACTCAATGACTACTGCCAGGCCTCCATATTCTTTATCTTTTAGGCACCTGGGAGGATGTTAATCAATGTAAATGTGATATGGAAAAAGATATATAGTAGTTTTGATGTTAGCAACACTAGACTTTTGAGTTAATTACTTTTCTCTTTGTTATACATCACTGCACTCCTCTTGTGTCCTTGCTATGTAAGAATGTAACTTTATTTAGTGCTTTCTGAGAATGGCACCAGACTTTGGGAAGATCAACAAAAAATAAGTCTTCTAGTTAACAAACCTTAATCAGAAAAAAGGCTGTAAAATATTAATTGGTCCTTCTTGGCCAGAAGATGATGTAAATCACCTAAGACTTGTGTATGCAATTAGGTATGTAGAGAAAAAAGTCTGGTTTTGATAAGAGTCTGGACTGCTAACACTGCACAATTTTGTATTACCCTTTGATCTCTATGTACAATCAAAAAAAGGTATAAAAGGCCTTCTGAACAATAGAGGATGGAGCCTGTCGCTGGACTGGTTTCCCCCGTGTCTCTTTGTTTTTCTCCCTCCTCTTCCTCTTTACTTTAATTTCAGGCTGAATTCCCATCTGGGGCACGGAGGCTCGCCAAATCTACTTACTTGCTCTGGCTGTTAAGACCCTCCTGAAATGGAGCCTAAGGCAAGGCACCCTTAGATAGTCAAGTGAGTGCTGGTGGCCCAACGTAGATGGTGCAAATTCCTTGTCTGGAATTTTATCGGTCTTCCGCGTAATCCAAATTATTCAGCCCTCTTCCTCCACTTAATTTTCCTACTACACTATTGTTTCTTAATCTAATCTTATATCAATCAATAAATAAGTCTTTCCTCAGCAACGCCATCCATGCTTTGAATTCCGTGGATCCACCAGGGCTGGACCCCGGCAAGTGGTGCCCAGAACAGGCTGTTCAAAGGTAGGTCTCCCCCAGTGTGCAGTTTTCGGGACAGCTAGGACCCCACTCAGGGTGTCGGGGACCCCCCTGCATAAGATAGGTAGGGAAAGAGGGGTGGGAAGTTTTGGGTTGAAAGAAACCCAGTTAAGGGGTTGAAAGAAACCCAGTTGGAGGGTTGAAACACACCTGCTTTCTAGGGGTTGAAAGAAACCTGCTATCTTAGGGTTGAAAAGAAAACCCCCCTTGTCCAGGGTAAAACCCTTGACAAGGTAGACTTTTCTATCTTAGGGTTGAAAAGAAAATCCCCCTTGGCTAAGGTAAATCCTTTCTGTCAAGGCAGACTTTTCTATAACTCTTAATTTTCTGACACGGGTAACAATGTCTCAAAAGAATGACAACTCTTTATAGAAGTAATTTTGTAACTGTTAAACAAAGAAGATAAATTAAAGATAAAAAGGCTAGTGTTAAGAGAGCAATGTCCTTGATTTCCAAAAAAAAAAGGGATTTAGAAACTTGGGTGAAGGTATAAAAACAGCTAAAAACTTATTAAACTTATTATGCTTTTCATGAGCCAGAAAAAGTTCCTGTATATGCTTTTGCTCTGTAAAATATGATTAGAAATGTTCTGGACCCCCGTCATGAGGCCATTAGTTAGATAGCCTATGGGAGAGACTACAGCGGTGGATGGTAGTGGGTCTCCACCTTCTATGCAGATAATATTTTCTACCATTGGCAAAGAAAAGGAGGAAGACCGTATTCTTCCTCCTGAGGAAGCAGAGTGCTTACAGGACTCAGCAGCCAAGCGCCCTGGAGAGCCCTCCCCCTCTACACAAACCAAGCCTTTAAAAAACATCTATCTTATTTAAGGGACCACTGCAACCTCTGCTTGCGCCTCCCCAGGGCTTAAGAATTCCCCACTTTACATCTAAAGCCTCCCAGAACATTGTTTAACGTTGAAAAAGATAGGGAGAATATTTTGAGCAAAAGAGCTTTTAAAAACGGAGCCTGCTCCTTGCAGAAAACCCCCTCAGGGGGGCCTCACCCACGTAAAGGAAAAAGAAAAAAAGAGAAAAAGAAAGAAAAATAATTGTAATAAGGATTTTACAAATACAAAATGTTTCTCTTGATGCCAAATAGAACATTTTTGCTGGCAATGTCTTGTTAAACAGAGACAAAAAGCGTGCCAATTAACCCCAGGACTTAGCAGCAGCAGCAGCAGCAGCAGCAGCAGCAGCAGCAGCAGCAGCAGCAGCTCAGGACTAGACCTCAGCTCTGCTACAGCAACAATATTAACCCCTGATGTGCCGGTTGCTCAGATTCCAACGGGAGTGGCTAGCCCCCTGTCTGAGGACATTGTAAGACTTGTGCTAGGGTGTAGCTTACTTTCTTTTCAAAAAATTTTGGTGGTGCCTTGATCTCGCCATCTGCTAAAACTGTGCAAATTAATAAAAGTTGAAGAATGGCACAGCTTTTGCTTTTACCTTATTATCAAACAAAAAATTCTTGACTTCTCAAGCTAGGAGCCCCAGAGGATTTAAATCTAGTGATCTAGCTTTTTGGGTGCAGAAAATTACAGCATCTAGGCCTTTAAAAGAGTTTTCAACTCAAGGAAATAAAATGTCAGGGCTGTTAGACACCAGAGCAGACGTTTCTTTCATTGCTGAAAAAGACTAGCCCAGCTCCTGGCCAACATATACTACTGAAAATGAGTTGGTGAGATTAGAGAAAGTGGCATGCAGGATGGGAATGCTGTAGAGGAAGAGGTGAGAGAGAGTTTAAAACATTGGTAAGTAGTGAGCTCCCCGTTGCTGGAAGTATTCAAGCAAAGATTAATTGGTTACTTGTAATCTAAAAGGCTATAGACCAGATTTGGGTTATAGAAAGATCATTGGAAAAGCTTATGAAGATATTGTGTAACACCTCTTTACTTGCTTCTTATATTTAGGTCTGCCAAAAGTTTTAAAAACTGATAATGTCCCTTTAAAGCTGCAGAGAGATTGTTTACTAACTTTAAATGATTTCCAGAAATTATTAAGGGATATTAATTGGATATGCCCACATTTAAAACTGACTGCTGCAGATTTAAAGTCTTTTGTTTGATTGCTTAAAAAACAATCCTAATCCCAGTTCTAGGGAAAGGTTGACTAGTGAGACAGATTTAGCTTTTGTTAAAATAGATGAGGCTTTAAATGATCAGTTAATTAAGATTAATATTGCCAAAAGAGGAGATTAAATTATTCTTGCCACAAAACAAGATGCTTGTGACAAGAAGGCCCATTGGTTCCATCTACCAGTGACCCCAAGAAAAGCAGTTTTATCTTATCCCAGCTTGGTGGCACAATTAATTTTAAAAAGAAGAAAAGGAAGTGTGGAACTTTTTGGAAAAGAAATAACAAATATAGTAATTCCATCCAATAAAGATCAACTGCAAGTATTTTACAGAATAGTGATGATTGGCAAGTTACTCTGATAGATTTCATGCATCAAATTTTGTTTCATTTGCCCTCAAGCCCTCAGAATAGTTAAAGGTACAAAAATGTAGATTGGCAGTTTGAGGATACCTGTGAAACTTTCCTAACTCTATGTAGTTCCTTTGCTCCCCTTTACCCTATGTGGGAGGGACATGCTGTTTCAAATAGGAGTTGCTTGGAAAAGGGATTTCTCAGTTTCTTAGTTCTCAATAGCCAGTACAATTAACAATACTTCATATATTGATATAAATACATAGTATAAATATATTTGCCTAATTAGTTTGCCTGATTGAGTATGGGTATAAATAAAATATAATAAAGGTATACCTAATAGTGTTTTAAATTACTAAGATTTTAAAGGATTACAAACAATGTTACAGTAACATCCAAAAGCTACAAGGTATAAAAGTCTAAATTGGAAGAAAATTGAAACCCTCATGTTAATTCTTTTTTTTTTATTTTTAAAAAATATTTATTTTTGCTTTATTTTACTTTGCAATACTGTATTGGTTTTGCCATACATTGACATGAATCCACCACGGGTGTACATGTGTTCCCAAACATGAACCCCCCACTCCCACATCCCTCCCCATAACATCTCTCTGGATCATCCCTATGCACCAGCGCCAAGCATGCTGTATACTGCATCGGACATAGCCTGGAGATTCAATTCTTACATGATAGTATACATGTTTCAATGCCATTCTCCCAAATTATCCCACCCGCTCCCTCTCCCTCTGATTCCAAAAGTCTGCTATACACATCTGTGTCTTTTTTGCTATCTTGCATACAGGGTCCAATGTAGTATTTCTAACTTGTGACAAGACAGATTGGTAGGCAGCCATTTTTGTGTCTTAAAATAACTGGGGGCATAGTTAAAATTTTATGCATCAAATGATTGCTAAGGAATGTTGCAGGCAAGATGTGGTTATTTTTAGGTTATTTTTAGTCTTAAGGTGAGGGGAGGAGGGAGAGCAAATATTTAAATTCGGAAAACTCTAAACTTTTTGATAAGAAATTGTAATTTTCACTTATGTTATCTTTAAGGATATAAAAGGTTGATAAATTGGTGTAGTTAAATTGAACCATAACCATTGGTGATCTTGGGGACCTGTAATTAAACTTGCAAAAAAGAAATAATAATAATAATAATATCCTAAAGATTTTGTTTAATTGCATCAATTTCTGTATTTTATGTGCATTTAAAAACTGCTGTAAGTTAAATGGGTTAATCTTGTCTAATATAAGTAAATAAGTCTGTAGACCATGATCTCCCCAAACTAAAAAATACAGTACTTGTAATTGTGTTCTTTATGGTTGTAGTGTTGGTAGAGCACTGATGTGCAGAAAATGATGGAACTACACAGTGCAAAAAAAAAGGGGGGGGTTATACCTATTTCTATTTATAGATCTATACTTAATTCATATAAATTAAGATAAATACTATATATATATATTGAATATATACTGTATAATTATATTATATATATGTGTATTGCAGTAATATAGTATGTATGTGGCTGATATTAATTGGTAAAGATTGGCATGCTGTGATAACATATGTTATATATACTGTATAATTATACTGTGTGTATGTGACGTGTGTTATTACAATGCATTGGTTGGTATTGGCTGTGTGCATGTTGTATTGCTGCAATATATATTAATTAATATATTAATTATAAAGATTAATTCAAGTATATTGATTTATTAAATTGTTTAGTAAAGAGTCATCAAAAATTGTAATTCGATATAACAGAGAACAACTTGATGCTTTTCAAACGTTTGATGATGATTGGCAGATTGCTATAGGAAATCATTGTGGTCAAATCTTGCATCATTTACCCTCACGTGCTTTATTTATTCAAAAATTTAAAAAGGAGAATTTAAGTATAGCTTTCCCCCATCAGATTTTACAACATATTCTCTTTGTAATAAGTTGAATGCTGATTCGTTTGGAACTGTAAGATGTAAAGCCGTTGGTAAAGTGAAAAGACCTCCTCTCCGGACCAAAAAAAAAAAAAAAAATCCCGACCCCAAATTAACTGCCCGTCAAGGAAGTGTTTGTATATTTTCCACAGGATGCAGATTCGTCAATTTGGATCCCGGACAGGCTGACTCGCCATGTCGCAGTCCCCCAGACAGCCAATTCACCACGAAAAAGAAAAAGGAAACTCCTCTGCCGCCGCTTGCGCTGCCGCCACCGCTCGCGCTGCCGCCGCCACGCAAAACAGCCGCTGGCAGGGAGCCGCGGACGGGGCCAGCCTGACTGACTGACTGAACCCAGTGCACCGCACTTGCAGCCCCGTAGCAGCACCAGCATCCGTCTGTAAAACTATGGGATAGAGGGTTGATGGGGAAAGGAGATATATGGAAACTGTATACTATTTGCTCAAATTTTCCTATAGCTTGGCCGCCACGGTTCAGCAGAGGGCGGGGCGAGGGCCACTGCTCCGGGGGCAGGAGAGGCAAGATAAACATCAAGATCCTGGCGGGACTGACAGCTGCTGCAGCGCAAACTCCAACCAGAAAATGACTCTATTTACTCTATTTTGGCTTGTCTATCCTCTCCTTATGTTTTTCTTTTCACTAATCATTCCAAAAAAACTTAATGTACAAATGCACCTAATGTAGTGTCTTGCGAACCATGTATGTTTTCAACCTGTTTAACTCCTCAAAATAATGTTTGCTCTTCTGTTGTTTTAAAAACTTCCTGTAACTGTAACAACTTATTGATATGATAATTATGGTCTTGCTGTGTTACAACAACTGTTACTATTATTGTTGTTGTTACTATGGCAGCGATCATTGTCTCAACATGTGTAAATGCCCAATATGTTTTAGGTGTTTGGAACAGCTCAGATATTAGCTTAGACTTAGGGAAACTTCATAATCAGATTCAGACCTTGGAACACTCCCGATTAGATTTTCCCCCAGCAGGAGAAGTCAATGACATTTTCCACACTTTCTCTGACTTCATTTCTGGAAAAACTCTTCTGACTACTGTTTCTAGTTACGCTGCTGTGGGTGCCATAATCCTGCTCCTTGTAATCGTGCTTCCTGTGTTGTCAGGCCTTTTCAGCAGAGCATTAGGAATCTCGTGACCCAACTGCATCTGATTTTAAAAAGAAAGAAATAATAAATAAATAAAGAAGGGGGAGATGCCAGAAGCCAGCGTGAGGAATTCCACCCGTGACAAGGTCATGCGGCAAGAGATCTGATGGCAAGGCTAATCAGACCTCAGATTTTCCCCCTGGAATTTCCTGAGCATCCACCCCCCAAAAACAAAAATCTGCCAGCTTTTGTGCTCGCTTTTCCACTTTTCTGATATTCTCTGGAAAAAAGTCAACTCAGGGCTTTATTCTTTTGCATTTGAAAGGGATGTTTCAGTTAAACCCCCTCTGATAGCTCTCTAGCTTGCTTAACAGGTTCCCCTGGACCTCTTACAGCTTGTGAATTGCTTACAGACCCCCAACCGCGAGAGGAACAAAGCGTAAGCATCTTAAAGATACAGAGCCTTTTCTAAAGAGTTAAAAATTTTATTGGTAGAGGGTTTTCACTGTTGACTCAATGACTACTGCCAGGCCTCCATATTCTTTATCTTTTAGGCACCTGGGAGGATGTTAACCAATGTAAATGTGATATGGAAAAAGATATATAGTAGTTTTGATGTTAGCAACACTAGACTTTTGAGTTAATTACTTTTCTCTTTGTTATACATCACTGCACTCCTCTTGTGTCCTTGCTATGTAAGAATGTAACTTTATTTAGTGCTTTCTGAGAATGGCACCAGACTTTGGGAAGATCAACAAAAATAAGTCTTCTAGTTAACAAACCCTTACCAGAAAAAGGGCTGTAAAATGTTAATCAGCCCTTCTTGGCCAGAAGATGATGTAAATCACTTAAGACTTGTGTATACAATTAGGTATGCAGAGAAAAAAGCCTGTTTTTGATAAGAGTCTGAACTGCTAACACTGCATAACTTAGAATTACCCTTTGATCTCTATGTGCAATCAAAAAAAGGTATAAAAGGCCTTCTGAACAATAGAGGATGGAGCCTGTCGCTGGACTGGTTTTCCCCGTGTCTCTTTCTATCTCTCCCTCCTTTTTCTCTTACCTTTAATTTCAGGCTGAATCTCCATCTGGGGCACGGAGGCTTGCCAAGTCTAAATGCTTGCCCAGCATGTTAAGACCCGCGTGAAATGGAGCCTAAGTTGAGGCACCATTAGATATTCAAGCGAGGGCTGGTGGCCCAACGTTGATGGTGCAAATTCCTTTTGGGGAAATTTATTGGTCTTCCGCGTAATCCAAGTTATTCAGCCCTCTTCCTCCACTTAATTTTCCTATTCCACTCTTGTTTCTTAATCTAATTTTATAGCAATCAATAAATAAGTCGATCCTCGAAAACGCCATCCATGCTTGAATTCCATGGATCCACCGGGGTGGGACCCAAGCACGAGAGGAACCTGAATTCTCTGCACTGACTCGACTGTCATGCCGAGTATCGATGCACACCACTGTGGCATGTGTGACAGCCCTGTGGGAAAGCCTCGTGGGAAAGCCTCGACGGAAAGCCACAGATCCCTTGATCCACGCGACGGGAAGCGTGACACTGCTGCTACAGCTCGGGAGGAAAACACACGTGCATGTCCCCACTGGAGACGAGGACTGACTCCCCTGTGGAGATGCCAGAAGTAACCCAAGATCCATGTCAGCACTGGAGAGGAATCCTCAGGTTCAGGCCCCAACTCCACACAAGGTCTTAGGCCCCGGCACCGACTGGAGAGGAATCCCGAGAGGCCCCCTAGGAACTCGCATGGGGACTGGCCTCTCCTGAGGCCACCAGAGTGGGTACCTGAAGTCCCCGTCGTAACTTGAGAGCACCTGCCGCAACTCGAGAAAATCCAGGAGGTTCTCCCCTCCAGGCGAGATGAGGCCCATTTCTGATGAGGCGTCACGAGGTTAATCACACCTTCCCTCTGGAACTTCGAAAGGGTCCTTCACACCCTTTCTGCAACTAAGGAAGTTCCTCAACATCCCCGTCTCCACTCGACAGGAAACACGAGGGTCCCGTTCACATTCAGAGAAGGCCCGTTTCCTCCTTGTAGCTCGAGATGAGGGATCCTTTCGCTGCTTCGTCGGGAAAGAATGCCTGGCGTTCCCGTCCCATCTCAAGAGGAGGCGTTCTCAACAGGAAAGGCGAGAGGAACACCAGGGTCCTGCTACCATTCCAGGAGACCCCCACATGTCTCAGTCCATTCCAGAGGAATCAGTTTTCCATGCACTGCCTCAACATTCATGCTGAGGATCGACTGACACCACGGTGGCACGAGGGACAGCCCTGTGGGAAAGCCTCGAGGAAAAGCCTGGAGGGAAAGCCACATATCCCTTGATGCACACGACGGGAAGCGTGACACTGCTGCTACAGCTCGGGAGGAGAGCAGACGTGCATGCCCACACACGAGACGAGGACTGACTCCCCTGGGGAGACTCCAGAAGTACCCCAAGATCCATGTCAGCACTGGAGAGGAATCCTCAGGTTCTGGCCTGGACTCCACACAAGGTCTTCAGCCCCGGCATCGAATGGAGAGGAATCCTGCGGGGCCCCCTAACAACTCGCATGGGGATTGGCCTATCCTGAGGCCACCAGAGTGGGTCCCTGAGCTCCCCGTCATAACCCGAGAGCACCTGCCGCAACTCGAGAAAATCCAGGAGGTTCTCCCCTCCAGGCGAGATGAGGCCCATTTCCACTGAGGCGTCTCGATGCTAATCACACCTAACCTCTGGAACTTTGAAAGGGTCCTTCACACCCTTGCTGCCACTCAAGAAGTTCCCCGACATACCCGTCTCCACTCGAAATGAAGCACGAGGGTCTCGCCCACATCCAAAGCAGCCCCGTTTCCGCCTTGCAGCTCGAGATAAGGGATCCTTTTCCCGCTTCGTCGGGAAAGAATTCCTGGTGTTCCCGTCGCATCTCAAGAGGAGGCGCTCTCAACAGGAAAGGCGAGAGGAATTCCAGGGTCCTGCCACCATTCCAAGAGTCCCCCAGATGTCTCAGTCCATTCCAGAGAAATCTGTTTTCCCTGCACTGCCCCGAATTTCACACCAAGGATCGACTCATGCCACGGTGGCACATGGGACAGCCCTGTGGGAAAGCCTCATGGGAAAGCCTCGCCGGAAAGCCACAGATCCCTTGATCCACGCGACGGGAAGCCTGACACTTCTGCTACAGCTCGGGAGGAAAGCAAACGTGCATGCCCCTACTCGCGATGAGGACTGGCTCCCCTTTGGAGACTCCAGAAGTACCCCCAAGAACCATGTCAGCACTGGAGAGGAATCCTCAGGTTCCGGCCCCGACTCCACACGAGGTCTTAGGCCCTGGCATCGACCGGAGAGGAATCCCGAGAGGCCCCATAGCAACTCGCATGGGGACTGGCCTTTCCTGAGGCCACCAGAGCGGGTCCCTGATGTCCCCGTTGTAACTCGAGAACACCTGTCGCAACTCTAGAAAATCCAGGAGGTTCTCCCCTCCAGGCGAAATGAGGCCCTTTTCCGCTGGGGCGTCTTGATTCTAATCACACGTAACTTCTGTAATGTCGAAAGGGTCCTTCACACCCTTGCTGCAACTCAAGAAGTTCCCTGACATAACCGTCTCCACTAGAGAGGAAGCACGAGGGTCCCGCCCTCATCCAGAGGAGCCCCGCTTCCACCTCTTAGCTGGAGATGAGGGATCCTTTCCCTGCTTCGTCGGTAAAGAATTCCCAGCATTCCCGTCGCTTCTCAAGTGGAGGCGCTCTCAAAACGAAAGGCGAGAGGAACTTGAGGGTCGTACCACCATTCCAATAGTCCCCCAGATGTCTCAGTCCATTCCAGAGGAAACTGTTTCTCTCCACTGCCTCGACTTTCATGCCAAGGATCGACTCACACCACGGTGGCACGTGGGACAACCCTGTGGAAAAGCCTCGTGGTTAAGCCTCGAGGGAAAGCCACAGATCCCTTGATCCACGAGACGGGAAGCGTGATACAGCAGCTATAGTTCGGGATGAAAGCGCACGTGTATGCCCCAACTAAAGACGAGGTCGGAATCCCCTGTGGAGATTCCACAAGTACCCCAAGGTCCATGTCAGCACTGGAGAGGAATCCTCAGGTTCCGGCCCCAAATACACACAAGGTCTTAGGCCGCGGCATCGACTGGAGAGGAATCCCTAGAGGCCCCCTAGCAACTCGCATGGGGAGTGGCCTTTCCTGAGGCCACCAGAGCGGGTCCCTGAGGTCCCCGTCGTAACTCGAGAGCACCAGCGGCAACTCGACAAAATCCAGGAGGTACTACCTCCAGGCGAGTTGAGGCCTATTTCCGCTGAGGCGTCTCGAGGCTAATCACACTTAACCTCTGGATTTTTGAAAGGGTCCTTCACACCCTTGCTGCAACTCAAGAAATTCCCCGACATACCCGTCTCCACTCGAGAGGAAGCACGAGGGTCCCGCCTACATCCAGAGGAGCCCCATTTCCGCCTCTTAGCTCGAGATGAGGGATCCTTTTCCTCATTCGTCGGGAAAGAATTCCTGGCGTTCCCGTCGCATCTCAAGAGAGGCACATTCAACAGGAAAGGTGAGAGGAACTCCAGGGTCCGTCCACCATTTTAAGAGCCCCTAAATGGCTCAGTCCATTCCAGAGGAACCTGTTTTCCCTCCACTGCCTCGACTTTCAAGCCGGGGATCGACTAACACCACAGCAGCACGTGGGACAGCCCTGTGGGAAAGCCTCGAGGGAAAGCCACAGATCCCTTGATCCACGTGACGGGATGCATGACACTGCTGCCACAGCTCGGGAAGAAAGCGGACCTGCATGCCCCCACTCGATACAATGACTGACTGCCCTGTGGAGAGTCCAGAATTTCCCAAGATCCATGTCAGCACTGGAGAGCATTCCTGAGGTTCCGGCCCTGACTCCACACAAGGTCTTCGGCCCCGGCATCGACTGGAGAGCAATCCCTAAGGGCCCCCTAGCAACTCGCATGGGGATTGGCCTTTCCTGAGGCCATCAGAGCGGTTCCCAGAGGTCCCCGTCGTAACTCGAGAGCACCTGCCGCAACTCGAGAAAATCCAAGAGCTTCTCCCCTCCAGGCAAGATGAGGCCCATTTCCACTGAGGCATCTCGAGGCTAATCACACCTAAACTCTGGAACTTCGAAAGGGTCCTTCACACCCTTGCTGCAACTCAAAAAGTTTCCCGACATACCCGTCTCCACTCGAGAGGAAGCACGAGGGTCCCGCCCACATCCAGAGGAGCCCCGTTTCCGCCTAGTAGCTCAAGATGAAGGATCCGTTCCCTGCTTCATCAGGAAAGAATTCACGGCATTCCCGTCACATCTCAAGAGGAGTCGCACTCAACAGGAAAGGCGATTGGAACTCCAGTATCGTGCCATCATTCCGAGTCCCCCAGATGTCCCAGTCCATTCCAGAGGAAACTGTTTTCCCTGCACTGCCTCGAATTTCACGAAGAGGATCCACTCACACCACGGTGGCACGTGGGACAGCCCTGTTGGAAAGCCTCGTGGGAAAGCCTCGAGGAAAGGCCACAGATTCCTTTATCCACACGACGGGAAGCGTGAAACTGCTCCTACAGCTCGGGAGGAAAGCGCACCTGCATGCCCCAAATGAAGACGACGACTGACTCCCCTGTGGAGACTCCAGAATTACCCAAAATTCATGTCAGCACTGGAGAGGCATCCTCAGGTTCCGGCCCCGACTCCACACAAGGTCTTAGGCACCGGCATTGAATGGAGAGGAATCCCTAGTGGCCCCCTAGCAATTCGCATGGGGAATGGCATTTCCTGAGGCCACCAGAGCGGGTCACTGAAGTCCCCGTCATAACTCGAGATCACCTGCCGCACCTCGAGAAAATCCCGGAGGTTCTCCCCTCCAAGCGACATGAGGCCCATTTCCGCTGAGGCGTCTCAAGGCTAATCACACCTAACCTCTGGAACTTTGAAAGGGTCATTCACACCCTTGCGGCAACTCAAGAAGTTCCCCGACATACCCGTCTCCACTCGAGAGGAGGCACGAGGGTCCCGCCCACATCCAGAGGAGCCCCATTTCCGCCTCGTAGCTTGAGATGAGGAATCCTTTCCCTGCTTCGTCGGGAAAGAATTCCCGGCGTTCCCGGTGTAACTCTAGAGGAGGCACGCTCAACAGGAAAGGCGAGTGTAACTCCAGGGTCGGGCCACAATTCCGAGTCCCCCAGATGCCTGAGTCCATTCCAGAGGAACCTGATTTCCTTACACTGTCTCGACTTTCACGCCGAGGAACGACTCACATCATGGTGGCTCGTGGGACAGCCCTGTGGGAAATCCTCGCGGGAAAGCCTCGGGGTAGGTCACATAACCCTTGATTCATGGGACTGGAAGTGTGACACTGCTGCTACAACTCGGGAGGAAAGCAGACGTACATGCCCCCACGCGAGACGACCACTGACTCCCCTGTGAAGACTGCAGAATTACCCCAAGATTCATGTCAGCACTGGAGAGGAATCCTCATGTTCCGGCCCCTACTCCACATAATGTCCTAGGCCCCGGCATCGACTGGAGAGGAATCCCTAGTGGCCCCCTAGCAACTCGCACGGGAATTGGCCTTTCCTGAGGCCACCAGAGCGGGTTCCTGAGGTCTCCGTCATAACTCGAGAGCACCTGCCACAACTCGAGAAAATACAGGAGGTTCTCCCCTCCAGGCGAGATGAGGCCCATTTTCGCTGAGGCGTCTCGAGGCTAATCACACCTAAACTCTGGAACTTCGAAAGGGTCCTTCACACCCTTGCGGCAACTCAAGAAGTTCCCCGACATACCCGTCTCCACTCAAGAGGAAGCACGAGGGTCCCGCCCACATCCAGAGGGGCCCCGTTTCCACCTCGTAGCTCGAGATGAGGAATCCCTTCCCTTCTTCGTCGGGAAAGAATTCCCGGCGTTCTGGTCGCATCTCAAGAGGAGGCGCGCTCAACAAGAAAGGCAAGAGGAACTCAGGGGTCGTGCCACCATCTGAGTCCCCCAGATGTCTCAGTCGATTCCAGAGGAACCTGTTTCCCTGCACTGCCTCGAATTTTATGCCGAGGATCGACTCACACCACGGTGGCACGCGGGACAGCCTTGTGGGAATTCCTAGTGGGAAAGCCTCGAAGTAAGGCCACAGATGCCTTTATCCACGCGACGGGAAGCGTGACACTGCTGCTACAGCTCGAGAGGAAAGCGTACGTGCATGCCCCCACTCGAGACGACGACTGACTCCCCTGTGGAGACTCCAGAATAACCCAAGATTCATGTCAGCTCTGCAGAGGAATCCTCAGGTTCCCGTCCAGAGTCCACACATGGTCTTAGGCCCCGACATCGACTGGAGAGGTATCCTGATGGTCCCCCTAGCAACTCGCATGGGGATTGGCCTTTCCTGAGGCCAACAGTGCGGTTCCCTGAGGTCCCCATAGTAACTCGAGAGCACCTGCCACAATTCAAGAAAATCCAGGAGGTTCTCCCCTCCAGGTGAGATGAGGCCCATTTCCGCTGAGGTGTCTCGAGGCTGATCACACCTAACCTCTGGAACTTAGAAAGGGTCCTTCACACCCTTGGGGAAACTCAAGAAGTTCCCTGACATACCCGTCTCCACTCGAGAGGAAGCACGAGGGTCTCGCCCACATCCAGAGGAGCCGCGTTTCTGCCTCATAGCTCGAGATGAGGGATCCATTCCCTGCTTCTTCGGGAGTGAATTCCCGGTGTTCCCATCATATCTCAAGAGTAGGCGCTCTCAACAGGAGAGGAGAGAGGAACTCCAGGTTCGTGCCACCATAGCAAGAGTCCCCCAGATGTCTCACTCCATTCCAGAGGTAACTGTTTTCCCTGCACTGCCTCGACTTTCACGCCGAGGATCAACTCACACCACGGTTACACGTGGGACAGCCCTGTGGGAAACCCTCGTGGGAAAGCCTCAAGGGAAAGCCACAGATCCCTTAATGCATGCGACGGGAAACGTCACACTGCTGCTACAGCTTGGGAGGAAAGCGCACCTGCATGCCCCCACTCGAGACGACGACTGACTCCCCTGTGGAGACTTCATATGTGACTCAAGATCCATGTCAGCACTGGAGTGGAATCCTCAGGTTTCCGCCCCGACTCCGCACAAGGACTTAAGCCCCGGCATCGACTGGAGAGGAATCCGGAGGGGCCCCTTATCAACTCACATGGGGACGGGCCTTTCCTGACGTCACCAGAGTGGGTCCCTGAGGTCCCCGTCGGAACTCGAGAGCACCTGCCGCAACTCGAGAAAATCCAGGAGGTTCTCCCCTGCAGGCAAGATGAGGCCCATTTCCACTGAGGTGTCTCGAGGCTAATCACACCTAACCACTGGAACTTCGAAAAGGTCCTTCACACCCTTGTTGCAACTCAAGAAGTGCACGACATGCACGTCTCCACTCGAGAGGGAGCACTAGGGACCCGCCCACATCCAAAGAGCCCCGTTTCCGCATCTTAGCTCGAGATGAGGATTCCATTCCCTGCTTCGCCGGGATAGAATTACCGGCGTTCCCGTTGCATCTCAAGAGTAGGTGCTCTCAACAGGAAAGGCGAAAGGAACTCCAGGTTCATACCACCATAGCAAGAGTCCCCCAGATGTCTCAATCCATTCCAGAGGAACATGATTTCCCTACACTGCCTCGAATTTCACGCTGAGAATCGACTCACACCACGGTGGCATGTGGGACAGCCCTGTGGGAAAGCCTCGAGGGAAAACCTTGAGGGAAAGCCACAGATGCCTTGATCCACGGGACAGGAAGCGTGACACTGCTGCTACAGCTCGGGAGGAAAACGGACCTGCATGCCCCCACTTGAGACGACGACTGACTCCCCTGTGGAGACTCCAGAATTTCCAAAGATTCATGTCAGCACTGGCAAGGAATCCTCAGGTTCCTGTCCAGAGTCCACACAATGTCTTAGGCCCCGGCATCGACTGGAGAGGTATCCCGAGGGGCCCCCTAGCAACTCGCTTGGGGATTGGCCTTTCTGAGGCCACCAGAGCGGTTCCCTGACGTCCCCGTCGTAACTCGAGAGCACCTGCCACAACTCGAGAAAATCCAGGAGGTTCTCCCCTCCAGGCGAGATCAAGCCCATTTCCGCTGAGGCGTCTCGAGGCTAATTACACGTAAAATCTGGAACTTCGATAGGGTCCTTCACACCCTTGCGGCAACTCAAGAAATTCCCTGACATACCCGTCTCCACTCAAGAGGAAGCATGAGGGTCCTGCCCACATCCAGGGGAGCCCCGTTTCCGCCTCGTAGCTTGAGATGAGGGATCCTTTCCCTGCTCCGTCAGGAAAGAATTCCCGGTGTTCCTGTCGCATTTCAAGAGGAGGCGCGCTCAACAGGAAAGGCGAGGAGAACTCCAGGGTCGTGCCACCATTCCGAGTCTCCAGGTGTCTCCGTCCATTTCAGAGGATCCTTCTTTCCCTGCACTGACAAGACTTTCTCGCTGAGGATCGACTCAAACCATGGTGGCACGTGGGACAGCCCTGTGGGAAATCTTCGTTGGAAAGCCTCGAGGGAAGGTCACAGATCCCTTGATCCACGCGACGGGAAGCGTGACACTGCTGCTACAGCTCGGGAGGAATGCGGACGTGCATGACCCCACTCGAGACGACCACTGACTCCCCTGTGGAGACCGCAGAAATACCCAAGATTCATGTCAGCACTAGAGAGGAATCCTCAGATTCCGGTCCAGTGTCCACACAAGGTCTTAGGTCCTGGCATCGATTGGAGAGGAATCCCGAGGCGCTCCCTTGCAACTCGCATGGGGATTGGCCTTTCCTGAGGCCACCAGAGCAGTTCCCGTAGTTCCGGGTCACAAGTCGAGAGCACCTGCCGCAACTCGTGAAAATCCCGGAGGTTCTCCCCTCCAGGTGAGATGAGGCCCATTTCCGCTGAGGCGTCTCGAGCCTAATCACACCTAACCTCTGGAACGTCAAAAGGGTCTTTCATACCCTTGCTGTAAGTCTAGAAGTTGCCCGACATACCCCTCTCCACTGGAGAGGAAGCACGAGGGTCCCGCCCACATTCAGAGGAGCCCGGTTTCCGCCTCGTAGCTTGAGATGAGGGATCCTTTCCCTGCTTCGTCAGGAAAGAATTCCCGGCGTTCCCATCACATCTAAAGAGGAGGCCCACTCAACAGGAAAGGCGAGAGGAACTGCAGGGTCAAGCAACCATTTCGACTCCCCCAGATGTCACAGTCCATTCCAGAGGAACCTGTTTTCCCTGCACTGCCTCGACTTTCACGCCGAGGATTGACTAACACCACGGTGGCACGTGGGACAGCCCTGTGGTAAATCCTCATGGGAAAATCTCGAGGGAAAGACACAGATCCCTTGATCCACGCGACCGGAAGCGTGACACTGCTGCTACAGCTCGGGAGTAAAGCGGAAGTGCATGCCCCCACTCGAGACGACGACTGACTCCCCTGTGGTGACTCCAGAATTACCCAAGATTGATGTCAGCACAGGAGAGGAATACTCAGGTTCCGACCCCGACTCTACAGAAGGTCTTAGGCCCCGGTATCGACTGGAGAAGAATCCCAAGGGGCCCCCTAGCAACTCGCATGGGGACTGGCTTTTCCTAAGGCCACCAGAGCGGGTCCCTGAGGTCTCCGTCGTAAGTCGAGAGCACCTGCCACACACGAGAAAATCCTGGAGGTTCTCCCCTCCAGGCGAGATGAGGCCCATTTCCGCTGAGGCATCTCGAGGCTAATTACACCTAACCTCTGGAACTTCACAACGGTCCTTCACACCCTTGCGGCAACTCAAGAAGTTCCCCGACATACCCGTCTCGACTCGAGATAAGGACGAGGGACCCGCCCACATGCAGAGGGGCCCCGTTTCCGCCTCGTAGCTCGAAATGAGGGATCCTTTCCCTGCATCGTCGGGAAAGAATTCCCGGCGTTCCCGTCGCATCTCAAGAAGAGGCACTCTCAACAGGAAAGGCAAGAGGATCTCCAGGGTCGAGCCACCATTCCACGAGTCCCCCAAATGTCTCAGTCCATTCCAGAGGAACCTGATTTCCCTGCACTGCCTCAACTTTCACTCCAAGGATCGACTCACACCACGGTGGCAAGTGGGACAGCCCTGTAGGAAAGCCTCCCGGGAAAGCCTGGCGGGAAAGCCACAGATCCCATGATCCACACGACAGGAAGCGTGACAATGCTGCTACAGCTCGGGAGGAAAGCGGGCGTGCATGCCCCCACTCAAGACGACGACTGACTCCCTGTGGAGTCTCCAGAGGTACCCAAGATGCATGTCAGCACTGGAGAGGAATCCTCAGGTTCTGGCCCCGACTCCACACAAGGTCTTAGGCCCCGGCATTGTCTGGAGAGGAAACCTGAGGGGAAGCCTAGCAACTTCCACAGGGACTGGCCTTTCCTGAGGCCACCAGAGCGGTTCCCTGAAGTCCACATCATAACTCGAGACCACATGCCGCAACTCAAGAAAATCCAGGAGATTCTCCCCTCCAGGTGAGATGAGGCCCATTTCCGCTGAGGCATCTCGAGGCTAATTACACCTAACCTCTGGAACTTCACAACGGTCCTTCACACCCTTGCTGCAACTCACGAATATCCCCGACATACCCGTCTCCACTCTAGAGGAAGCACGAGGGTCCCGCCCACATCCAGAGGAGCCCCATTTCCGCCTCTTAGCTCGAGATGAGGGATCCTTTCCCTGCTTCTTCGGGAAAGAATTCCCGGGGTTCCCATTGCATCTGGAGAGGAGGCATGCTCAACAGAAAAGGCGAGAGGAACTCCAGGGTCGTGCCACCATCCGAGTCTCCCAGATGTCTCAGTCCATTCCAGAGGAAACTGTTTGCCCTGCACTGCCAAGACTTTCTCGCCGAGTATCGACTCACACCACGGTGGCACGTGGGACAGCCCTGTAGGAAATCCTCATGGGAAAGCCTCGAGGAAAAGCCACAGATCCCTTGATCCACGCGACGGGAAGCGTGACACTGCTGCTACAACTCGGGAGGAGGGCCGACGTGCATGCCCCCGCTCCAGACGACGACTGACTCCCCTGTGGAGACTCCAGAATTACAGAAGATTCATGTCAGCACTGGAGAGGAATACTCAGGTTCCGGCCCTGACTCCACACAAGGTCTTAGGCCCCGGCATTGACTGGACAGGAATCCCTAGGGGCCCCCTAGCAACTCGCATGGGGATTGGCCTTTCCTGAGGCCACCAGAGCGGTTCCCTGAGGTCCCTGACGTAACTCGAGAGCACCTGCCACAACTCGAGAAAATCCAGGAGGTTCTCCCCTCCAGGAGAGTTGAGGCCCCTTTCCGCAGAGGCGCCTCGTGGCCAATCGCACCTAACCTCTGGAACTTCAAAAGGGTCCTTCACACCCTTGCGGCAACTCAAGAAGTTCCCCGACATACCCGTCTCCACTGGAGAGGAAGCACGAGGGTCCCGCCCACATCCAGAGGAGCCCCATTTCCGCCTTGTAGCTCAAGATGAGGGATCCTTTCCCTGCTTCGACGGGAAAGAATTCCCGGTGTTCCCGTCGCATCTCAAGAGGAGGCGGCCTCAACAGGAAAGGCAAGAGGAACTCCAGGGTCGTGCCACCATTCCGAGTCCCCCAGATGTCTCAGTCCATTCCAGAGGAACCTGTTTTCCATGCACTGCCTAGAATTTCACGAAGAGGATCGACTCACACAACGGTGGCACATGGGACAGCCCTGTGGGAAATCCTCGTGGGAAAGACTCGAGGGAAGGCCACAGATCCCTTGATTCACACGTCGGGAAGCGTGACACTGCTGCTACAGCTTGGGAGGAAAGCGGACCTGCATGCCCACACTCGAGACGTGGACTGACTCCCCTGTGGAGACACCAGAATTACCCAAGAATCATGTCAGCACTGGAGAGGAATCCTCAGGTTCTGGCCCCGACTCCACACAAAGTCTTAGGCCCCGGCATTGACTGGAGAGGAATCCTGAGGGGCCCCCTAGCAACTCGCATGGGGATTGGCCTTTCCTGAGTCCACCAGAGAGGGTCCATGAGGTCCCAGTTGTAACTCGAAAACCTCTGCCCCAACTCGAGAAAATCCAGAAGGTTCTCCCCTCCAGGCAAGATGAGGCCCATTTCCGTTGAGGTGTCTCAAGTCTAATCACACTAACGTCTGGAACTTCGAAAGGGTCCGTCACACTCTGGCTGCAACTCAAGAAGTTCCCCGACTTACCTGTCACCTCTCGAGAGGAAGCAGGAGGGTCCGCCCACATCCAGAGGAGCCCCGTTTCCGCCTCGTAGCTCTAGATGAGGGATCCTTTCCCTGCTTCGTCGGGAAAGAATTCCAGGCGTTCTGGTCGCATATCAAGGGGAGGCGCGTTCAACAGGAAAGGCAAGAGGAACTCCAGGGTCGTGCCACCATTCCGAGTCCCCCAGATGTCTCAGTCCATTCCAGAGAAACCTGTTTTCCCTGCACTGCCTCGAACTTCACGCTGAGGATCGACTCACACCACGGTGGCACGTTGGACAGCCCTGTGGGAAATCCTCATGGGAAAGCCTTGAGGGAAGGCCACAGATCCAATGATACACGCGATGGGAAGCGCGACACTGCTGCTACAGCTCGGGAGGAAAGCGGACCTGCATGCCCCCACTCGAGACGACGACTGAGTCCCCTGTGGAGACTCCAGAATTACCCAAGATTCATGTCAGCACTGGAGAGGAATCCTCAGGTTCCAGCCCTGACTTCACACAAGGTCTTAGGCCCCGGCACCGACTGGAGAGGAATCCCGAGGGTCCCCCTAGCAACTCGCATGGGGATTGGCCTTTCCTGAGTCCAACAGAGCGGGTCCCTGAGGTCCCTGTCAAAACTCAAGAGCACCTGCCACAACCCGAGAAAATCCAGGAGGTTTTCCCCTCCAGGCAAGATGAGGCCCATTTCCGCTGAGGCATCTCGAGTCTAATCACACCTAACCTCTGGAACTTTGAAAGGGTCCGTCACACCCTGGCTGCAACTCAAGAAGTTCCCCGACATACCCGTCTCCACTCAAGAGGAAGCAGAGGGGTCCCGCCCACATCCAGAGGAGCCCCGTTTCCGCCTCGTATCTCGAGATGAGGGATCCATTCCCTGCGTCGTTGGCAAAGAATTTCCGGCATTCTGGTTGCATCTCAAGAGGAGGCGTGCTCAAGATGAAAGGCAAGAGGAACTCCAGGGTCCTGTCACCATCCGAGTCCCCCAGATGTCTCAGTCCATTCCAGAGCAAACTTTTTTCCCTGCACTGCCTCGACTTTCATGCCGAGGATCGAATCACACCATGGTGGCACGTGGGAAATCCATGTGGGAAAGCCTCGTGGGAAAGACTCGAGGGAAAGCCACAGATCCCTAGATCCACGAGAAGGGAAGCCTGACACTTCTGCTACAGCTCAGGAGGAAAGCGCACCTACATGCCCCCACTTGAGACGAGGACTGACTCCCCTGTGAAGACTCCAGAAGTTCCCCAAGATCCATGTCAGCACTGAAGAGGAATCCTCAGGTTTCGGCCCCGATTGCACACAAGGACTTAGGCCCTGGCATCGACTGGAGAGGAATCCCGAGGGTCCCCCTAGCAACTTCCATGGGGATTTGCCTTTCCTGAGGCCACCAGAGCGGGTCCCTGAGGTCCCTGTCATAACTCGAGAGCACCTGACGCAACTGGGGAAAATCCAGGAGGTTCTCCCCTCCAGGCGAGATGAGGCCCATTCCGCGGAGGCGTCTGGAGGCTAATCACACCTAACTTCTGGAACTTCGAAAGGGTCCTTCACACCTTTGCTGCAACTCAAGAAGTTCCCCAACAAACCAGACTCCACTCAAGAGTAAGCCCAATGGTCCCGCCCACATTCAGAGGGGCCCTGTTTCCGCCTCGTAGCTCGAGATGAGGGTTCCTTTCCCTGCTTCATCGGAAAAGAATTCACGGCGTTCTGGTCGCATCTCAAGATGAGGCTTGCTCAACAAGAAAGTTGAGAGGAGCTCCAGGGTCGTGCCACCATTTCGAGTCCCCCAGATGTCTCAGTCCATTCCAGAGGAAACTGTTTTCCCTGCACTGCCTCGAATTTCACGCCGAGGATCGACTCACCCAACGGTGGCACGTGGGACAGGCCTGTGGGAAATCCTCGTGGGTAAGTCTCGAGGGAAGGCCACAGAACCCTTGAGAGATGCAACGGGAAGCGTGACACTGCTGCTATAGCTTGGGAGGACAGCGGACCTGCATGCCCCCAACGAGACGACGAGTGACTCCCCTGTGGAGGCTCCAGAATTACCCAAGATTCATGTCAGCACTGGAGAGGAATCCTCAGGTTCCAGCCCCGACACCACACAAGGTCTTAGGCGCCGGCATCGACTGAAAAGGAATCCCTAGGGGCCCCCTAGCAATTCGAATGGGGATTGGCCTTTCCTGAGGCCACCAAAGCGGGTCCCTGAGGTCCCCGTCGTAACTCGAGAGCATCTGCCACAACTCAAGAAAATCCAAGAGGTTATCCCCTCCAGGCAAATTGAGGCCCACTTCCACTGAGGCGTCTCAAGACTAATCACACCTAACCTCTGGAACTTCGAACGGGTCCTTCACACCCTAACTGCAACTCAAGAAATGCTCCGACATATCCGTCTCCACTCGATAGGGAACACGAGGGACCCGCCCACACCCAGAGGAGCCCCGATCCGCCTCGTAGCTCGAGATGAGGGATCCTTTCCCTGCTTCTTCGGGAAAGAATTCACAGCGTTCCCGTCGCATATCAGGCGGAGGCTCTCTCAACAGGAAAGGCGAGAGAAACTCCAGGGTCGTGCCACCATTCCAAGAGTCCCCCAGATATCTCAGTCCATTCCAGAGAAACCTGTTTTCCCTGCACTGCCTCGACTCTCACACCGAAGTTCGACTCACACCAAGGTGGCACGTGGGACAGTCCTGTGGGAAAGCCTGCCGGGAAAGCCTCGTGGGAAAGCCACAGATCCCTTGATCCACACGACGGGAAATGTGACACTGCTGCTACAGCTCGGGAGGAAAGCGGACGCACATGCCCCCACTCGAGATGACGACTGACTCCCCTGTGGAGACTCCAGAACTGCCCCAAGATCCATGTCATCCCTGGAGAGGAATCCTCAGGTTCCGGCCCCGACTCCACACAAGGTCTTAGGCCCCGGCATCGACTGAAGAGGAATCCCGAGGGGCCCCCTGGCAACACGCATGGGGACTGGCCTTTCCTGAGGCCACCAGAGCGGGTCCGTGAGGTCCCCAACGTAACTCGAGAACACCTGCGGCAACTCGAGAAAATCCAGGAGGTTCTCCCCTCCAGGAGAGATGAGGCCCATTTCTGCAGTGGCGTCTGGTGGCTAATCACACCTAATCCCTGGAACTTCGAAAAGGTCCTTCACACCCTTGCGGGAACTGAAGAAGTTCCCCGACATACCCGTCTCGACTCCAGAGGAAGCACGAGGCTCCTGCCCACATCCAGAGCGACCCCGTTTCCGCCTCGTAGCTCGAGATGAGGGATCCTATTCCTGCTTCGCCTGGAAAGACCTCCCGGCATTTCTGGCACATCTCAAGAGGAGGCGCGCTCAACAGGAAAGGCGAGTGGAACTCCAGGGTCGTGCCACCATTCCGAGTCCCCCAGATATCTCAGTCCATTCCAGAGGCACTGTTTTCCCTGCACTGCCTCGACTTTCACACCGAGATCGACTCACACCACGGTGGTATGTGGGACAGCCCTGTGGGAACGCATCGTGGGAAAGCCTCGAGGGAAGGCCACAGATCCCTTGATCCACGGGCCGGGAAGCGTGACACTGCTGCTACATCTCGGGAGGAAAGCGGACCTGCATACCCCCACTTGAGACAATGACTGACTCCCCTACGGAGACTCCAGAATAACCCAAGATTCATGTCAGCACTGGAGAGGAATCCTCAGGTTCCGTCCCCGACTCCACACAAGGTCTTAGGCCAGGGCATCGACTGGAGAGGAATTCCTAGGGGCCCCCTAGCAATTCGCATGGGGACTGGCCTTTCTTGAGGCCTCCAGAGCGGGTCCCTGAGGTCCCCATCGTAATTCGAGAGCACCTGCCACAACTGGGGAAAATCCAGGAGGTTCTCTCCTCCAGGCGAGATGAGGCCCATTTCCAATGAGCCTTCTCGAGGCTAATCACACCTAACCTCTGGAACTTCGAATGGATCCTTCACACCCTTGCGGCAACTCAAGAACTTCCCCGACAATCCCGTCTCCACTATAGAGGAAGCATGAGGCTCCCACCCACATCCAGAGCGACCCGATTTCCGCCTCTTAGCTTGAGATGAGGGATCCTTTCCCTGCTTCTTCAGGAAAGAATTTCCGGCATTCTGGTCGCATCTCAAGAGGAGGCGCGTTCAACAGGAAAGGCGAGAGGAACTCCCGAGTCGTGCCACCATCCGAGTCCCCAGATGTCTCAGTCCATTCCAGAGGAACCTTTTTTCCCTGCACTGCCTCGAATTTCACAAAGAGGATCGACTCACACCACGGTGGCACGTGGTACAGCCCTGTACGAAATCCTCGTGCAAAAGCCTCGAAGGAAGGCCATAGATCCCTTGATCCACCCGACAGGAACTGTGAAACTGCCGCTACAGCTCGGGAGGAAATCGGACCTGCATGGCCCCACTCGAGACGATGACTGACTCCCCTGTCGAGAGTCCATAATTCTCCAAGATTCATGTCAGCACTGGCGAGGAATCCTCAGGTGCCGGCCCTGACTCCACACAAGGTCTTAGGCCCCGGCATCGACTGGAGAGGAATTCCTAGGGGGCCCCTAGCTAGTCGCATGGGGTTTGTCCTTGTCTCAGGCCACCAGAGCGGGTCCCAGAGGTCCCCGTCATAACTCGAGAGCACCTGCCGCAACTCGAGAATATCCAGGAGGTTCTCCCCTCCAGGCGAGATGAGGTCCATTTCCGCAGAGGCGTCTGGAGGCTAATCACACCTAACCTCTGGAACTTCGAAAGGGTCCTTCACACCTTGCGGCAACTCAAGAAGTTCCCCGACATACCCGTCTCCACTGGAAAGGATGTACGAGGGTCCCGCCCACATCCAGAGGAGCCCCGTTTCCACCTCGTAGCTCGAGATGAGGGATCCATTCCCTGCTTTGACGGGAAAGAATTCCCGGTGTTCTGGTCACATCTCAAGATGAGGCGGGCTCAACAGGAAAGGCGAGGGGAACTCCAGGGTTGTGCCACCATTCCGAGTTCCCCAGATGTCTCAGTCCATTCCAGAGGAACCTGTTTTCCATGCACTGCCTCGAATTTCACGAAGAGGATCCACTCACACCACGGTGGCACGTGGGATGGCCCTGTGGGAAATCCTCATAGGAAAGCCTCGAGGGAAGGCCACAGATCCCTTGATTCACACGACGGGAAGCATGACACTGCTGCTACAGCTCGGGAGGAAAGCGGACCTGCATGCCCACACTCGAGACGTGGACTGACTCCCCTGTGGAGACTCCAGAATTACCCAAGATTCATGTCAGCACTGGAAAGGAATCCTCAGGTTCCGGCCCCGACTTCACACAAGGTTTAGGCCCCAGCATCGACGGGAGAGAAATGCTGGGGGCCCCCTAGCAACTCGCATGGGGATTGGCCTTTCCTGAGTCCACCAGAGAGGGTCCATGAGGTCCCCGTCTTAACTCGAAAGCATCTGCCCCAACTCGAGAAAATCCAGGAGGTTCTCCCCTCCAGGCAAGATGAGACCCATTTCCGCTGAGGTGTCTCGATTCTAATCACACCTAACCTCTGGAACTTCGAAAGGGTCCTTCACACCCTGGCTGCAACTCAAGAAGTTCCCCGACATACCCATCTCCACTCGAGAGGAAGCAGGAGGGTCCGCCCACATCCAGAGGAGCCCCGTTTCCACCTGGTAGCTCGAGATGAGGTATCTTTTCACTGCTTCGACGGGAAAGAATTCCCAGCGTTCTGGTGGCATATCAAGGGGAGGCCTGCTCAACAGGAAAGCCAAGGGGAACTCCAGGGTCGGGCCACCATCCGAGTCCCACAGATGTCTCAGTCCATTTCAGAGGAACCTTTTTTCCCTGCACTGCCAAGACTTTCTTGCCGAGGATCGACTCACACCACGGTGGCACGTGGGACAGCCCTGTGGGAAATCTTCGTGGGAAAGCCTCATAGGAAAGCCACAGATCTCTTAATCCACGCGACGGGAAGCATGACACTGCTGAAACACTCGGGAGGAAAGCCGACCTGCATGGCCCCACTCGAGACAACAATTGACTCCCATGTCGAGACTCCAGAATTACCCAAGATTCATATCAACACTGGAGAGGTATCCTCAGGTTCCCGCCCCGACTCCACACAAGGTTTTAGGCCCCGGCATCGACTGGAGAGGTATCCCGAGGGGGCCCCTAGCAACTCTCATGTGGATTGGCCTTTCATGAGACAACCAGAGCGGTTCCTTGAGGTCCCCGTCGCAACTTGAGTGTACCTGCGGCAACTCGAGAAAATCCAGGAGGTTCTCCCCTCCAGGCGAGATGAGGCACATTACCGCTGAGGGGTCTCGAGGCTAATCACACCTAACCTCTGGAGCTTCGAAAGTGTCCTTCACACCCTTGCGGCAACTCAAAAAGATCCCCGACATACGCGTCTCCACACGAGATGAAGCACGAGGGTCCCGCCCACATCCAGAGGAGCCCCGTTTCTGCCTCGTAGCTCGAGATGAGGGATCCTTTCCCTGCTACATCGGGAAAGATTTCCCTGCATTCTGCTCCCATCTCAAGAGGAAGCGTGCTCTACAGGAAAGGCAAGAGGAACTCCAGGGTCGTGTCACCATCTGAGTCCCCCAGATGTTTCAGTCCATTCCAGAGGAACCTGTTTTCCCTGCACTGCCTCGAATTTCACGCAGACGATTGACTCACACCACGGTGGCACGTGGGACAGCCCTGTGGAAATCCTCGTGGGAAAGCCTCGAGGGAAAGCCACGGATCCCTTGAACCATGCGATGGGAAGCGTGACACTGCTGCTACAGCTCGGGAGGAAAGCGGAAGTGCATGCCCCCACTCGAGACGACGACTGACTCCCCTTTGGAGACTCCAGAATTTCCAAAGATTCATGTCAGCACTGGAGAGGAATCCTCAGGTTCCGGCCATGACTGCACAAAAGGTCTTAGGCCCCGGCATCGACTGGAGAGGAATTCCTATGGGCCCCATAGCAATGCGCATGGGGATTGGCCTTTCCTGAGGCTACCAGAGCGGGTCCGTGAGGACCCCGTCGTAATTCGAGAGCACCTGCCGCACTCGAGAAAATCCAGGAGAATCTCCCCTGCAGGCGACATGAGGCCAATTTCCGCAGAGGCTCCTCGTGGTTAATCACACCTAACCTCTGGAACTTCGAAAGGGTCCTTCACACCCTTGCTGCAACTCAAGAAGTTCCCCAACATACCCGTCTCCTATCGAGAGGAAGCACGAGGGTCCCGCTCACATCCAGAGGAGCCCCGTTTCCGCCTCGTAGCTCGAGATGAGGGATCCATTCCCTGCTTCGTCGAGAAAGAATTCACGGGATTCCCGTCGCATCTCAAGAGGAGGCGGGCTCAACAGGAAAAGCGAGTGGAACTCCAGGGTCATGCCACCATTTCGAGTCCCGCAGATGTCTCAGTCCATTCCGGAGGAACCTGTTTCCCTGCACTGCCTCGAGTTTTACGCCGAGGATCGACTCACACCACGGTGGCACGTGGGACAGCCCTGTGGGAAATCCTCATGGAAAAGCCTCGAAGGAAGGCCAGATATCCCTTGTTCCACTCGACTGGAAGCGTGACACTGCTGCTAGAGCTCAGGAGGAAAGCGGACGTGCATGCCCCCACTCGAGACGACGAGTGACTCCCCTGTGGAGACTCCAGAATTACCCAAGATACATGTCAGCACTGGAGAGGAATCATCAGGTTCCGGCCCCGACTCCACACAAGTTCGTAAGCACAGGCATCGACTGGAGAGGAATCCCTAGGGGCCCCCTAGCAATTCGCATGGGGATTGGCCTTTCCTGAGGCCACCAGAGCGGGTCCCTGTGGTCCCCATCGTAACTCGAGAGCACCTGCCGCAACTCGAGAAAATCCAGGAGGTTCTCCCCTCCAGGAAAGATGAGGCCCATTTCCGCAGTGGCATTTCGAGGCTAATCAAACCTAACCACTGGAACTTCGAAAGGGTCCTACACACCCTTGTGGCAACTCAAGAAGTTCCCCGACATACCCGTCTCCACTCAAGAGGAAACAAGAGGGTCCCGCCCACATCCAGAGGGACCCCGTTTTTGTCTCGCATTTCCAGATGAGAGATCCTTTCCCTGCTTCGTCGGGAACGAATTCAGGGGGTTCCCATCGCATCTCAAGAGGAGGCGCGCTCAACAGGAAAGGCGAGTGGAACTCCAGGGTTGTGCCAGCATTCCGAGTCCCCCAGATGTCTCAGTCCATTCCAGAGGAACCTGTTTTCCCTGCACTGCCTCGAATTTCACGCAGACGATCAACTCACACCATGGTAGCACGTGGGACAGCCCTGTGGGAAATCCTCGAGGGAAAGCCTCCAGGGTTGGCCACAGATCCCTTGATTCACGTGACGGGAAGCGTGACACCGCTGCTACAGCTCGGGAGGAAAGCGGACCTGCATACCCACACTCGAGACGACGACTGACTCCCCTGAGGAGACTCCATAATTCCCCAAGATTCATGTCAGCACTGGAGAGGAATTCTCAGGTTCCCGCCCCGACTCCACACAAGGTCTTAGGCCCTGGCACCGACTGCAGAGGAATCCCAAGGGGCACCCTAGCAATTCGCATGGGGACTGGCCTTTCCTGAGGTCAGCAGAGTGGGTCCCTGTGTCCCCCTACATAACACGAGAGCACCTGCCGCAACACGAGTAAATCCAGGAGGTTCTCCTCTCCAGGCGAGTTGAGGCCCATTTCCGCAGAGGCGTCTGGAGGCTAATCACACCTAACCTCTGGAACTTCAAAAGGGTCCTTCACACCCTTGGGGCAACTCAAGAAGTTCCCCGACATGCCCGTCTACACTAGAGAGGAAGCACGGGGGTCCCGCCCACATCCAGAGGAGCCCCGTTTCCGCCTCGTACCTGGAGATGAGGAATCCTTTCCCTGCTTCGTCGGGAAAGAATTTCCGGCGTTCTGCTCGCATCTCAAGAGGAGGCGCGCTCAACAGGAAAGGTGAGAGGAACTCCAGGGTCGTGCCACCATCCGAGTACCCCAGATGTCTCAGTCCATTCCAGAGGAACCTGTATTCCCTGCACTGCCTCGACGTTCACGCCGAGGATCGACTCACACCAAGGTGGCACGTGGCACAGCCCTGTGGGGAATCCTCGTGGGAAAGCCTCGAGGGAAGGCCACAGATCCCTTGATCCATGAGACGGGAAGCGTGACACTGCTGCTACAGCTCGGGAGGAAAGCGGACGTGCATGCCTCCACTCGAGACGACGACTGACTCCCCTGGGGAGACTCCTGAATTACCCAAGATTCATGTCAGCACTGCAGAGGAATCCTCAGGTTCCGGCCCCGACTCCACACAAGGTTTTAGGCCCCGGCATCGACTGGAGGGGAATCCCTAGGGGCCCCCTAGCAATTCGCGTGGGGATTGGACTTTCCTGAGGCCACCAGAGCGGGTCCCTGAGGTCCCCGTCGTAATTCGAACTACCAGCCGCAACTGGAGAAAATCCAGGAGGTCCTCCCCTCCAGGCGAGATGAGGCCCATTTCCGCTGAGGCGTCTGGAGGCTAATCACACCTAAACTCTGGAGCTTCGAAAGGGTCCGTCACACCCTTGCTGTAACTCAAGAAGTTCCCCGACATACCCGTCTCCACTCGAGAGGAAGCATGAGGGTCCCGCCCACATCCAGAGGGACCCCGTTTCCGCCTTGTAGCTCGAGATGAGGGATCCATTCCCTGATTCATCGGGAAATAATTCCCGGCGTTCCCATCGCATCTCAAGAGGAGGCGGGCTCAACAGGATAGGCGAGTTGAACTCCAGGGTCGTGCCACCATCCGAGTCCCCCAGATGTCTCAGTCCATTCCAGAGGAACCTATTTTCCCTGTACTGCTTCGACGTTCATGCCGAGGATCGACTCATGCCATGGTGGTATGTGGGACAGCCCTGTGGGAAATCATCGTGGGAAGCCTCGAGGGAAGGCCACAGATCCCTTGATCCACGCGACAGGAAGCGAGATACTGCTGCTACAGCTCGGGAGGAAAGCGGACGTGCATGCCCCAACTCGAGACGATGACTGACTCCCCTGTGGAGACGCCCGAATTACCCAAGATTCATGTCAGCACTGGAGAGGAATTCTCAGGTTCCGGCCCCGACTCCACACAAGATCTTAGGCCCCGGCACCGACTGCAGAGGAATCCCGAGGGGCACCCTAGCAATTCGCATGGGGATTGACCTTTCATGATGCCTCAAGAGTGGTTCCTTGAGGTCCCCATTGTAACTCGAGAGTACCTGCGGCAACTCGAGAAAATCCAGGAGGTTCTCCCCTCCAGGTGTGATGAGGCCCATTTCCGCTGATGCATCTCGAGGCTAATCACACTTACTCTGGAACTTCAAAAGGGTCCTTCACACACTTGCTGCAACTCAAGAAGTTTCCTGACATACCCATTTCCACTCGAGAGGAAGCACGAGATTCCACCCACATCCAGAGGGACCCCGTTTCCACCTGGTAGCTCGAGATGAGGGATCCTTTCCCTGCTTCGTCGGCAAAGAATTCCCGATGTTCTGTTCGCATCTCAAGAGGAGGCATGCTCAACAGGAAAGGCGAGAGGAACTCCAGGGTCGTGCCACCATCCGAGTCCCCCAGATGTCTCAGTCCATTTCAGAGGAACCTGTTTTCCCCGCACTGCCAAGACTTTCTCACCGAGGAACGACTCTCACCACGGTGGCACGTGGGAGAGCCCTGTGGAAAATCCTCTTGGGAAAGCCTCGAGGGAAAGCCACAGATCCCTTGATCCACGTGACGGGAAGCGTGACACTGCTGCTACAGCTCGGGAGGAAAGCGGAGGTGCATGCCCCCACTCGAGATGAGGACTGACTTCCCTGTGGAGACTCCAGAATTACCCAAGATTCATGTCAACACTGGAGAGGAATCCTCAGGATCCAGCCACGACTCCACACAAGGTTTTAGGCCCTGGCATCGACTGGAGAGGAATCCCTAGTGGCCTCCAAGCAACTCGCATGGGGATTGGCCTTTCCTGTGGCCACCAGAGTGGGTTCCTGAGGTCCCCGTCGTTATTCGAGACCACCTGCCACAACTCGAGAAAATCCTGGAGTTTCTCCCCTCCAGGCAAGAAGAGGCCCATTTCTGTGAAGGCTTCTCGAGCCTAATCACACCTCACCTCTGGAACTTTGAAAGGGTCCTTCACACCCTTGCGGCAACTCAAGAAGTTCCCCGACCAACCGTCTCCACTCGAGAGGAAGCACGAGGGTCCCGCCCACATCCAGAGGAGCCCCGTTTCCGCCTCGTAGCTCGAGATGACGGATCCTTTCCCTGCTTCCTCGGGAAAGAATTCACGGGGTTCCCGTCGCCAATCAAGGGTAGGCGGGCTCAACAGGAAAAGCGAGTGGAACTCCAGGGTCATGCCACCATTCCGAGTCCCCCAGATGTGTCAGTCCATTCCGAGGATCCTGTATCCCTGCACTGCCTCGACTTTCATGCCGAGGATCGACTCACACGACAGTGGCACGTGGGACAGCCCTGTGGGAAATTCTCCTGGGAAACCTGGATGGAAGGCCACAGATTCCTTCATCCACGTGACGGGAATCGTGACACTGCTGCTACAGTTCGGGAGGAAAGCGGATGTGCATGCCCCTACTCGAGATGACGACTGACTCCCTGTGGAGACTCCAGAATTTCCCAAGATTCATATCAGCACTGGAGAGGAACACTCAGGTTCCGGCCCCGACTCCACACAAGGTTTTAGGCCATGGCATCGACTGGAGAGGAATCCCGAGGGGTCCCCTAGCAATTCGCAAGGGGATTGGCCTTTCCTGACGCCACCAGAGCGGGTTCCTGAGGTCCCCGTCACAACACGAGAGCACCTGCCTCTACTGGAGAAAATCCAGGGGGTTCTCACCACAAGGGGAGATGAAGCCCATTTCCGCTGAGGTGTCTCGAGGCTAATCACACCTAACCTCTTGAAATTCGAAAGTGTCCTTCACACCCATGCTGCAACTCAAGAAATTCCCCGACATACCTGTCTCCACTCGAGAGGAAGCACGAGGGTCCCGCCCACATTCACAGGAGCCCCGTTTCCGCCTAGTAGGTCGAGAAGAGGGATCCTTTTCCTGCTACGTCGGGAAAGAATTCCCAGCGATCCCGTCGCATCTCAAGCGGAGGCGCGCTCAACAGGAAAGGCGAGCAGAACTCCAGGGTCGTGCCACCATTCCGAGTCCCCCAGATGTCTCAATCCATTCCAGAGGAAACTGTTTTCCCTGCACTGCCTAGACTGTCACGCCGAGGATCGACTCACACCACGGTGGCACGTGGTACAGCCCTGTACAAAATCCTCGTGCAAAAGCCTCGAAGGAAGGCCATAGATCCCTTGACCCACGCGACGGGAAGCATGACACTGCTGCTACAGCTCGGGAGGAAATCGAACTTGCATTCCCCCTCTCGAGACGATGACTGACTCCCCTATGGAGACTCCAGAAGTGCCCCAAGATTCATGTCAGCATTGGAGAGGAATCCTCAGGTTCAGGCCCTGACTCCACACAAGGTCTTTGGCCCCAGCATCGACTGGAGAGGAATCACTATGGGCCCCCTAGCAATTCGCATGGGGACTGGCCTTTCCTGAGGCCACCAGAGCGCGTCCCTGAAGTCCCCGTCGTAAAGGGAGAGCACCTGCTCCAACTCGAGAAAATCCAGGAGGTTCTCCCCTCCAGGCGACATGAGGCCCATTTCCGCTGAAGCATCTCCAGTCTAATCACCTCAGAGAACCGCTCTGGAGGCCTCAGCAAAGGCGAATTCCCATGTGAGTTGCAAGGGGGCCCCTCGGGATTCCTCTCCAGTCGATGCCGGGGCCTAAGACTTTGTGTGCAGTCGGGGCTGGAACCTGAGGATTCCTCTCCTGTGCTGACATGGAATTTGGGGTACTACTATAGTATCCACAGGGGAGTCAGTCCTCGTCTCGAGTGGGGGCATGCAAGTCCCCGTTTCTCCCGAGCTATAGGAGCAGTGTCACGCTTCCCATCACGTGGATCAAGGGACCTGTGGCTTTCCCTGGAGGCTTTCCCACGAGGCTTTCCCACAGGCTGTCCCACGTGCCACTGTGTTGTGAGTCGATCCTCGGCGTGAAAGTCAAGGCAGTGCAGAGGAAACAGGTTCCTCTGGAATGGACTGAGACATTTGGGGGACTCTTGGAATGGTGGCACGACCCTGGAGTTCCTTTCACCTTTCCTGTTGAGAACTCCTCCTCTTGAGACGCGATGGGAACGCCAGAAATTCTTTCACGAAGCAGCAGGGAAAGGATCCCTCATCCCGAGCTACCAGGCGGAAACGGGGCTCCTCTGGATGTGGGCGGGACCCTCCTGCTTCCTCTCGAGTGGAGACGGGTATGTCGGGGAAGTTCTTGAGGTGCAGCAAGGGTGTGAAGGACCCTTTCGACGTTCCAGAGGTTAGGTGTGATTAGCCTCGAGATGCCTCAGCAGAAGTGGGCTTGAACTCGCCTGGAGGGGAGAACCTCCTGGAAATTCTCGATTTGCGGCAGGTGCTCTCTAGTTACGTCGGGGACCTCAGGAAAAACCCTGGGGCATCGGGAAAGGCCAGTCCCCATGAGAGTTGCTAGGGGGCTTCTCTGGATTCCTCTCCAGTTGATGCCGGGGCCTAAGACCTTGTGTGGAGTCGGGGTCGGAACCTGAGGATTCCTCTCCAGTGCTGACATGGAACTTGGGGTACTTCTGGAATTTCCACAGGGGAGTCTGTCATCGTTACGAGTGGGGCCATGCAAGACCGCTTTCATCCCGAGCTGTAGCAGCAGTGTAACGCTTCCCGTCGCGTGGATCAAGGGATCTGTGGCTTTCCCTCCAGGCTTTCCCACGAGGCTTTCCCACAGGGCTGTCCCACGTGCCACCATGGTGTGAGTCGATCCTCGGCGTGAAATTCCAGGCAGTGCAGGGCAAAAAGGATCCTCTGCAATGGACTGAGACATCTGGGGGACTCCTGGAATGGTGGCACGACCCTGGAGTTCCTCTCGCCTTTCCTGTGGAGAGCGCCTCCTCTGGAGATGCGACAGGAACGCCGGGAATTCTTTCTCGACGAAGCAGGGAAAGGATCCCTCCTCTTGAGCCACGAGGCGGAAACGGGGCTCCTCTGGATGTGGGCGGGACCCTCGTGCGTCCTCTAGAGTGGAGATGGGTATGTCGGGGAACTTCTGGAGTTGGAGCAAGGGTGTGAAGGACCCTTTCGAAGTTCCAGAGGTTAGGTGTGATTAGCCACGAGACGCCTCAGCAGAAATGGGCCTCATCTCGCCTGGAGGGGAGAACCACCTGGATTTTCTCGAGTTGTGGCAGGTGCCCTCGAGCTACGGCGGGGAAGTCAGGGACCCGCTCTGGTGGCCTCAGGAAAGGCCAGTTCCCATGCGAGTTGCCAGGTGTCCTCTTGGGATTCCTCTCCAGACGATGCCGGGGCCTAAGACCATGTGTGGAGTCGGGGCTGGAACCTGAGGATTCCTCTCCAGTGCTGACATGGATCTTGGGGTACTTCTGGAGTCTCCACAGGGGAGTCAGTCATCATCTCGAGTGGGGGCATGCACGTCCGCTTTCCTCCCGAGCTATAGGAACAATGTCATGCTTCCTGTCGCGTGGATCAAGGAATCTCTGGCTTTCCCTCCAGGCTTTCCCACGAGGCTTTCCCACAGGGCTGTCCCACGTGCCACTGTGGTGTGTGTCGACCCTCGGCGTGAAATTCGAGGCAGTGCAGGGAAAACAGTTTCCTCTGGAATGGACTGAGACATCTGAGGGACTCGTGGAATGTTGGCATGACCCTGGAGTTCCTCTCGCCGCGTTCCTGTGGAGAGCGCCTCCTCTGGAGATGCGACGGGAATGCCGGGAATTCTTTCCCAACGAAGCAGGGAAAGGATCCCTCATCTCGAGCTACGAGGCGGGCACGGGGCTCCTCTGGATATGGACGGGACCCTCGTGCATCCTCTCGAGTGGAGACGGGTATGTCTGGGAACTTCTTGAGTTGAAGAAAGGGTGTAAAGGACCCTTTTGAAGTTCCAGAGGTTAGGTGTGATTAGCCTTGAGACGCCTCAGTGGAAATGGGACTCATCTCGCCTGGAGGGGAGAACCTCCTGGATTTTCTCGAGTTGCGGCAGGTGCTGTCTAGTTACGACGGGGACATGAGGGACCCGCTCTGGTGGCCTCAGGAAAGGCCAGAACCCTTGCGAGTTGCTAGGGGGCCTCTTGGGATTCCTCTCCATTCGATGCCGGTGCCTAAGACCTTGTGTGGAGTCGGGGCCGGAACCTCAGGATTGCTCTCCAGTGCTGACATGGATCTTAGGGTACTTCTGGAGTCTCCGCAGGGGAGTCTGTCATCGTTTCGAGTGGGGCCATGCAAGACCGCTTTCATCCCGAGCTGTAGCAGCGGTGTAACGCTTCCCGTCGCATGGATCAAGGGATCTGTGGCTTTCCCTCGAGGCTTTCCCACGAGGCTTTCCCACAGGGCTGTCCCACGTGCCACCGTGGTGTGAGTCGATCCTCGGTGTGAAAATTGAGGCAGTGCAGGGAAAACAGTTTCCTCTGAAATGCTCTGAGACATCTGGGGGACTCTTGAAATGGTGGCACGACCCTGGAGTTCCTCTCGCCTTTCCTGTGGAGAGCGCCTCCTCTAGAGATACGACGGGAATGCCGGGAATTCTTTCCTGACGATGCAGGGAAAGGATCCCTCATCTCGAGCTATGAGGGGGAAACGGGACTCCTCTGGATGTGGGCGGGACCCTCGTGCTTCCTCTCGATTGGAGACGGGTATGTCAGGGAACTTCTTGAGTTGAAGCAAGGTTGTGAAGGGCCCTTTCGAATTTCCAGAGGTTAGGTGTGATTAGCCTTGAGAAGTCTCCGCAGAAAAGGGCCTCATCTCTCCTGGAGGGGAGAACCTCCTGGATTTTCTCGAGTTGCAGCAGGTGCTCTCGAGTTACAACGGGGACCTCCGGGAGCCATTCTGGTGGCCTCAGGAAAGGCCAGTTCCCTTGAAAGTTTCTAGGAGGCCTCTCGTGATTCCTCTCCAGTCGATGCCGGGGCCTAAGACCTTGTGTTGCATCGGGGACGGAACCTGAGGATTACTCTCCAGAGCTGACCTGCATCTTGGAGTACTTCTGCAGGTTCCACAGGGGAGTCAGTCTTCGTCTCGAGTGGGGGAATGCAGGTGCGCTTTCCTCCCGAGCTGTAGCAGCAGTGTACGCTCCCCGTCGTGTGGATCAAGGGATCTGTGTCTTTCCCTCGAGGCTTTCCCACGAGGTGTACCCACAGGGCTGTCCCACATGCCACCATGGTGTGAGTCTATCCTCGGCGTGATAGTTGATGCAGTTCATGAAAAACAGGTTCCTCTGGATTGGACTGAGACATCTGGGGGACTCTTGGAATGGTGGCACGACCCTGGAGTTCCTCTCGCCTTTCCTGTGGAGAGCGCCTCCTCTTGAGATGCAATAGGAACGCTGGGAATTCTTTCCCAATGAAGCAGGGAAAGGATCCCTCATCTCGAGCTCCGAGGCGGAAACGGTGCTCCTCTGGATGTGGGCGGGAACCTCGTGCTTCCTCTCGAGTGGAGACGGGTATGTCGGGGAACTTGTTAAGTTGCAGCAAGGGTGTGAAGGACCCTTTCGAAGTTCCAGAGGTTAGGTGTGATTAGCCTCGAGACGCCTCAGTGGAAAAGGGCCTCTTCTCGGCTGGAGGGGAGAACCTCCTGGATATTCTCGAGTTGCGGCAGGTGCACTCGATTTACGATGGGGACCTCAAGAACCCGCTCTGTTGGCCTCAGGAATGGCCAGTCCCCATGCGAGTTGCTAGGGTGCCTCTCGGGATTCCTCTCCAATCGATGCCAGTGCAGCCGGAACCTGAGGATTCCTCTCCAGTGCTGACATGGATCTTCGGGTACTTCTGGAGTCTCCCCAGGGGATTCCGTCCTCGTCCTGAAGGGGGCATGCACGTGCACTTTCCTCCCGAGCTGTAGCAGCCGTGTCAGGCTTCCCGTCGCGTGGATCAAGGGATCTGTGGCTTTCCCTCGAGGTTTTCCCACGTGGCTTTCGCACAGGTCTGTCACACGTGACACCATGTGTCAATCGATACTCGGCGTAATATTCGAGGCAGTGCAGGGAAATCAGGTCCCTCGGAGTGGGCTGAGACATTTGGGGGACTTTTGCACTGGGGCACGAACCCTTTAGTTCCTCTCGACTTTCTCATTGAGACCACCTACTCTTGAGATGCGACGGGAACGCCAGGAATCCTTTCCCGACGAAACAGAGAAAGCATCCCTCATCTTGATTACGAGGTGGAAACGAGGCTCCTCCTGATGTTTCCTGAACCCTCTTTCTTCCTCTCGAGTGGAGACGGGATTGTTTGTGAACTTCCTGAATTGCAGCAAAAATGTGAAGGACCATTTGGAAGTTCTAGAGGGATGGTGAGTTTTGCCAGGATATGCCTCAACGTTAAAGGGCCTCATCTCTCCTGGACGCCTCCAGCATGTTTATCTCAGGGGCTGCTTCCGCTGAGCTGCAGCTGTCGGCCGGAGCCCAGACATGCAGGGCCAGGCCGAAACCACCTGTACACGTCTCTGATGGGAGGAGAGTGCTCGGGAACCCACGTTTGTCAGGCACCTGCTGGGCGCCCATGGAGTCAGCCTCCGGGTGTTGGGGGCTGCAGACCCCATCCACAGCCTCAGGGAGCCTGGTGCTCTCCGTGCGGCAGTGAGTCTGGGCGGCCAAACAAAGGCTGTAGAAGCCCTGCAGTTTCACTTCCCTTCCATCTGACAGACCTCTAACTGCTGTAGCCCTCGGCAGGTTGGAACCCACTGGCCCCTAACCCATCCACAAGGAAGCCTGGGGAATAGGTTCAGAGGCAAAGAAGGAGCATCGCTTAGGCCAGGAAGGCACCAGCGGTGTCTCCCAACCTCGCGCAGCCTGCTCCTTCCTGGGCAGTAAGCCTAGCAGTGAGGCAAGTCTGGGAAAGGCTCACCCAGGACAGAACTGCCTTGCACCCTGGGTTGTGCCAGATCGGGACTCTGAGCCAAGCTGGAGCTCTGCCATACTGGAGGCGCACTCGGCTCCGCCCAAGCAGGGCTTGCAGCCACACGCGGCTGGGCTGGCTCATCTTCCCCCGAGGATGCTCCATCCCCGCGTGCTGTCCACTCGCCGCCCAGCTCCTCCTGCAGGTCTTAGCTCAGGGGCTGCTGTGCTGCGGCTGTGGGTGGGAGCCCAGACACGCAGGTGCAGGCCCCAACCACCTGCACAGGTCTCTGCTGGGGAGGAAAGCGCTAGGGAACCTATGTCTGACAGGCACCTGCTTGGAGCCCACCGAGTGAGTCTCTGGTAGTGGGGACTGCAGACCCCAGGCAGGGGCCCAGTGTGCCTGGAACTCAGTGTGGCGCTGAGTCTGGCAGACAAGCAACAGCTGAAGGAGCCCTGTAGTTGCCCTTCCCTTCCCTCTGACAGAGCTCTCACTGCTGGAGCTCTTGGCAGAGTGGAACCCACCAGCCCTTAACCCCTCCCCAAGGACACCTGGGACCTAGTTGCACAGGCAAGGCAGGAGCAGAGCTGAGGCCAGGAAGGCGCCAGTGGCATCTCCCAGCCTCAAAGCGCCTGCTCCTTCCTGGGCACTACAGCATAGCAGGGAGGCAAGTCTAGGCAAGGCTCGCCCAGGGCAGAGCAGCGTCGTGCCAGGAACACTGCCAGATCGTGCCTCTGAGCAGAGCTGGGGCTCTGCCATACAGGAGGCGTACTTGGCTCTGCCCAACCAAGGCTTGCAGCCGCACCCAGCTGGGCTGCCTCGTCACACCCGAGGAGGAACGCTTCCCCGCATGTTGTGCACTCGGCTTCCAGGCTGGGGCGCCCCGCTCCTCCTGCAGGTCTTACCTCAGGGGCTACTTCCCTTAAGCTGGGGCTGTGAGCCGGAGCCCAGACACGCAGGGGCAGGCCCCAACCACCTGCACACGTCTCTGCTGGGGAGGAGAGTGCTAGTAAACCAACGTCTGCCAAGCAGCTGCTGGGCGCCAACAGAGTGAGACTCCGGGTGTGGGGGCTGCAGATCCCAGCCAGGGGCCCAGTGAGCATGGTGCTCTACGTGCGGCGCTGAGTTGGGCCGCCAAGCAATAGCTGGAGGAGCCTTGCATTTGCCTTTCCCTTCACTCTGACATAGCTCTCACTGCTGGAGCCCTTGGCAGATTGGAACCCACTGGCCCCTAACCCCTCCAAAAGGACGCCTGGGGCCTAGGTGCAAAGGCAAGGCAGGAGCGGAGCTGAGGCCAGAAAGGTGCCAGTGTCATCTGCTAGCCTTGCACAGTCTGCTCCTTCCTGGGTAGGAAGCCGAGCAGCGAGCCACATCTCGGCAAGGCTCGACCAGAGCAGAGAAGCCTCGCACCAGGAACTCTATCAGATCGGGACTCTGAGCAAAGCGGGAGCTCTGCCGTACTGGAGGCGCGCTCGGCTCCACCGAGCCAGGGCTTGCCGGTGCACGCGGCTGGGCTGCCTCATCTTCCCCCAAGGAGCTCGCTTCTCCGCATGCTGCGCACTCGGCTTCCAGACGGAGCTGACCGTCGCCTCCTGCAGGTCTTGGCTCAGGGGCTGCTTCCCCTGAGCTGGGGCTGCAGGCAGGAGCCCAGACGCGCAAGTGCAGGCCCCAACCACCTGCATACGTCTCTGCTGGGGAGGAGAGCACTAGGGAGCCTACATCTGTCAGGCACCTGCTGGGCGCCCAAGGAGTGAGTCTCGGGTCTGGGGGCTGCAGACACCAGCCAGGGGCCCTGCGTGCCTGGTGCTCTCAGTGCGGTGCTGAGTCTGGGCAGCCAAGCAGGAGCTGAAGGAGCTCTGCAGTTGCCCTTCCCTTCCCTCTGACCGAGCTCTCACTGCCGGAGCCCTTGGCAGTGTGAAGGCAAAGGCCCCTAACCCCTCCTGAAGGACCCGGGAGCCTAAGTTCAAAGGCAAGGCAGGAGCAGAACTGAGGCCAGGAAGGCGCCAGTGCCGTCTCCCAGCCTCACGCAGCCTACTCCTTCCTGGACAGTAAGCCTAGCAGCGAGGCAAGTCTGGGCTAGTCTCGGCCAGGGCAGAGCAGCCTCGTGCCAGGAACTCTGCCATATCGGGCCTCTGAGCAGAGCTCGAGCTCTGCCATCCTGGAGGCCCACTCAGCTCCGCCCAACCAGGACTTACAGCCGCAGGATCCTGGGCTACCTCATCTTCCCCCGAAGAGGCTCGCTTCCCCGCATGCTAGGCACTTGGCTTCCAGTCACAGCCGCCCCTGGCTTCCCGCAGGTCTTGGCTCAGGGGCTGCTTCCCCAGAGCTAGGGCTGTGGGCAGGAGCCCAACACGCAGGGGAAGGCTCCAATCACCTGCATATGTCTCGGCTGGAGAGGAGAGCGCTAGGGAACCTACGTCTGTCATGCACCTTCTGGGTGCCCACGTGTGAGTCTCCGTGTCTGGGGGCTGCAGACCCCAGCCTGGGGCCCTGGGAACCTGGTGCTCTCCTAGCGGCGCTGAGTCTGGGCGGCCAAGCAACAGCTGGAGGAGCCCTGTAGTTCCCTTCCCTTCCCTCTGACAGAGCTCTAGCTGCTGGAGCCCTTGGCAGTGTGGAACCCACCGGCCCCTAACCTCTCCCCAAGGACGCTTGGGGCATAGGTGCAAAGGCAAGGCAGGAATGGAGCTGAGGCCAGAAACGCGCCAGTGGCGTCCCCCAGGTTCGCGCAGCCTGCTTCTTCTGGGGCACTAACCCTAGCAGCGAGGCAATTCTGGGTAAGGCTCGCCCAGGGCAGAGCAGCCTCGCGCCAGGAACTCTGCCAAATCAGGCCTCTGAGCAGAGCTGGAGCTCTGCTGTCCTGGAGGCGTACTAGGCTCCGCCCAACCAGTGGTTGAAGCCGCTCGTGGCTGGGCTGCCTCATCTTGCCCCCAGAAGGCTCGCTTCCTCACATGCTGTGCACTCTGCCTCTGGCGGCGGCGCCCCTAGTTCCTGCAGGTCTTGGCTCATGGCCTCCTTCCCCTGAGCTTGGGCTGTGGGCGGAAGCCCAGACACGCAGGCGTAGGCTACAATCACATGCACATGTCTCAGGTGGGGAGGAGAGCGCTAGGGAACCTACGTCTCTCAGGCACCTGCTTGGAGCCCACAGAGTGAGTCTCCAGTGGTGCGGACTGCAGACACATGCCGGGGGCCCTGGGAGCCTGGTGCTCTAGTGTGGCGCTGAGTTTGGGCATCCAAGCTACATCTGAAGGAGCTCTACAGTTGACCTTCCCTTCCCTCTGACAGAGCTCTCACTGCTGGAGCTCTTGGCAGTGTGGAACCCTATGGCACCTAACCCCTCCCCAAGGACGCAATGGGCCTAGGTGCAAAGGCAAGGCAGGAGTGGAGCTGAGGCCAGGAAGGCGCCAGTGGCATCTCCCAGCCTCGCGCAGCGTGCTCCTTCCTGTGCACTAAGCCTAGCAGCGAGCCAAATCTGGGCAAGGCTCGCCCAGGGCAGAGCAGCGTCGCGCCAGGAACTCTGCCAGATCGGGCCTATGAGCAGAGCTGGAGCTCTGCCGTACTGGAGGCACACTCGCTACGTTCAAGAAGGGCTTTCAGCCACACGCGGCTCAGCTGCCTCGTCTTCCCCCTAGGAGGTTCGCTTCTCCGCATAATGTGCACTCGGCTTCCAGGTGGGGGCACTCCGCTCCACCTACAAGTATTGGCTCAGGGTCCGATTCCCCTGAGCTGGGGCTTTGGGCCGGAGCCCAGACACGCTGGGGCAGCACCCAAACACCTTCACATATCTCTCCTTGGTAGGAGAATGCTAGGGAACCTACGTCGGTCAGGCACCTGCTTAGAGCCCACAGAGTGAGTCTCCAGGTGTGGGGACTGCAGACCCCAGCCAGGGAACTTGAGAGTCTGGTTCTTTCAGTGTGGCGCTGAGTGTGGGCGGCGAAGCAACGGCAGAAGGACCGCTGCAGTTGCCCTTCCCTTCCCTCTCACAGAGCTCTCACTGCAGGAGTGAATGGCAGTGTGGAACCCACCAGCCATAACGCCTCCCTAGGGTCGCCTGGGGCCTGGGTGCCAAGGCAAGGCAGGAGCAGAGCTGAGGCCAGGAAGGCGCCAGTGTCGTCTCACAGCCTCGCGCACCGTGATTTTTCCTGGGCAGTAAGCCTAGCAGTGAGGCAATTCTAGGCAAGGCTCTCCCAGGGTGGAGGAGCCTCGTGCCAGGAACTCTGCCAGATAGGGCCTCTGAGCAGAGCTGGAGCTCTGCCATACTGGACGTGCACTCGGCTCCGCCCAAGCAGGGCTTGCAGCTTAACGCGACTGGGCTGCCTCATCCTCCTCTGAGGAGGCTCGCTTCCCCACAAGCTGTGCACTCGGCTTCCAGGAGTAGCCGCACCTCGCCTCCTGTAAGTCTTGACTCAGGGGCTGTTTCCCCTGACCTGGTGCTGTGGGCAGGAGCCCAGACAGGCAGGTGCAGGCACCAAACACCTGCACACGTCTCTGCTGGGGAGGACAGCGCTAGGGAAACTACGTCTGTCAGGCACCTGCTTGGAGCCCACAGAGTGAGTCTTCAGTTGTGGGGACTGTTGACCCCAACCAAGGGCCCTGGGTACCTGATGCTCTCAGTGCAGTGCTGAGTCTGAGCAACCAATCAACAGCTGAATAGCTCTGCTGTTGCCCTTCCCTTCCCTCTTACAGAGATCTTATGGCTGGAGCCCTTGTCAGTCTGGAACCCGCCCGCCCCTAACCCTTCCCCGAGGACGCCTGGGGCCTAGGTGCAAAGGCAAGGCAGGAGTGGAGCTGAGGCGAGGAAGGCGCCAGTGGCCTCTCCCAGCCTAGCGCACTCTGCTCCTTCCTGGGCACGAAGCATACAGCGAGACACGTCTCAGCAAGGCTCGCCCAGGGCAGAGCAGCCTCGCACCAGGAACTATGCCAGATCGGGCCTCTGAGCAGGGTTGCAGCTCTGCCGTACTGGAGGCGCACTCGGGTCCGCCAAGGCAGGGCTACCAGCCACACGAGGCTGGGCTACCTCGTCTTCCTCCGAGGAGGCCCGCTTCCCCGCATGCAGTGCACTCGGCTTGCAGGAAGGGGCGCCCCGCGCCTCCTGATGGTCTTCGCTCAGGGGCTGCTTCCCCTGAGCTGGGGCTGTGAGCGGGAGCCCAGACACGCAGGCACTGGCCCCAACCACTTGCACACGTCTCTGCTGGGAAGGAGAGAGCTGGGGAACCTACGTCGGTCAGGCACCTGCTGGGCGCCCAAGGAGTCATCCTCTGGGTGTGACGGGCTACAGACCCCAGCCAGGGACCCTGGGACCCTGGTGCTCTCCGTGCAGCCTTAGTCTGGGCGGCCAAGCAACTGCTGGAGGAGCACTGCACATCCCTTCCCTTCCCTCTGACAGACCTCTCACTGCTGGAGCCCTTGGTAGTGTGAACCCACCGGCCCCTAAGCCCTCCCCAAGGAAGCCTGGGGCAAAGGTGCAAAGGCAAGGCAGGAGCGGAGCTTATGCCAGGAAGGCGCCAGTGGCGTCTCTCAGCTTCTCCCAGCCTGCTCCTTCGTGGGCAGGAAGCCTAGCAGCCAGGCAAGTCTGGGCAAGGCTTGCCCAGGGCAGAGCAACCTCCTGCCAGGAAATCTGACAGTTCGGGCCTCTGAGCAGAGATGGAATTCTGCCGAAAGGGAGGCGCACTCGGAGCCGCCCAAGCAGGGCTTTCAGCCTCAGACGGCTGGGCTGCCTCGTCTTCCCCCGAAGAGGCTCGCTTCCCCAGATGCTGTGCACTTGGCTTGCAGGCAGGGGTGCCACTCGCATGCTGCAGGTCTTGGCTAAGGGGCTGCTTCCCGTGAGCTGGGGCTGTGGGCGGGAGCCCAGACACGCAGGGGCAGGCCCCAACCACCTGCACACGGCTCTGCTGGGGAGGAGAGCACTAGGGAACTGACGTCTGTCAGGCACCTTCTGGGCGCTCACGGTGTCAGCCTCCAGGTGTGTGCGGCTGCAGACCCCAGCCAGGGGCCCTTGGGAGCCAGGTGCTCTCCGTACTGTGCTGAGTCTGGGCGGCCAGGCAACCGCTGGAGGAGCCCTGCAGGTGCCATTCCCTTCCCTATGACAGAGCTCTCAGTGCTGGAGCCCTTGGCAGTGTGCAACCCACCGGCCCCTAAGCCCTCCCCAAGGAAGGCTGGGGCCTGGGTGCAAAGGCAAGGCAGGAGTGGAGCTGAGGCCAGGAAGGCGCCAGGAGCGTCTCCCAGTCTCGCGCAGCCTGCTCCTTCCTGGTGAGGAAAGCTAACAGCGAGGCAAGTCTGGGCAGGCTCGCCCAGGGCAGAGCAGCCTCACGCCAGGAACTCTGCCAGATCGGGCCTCTGAGCAGAGCTGGAGCTCTGCCGTCCTGGAGGTGCACTGGGCCCCGCCCAAGAAGTGATTGCAGCCGCACGCAGCTGGGCTGCCTCCTCTTCCCCCGAGGAGTCCACTTCCCGCCTGCTGTGCACTAAGCTTCCAGGCGGGGGCGCCCCGCGCCTCCTACACGTCTTGGCTCAGGGGCTGCTTCCCCTGAGCTGGGGCTGTGGGCGGGAGCCCAGACACGCAGGGGCAGGCCCCAACCACCTGCACACGGCTCTGCTGGGGAGGAGAGCACTAGGGAAATGACATCTGTCAGTCACCATCTGTGCCCTCATGGAGTCAACCTCCGGGTGTGTGGGGCTGTGGAACCGAGCCAGGGGCCATGGGAGCCTGGTGCTCTCCGTGCTGTGCTGAGTCTGGGCGGCCAAGCAACTGCTGGAGGAGCACTGCACATCCCCTTCCCTTCCCTCTGACAGACCTCTCACTGCTGGAGCCCTTGGTAGTGTGAACCCACCGGTCCCCAAGCCCTCCCCAAGGAAGCCTGGGGCAAAGGTGCAAAGGCAAGGCAGGAGCGGAGCTTATGCCAGGAAGGCGCCAGTGGCGTCTCTCAGCCTCGCCCAGCCTGCTCCTTCGTGGGCAGGAAGCCTAGCAGCCAGGCAAGTCTGGGCAAGGCTTGCCCAGGGCAGAGCAACCTCCCGCCAGGAACTCTGACAGTTCGGGCCTCTGAGCAGAGATGGAATTCTGCCGAAAGGGAGGTGCACTCGGAGCCGCCCAAGCAGGGCTTTCAGCCTCAGGCGGCTGGGGTGCCTCGTCTTCCCCCGAGGAGGCTCGCTTCCCCAGAAGCTGTGCACTTGGCTTGCAGGCAGGGGCGCCACTCGCATGCTGCAGGTCTTCGCTAAGGGGCTGCTACCCCTGAGCTGGGGCTGTGGGCAGGAGCCCAGACACGCAGGGGCAGGCCCCAACCACCTGCACACGTCTCTGCTGTGGAGGAGAGCGCTGGGGAAACTACGTCTGTCAGGCATCTGCTGGGCGGGCATGGAGTCAGCCTCCAGGAGTGCGGGGCTGCAGACCCCAGCCAGGGGCCCTGGGAGCCGGATGCTCTCCGTGCGGCACTGAGAATTGGCGGCCAAGCAACCGCCGGAGGAGCCCTGCACTTGCCCTTCCCTTCCCTCTGACAGAGCTCTCACTGCTGGAGCCCTTGGCAGTGTGCAACACACCGGCCCCTAAGACCTCCCAAAGGACGTCTGGGGCCTAGTTGCAAAGGCAAGGCAGGAGGGGAGCTGATGCCAGGAAGGCGCCAGTGGCGTCTCCCAGCCACACGCAGCCTGCTCCTTCCTGGGCAGGAAGCCTAGCAGCCAGATAAGTCTGGGCAAGGCTCGCCCAGGGTAAAGCAGCCTGACGCCAGGAACTCTGCAAAATCGGGCCTCTGAGCAGAGCTGGAGCGATGCGTACTGGAGGCGCAATCGGCTCCGCCCAAGGAGGGCTTGCAGCCGCACGCGGCTGGGCTGCCTCCTCTTCCCCCGAGGAGTCCGCATTCCGCATGATGTGCACTAGGCTACCAGGCGGGGGGCGCCCCGCGCCTCCTACAGGTCTTGGCTCAGGGGCTGCTTCCCCTGAACTGGGGCTGTGGGCGGGAGCCCAGACACGCAGGGGCAGGCCCCGCCACCTGCACACGTCTCTGCTGGGGGAGGAGATCGCTAAGGAAATGACATCTGTCAGGCACCTTCTGGGCGCTCACGGAGTCAGCCTCCGGGTGTGTGGGGCTGTGGAACCCAGCCAGGGGCCATGGGAGCCTGGTGCTCTCCGTGCTGTGCTGAGTCTGGGCTGCCATGCAACCGCTGGAGGAGCCCTACTGGTGCCATTTCCTTCCCTATGACAGAGCTCTCACTGCTGGAGCCCTTGGCAGTGTGCAACACACCGGCCCCTAAGTCCTCCGCAAGGACGCCTGGGGATTAGGTGCAAAGGCAAGGCAGGAGTGGAGCTGAGGCCAGGAAGGCGCCAGTATCTTCTCCCAGTCTCCCGCAGCCTGCTCCTTCCTGGTCAGGAAGCCTAGCAGAGAGGCAAGTCTGGGCAGGCTCGCCCAGGGCAGAGCAGCCTCACGCCAGGAACTCTGCCAGATCGGGCCTCTGAGCAGAGCTGGAGCTCTGCCGTCCTGGAAGTGCACTGGGCCCCGCCCAAGAAGTGATTGCATCCGCACGCACCTGGGCTGCCTCCTCTTCCCCCGAGGAGTCCGCCTCCCGCCTGCTGTGCACTAAGCTTCCAGGCGGGGGGCGGCCCCGCGCCTCCTACACGTCTTGGCTCAGGGGCTGCTTCCCCTGAGCTGGGGCTGTGGGCGGGAGCCCAGACACGCAGGGGCAGGCCCCAACCACCTGCACACGGCTCTGCTGGGGAGGAGAGCACTAGGGAAATGACGTCTGTCAGTCACCATCTGTGCGCTCATGGAGTCAACCTCAGGGTGTGTGGGGCTGTGGAACCGAGCCAGGGGCCATGGGAGCCTGGTGCTCTCCGTGCTGTGCTGAGTCTGGGCGGCCAAGCAACTGCTGGAGGAGAACTGCACATCCCCTTCCCTTCCCTCTGACAGACCTCTCACTGCTGGAGCCCTTGGTAGTGTGAACCCTCCGGCCCCTAAGCCCTCCCCAAGGAAGCCTGGGGCAAAGGTGCAAAGGCAAGGCAGGAGCGGAGCTTATGCCAGGAAGGCGCCAGTGGCGTCTCTCAGCCTCGCCCAGCCTGCTCCTTCGTGGGCAGGAAGCCTAGCAGCCAGGCAATTCTGGGCAAGGCTTGCCCAGGGCAGAGCAACCTCCCGCCAGGAACTCTGACAGTTCGGGCCTCTGAGCAGGGATGGAATTCTGCCGAAAGGGGAGGCGCACTCGGAGCCGCCCAAGCAGGGCTTTCAGCCTCAGGCGGCTGGGCTGCCTCGTCTTCCCCCGAGGAGGCTCGCTTCCCCAGATGCTGTGCACTTGGCTTGCAGGCAGGGGCGCCACTCGCATGCTGCAGGTCTTGGCTAAGGGGCTGCTACCCCTGAGCTGGGGCTGTGGGCAGGAGACCAGACACGCAGGGGCAGGCCCCGCCACCTGCACACGTCTCTGCTGGGGAGGAGATCGCTAAGGAAATGACGTCTGTCAGGCACCTTCTGGGCGCTCACGGAGTCAGCCTCCGGGTGTGTGGGGCTGTGGAACCGAGCCAGGGGCCATGGGAGCCTGGTGCTCTCCGTGCTGTGCTGAGTCTGGGCTGCCATGCAACCACTGGAGGAGCCCTACTGGTGCCATTTCCTTCCCTATGACAGAGCTCTCACTGCTGGAGCCCTTGGCAGTGTGCAACACACCGGCCCCTAAGTCCTCCGGAAGGACTCCTGGGGATTAGGTGCAAAGGCAAGGCAGGAGTGGAGCTGAGGCCAGAAAGGCGCCAGTATCTTCTCCCAGTCTCCCGCAGCCTGCTCCTTCCTGGTCAGGAAGCCTAGCAGAGAGGCAAGTCTGGGCAGGCTCGCCCAGGGCAGAGCAGCCTCACGCCAGGAACTCTGCCAGATCGGGCCTCTGAGCAGAGCTGGAGCTCTGCCGTCCTGGAAGTGCACTGGGCCCCGCCCAAGAAGTGATTGCAGCCGCACGCAGCTGGGCTGCCTCCTCTTCCCCCGAGGAGTCCGCCTCCCGCCTGCTGTGCACTAAGCTTCCAGGCGGGGGCGCCCCGCGCCTCCTACACGTCTTGGCTCAGGGGCTGCTTCCCCTGAGCTGGGGCTGTGGGCAGGAGCCCAGACACGCAGGGGCAGGCCCCAACCACCTGCACACGGCTCTGCTGGGGAGGAGAGCACTAGGGAAATGACGTCTGTCAGTCACCATCTGTGCGCTCATGGAGTCAACCTCCGGGTGTGTGGGGCTGTGGAACCGAGCCAGGGGCCATGGGAGCCTGGTGCTCTCCGTGCTGTGCTGAGTCTGGGCGGCCAAGCAACTGCTGGAGGAGCACTGCACATCCCCTTCCCTTCCCTCTGACAGACCTCTCACTGCTGGAGCCCTTGGTAGTGTGAACCCTCCGGCCCGTAAGCCCTCCCCAAGGAAGCCTGGGGCAAAGGTGCAAAGGCAAGGCAGGAGCGGAGCTTATGCCAGGAAGGCGCCAGTGGCGTCTCTCAGCCTCGCCCAGCCTGCTCCTTCGTGGGCAGGAAGCCTAGCAGCCAGGCAAGTCTGGGCAAGGCTTGCCCAGGGCAGAGCAACCTCCCGCCAGGAACTCTGACAGTTCGGGCCTCTGAGCAGAGATGGAATTCTGCCGAAAGGGAGGCGCACTCGGAGCCGCCCAAGCAGGGCTTTCAGCCTCAGGCGGCTGGGCTGCCTCGTCTTCCCCCGAGGAGGCTCGCTTCCCCCAGATGCTCTGCACTTGGCTTGCAGGCAGGGGCGCCACTCGCATGCTGCAGGTCTTGGCTAAGGGGCTGCTACCCCTGAGCTGGGGCTGTGGGCAGGAACCCAGACACGCAGGGGCAGGCCCCAACCACCTGCACACGTCTCTGCTGTGGAGGAGAGCGCTGGGGAAACTACGTCTGTCAGGCATCTGCTGGGCGGGCATGGAGTCAGCCTCCAGGAGTGCGGGGCGGCAGACCCCAGCCAGGGGCCCTGGGAGCCGGATGCTCTCCGTGCGGCACTGAGAATTGGTGGCCAAGCAACCGCCGGAGGAGCCCTGCACTTGCCCTTCCCTTCCCTCTGACAGAGCTCTCACTGCTGGAGCCCTTGGCAGTATGCAACACACCGGCCCCTAAGACCTCCCAAAGGACGTCTGGGGCCTAGTTGCAAAGGCAAGGCAGGAGGGGAGCTGATGCCAGGAAGGCGCCAGTGGCGTCTCCCAGCCACACGCAGCCTGCTCCTTCCTGGGCAGGAAGCCTAGCAGCCAGATAAGTCTGGGCAAGGCTCGCCCAGGGTAAAGCAGCCTGACGCCAGGAACTCTGCAAAATCGGGCCTCTGAGCAGAGCTGGAGCGATGCGTACTGGAGGCGCAATCGGCTCCGCCCAAGGAGGGCTTGCAGCCGCACGCGGCTGGGCTGCCTCCTCTTCCCCCGAGGAGTCCGCATTCCGCATGATGTGCACTAGGCTACCAGGCGGGGTCGCCCCGCGCCTCCTACAGGTCTTGGCTCAGGGGCTGCTTCCCCTGAACTGGGGCTGTGGGCGGGAGCCCAGACACGCAGGGGCAGGCCCCGCCACCTGCACACGTCTCTGCTGGGGAGGAGATCGCTAAGGAAATGACATCTGTCAGGCACCTTCTGGGCGCTCACGGAGTCAGCCTCCGGGTGTGTGGGGCTGTGGAACCCAGCCAGGGGCCATGGGAGCCTGGTGCGCTCCGTGCTGTGCTGAGTCTGGGCTGCCATGCAACCGCTGGAGGAGCCCTGCTGGTGCCATTCCCTTCCCTATGACAGAGCTCTCATTGCTGGAGCCCTTGGCAGTGTGCAACCCACCGGCCCCTAAGTCCTCCGCAAGGACGCCTGGGGATTAGGTGCAAAGGCAAGGCAGGAGTGGAGCTGAGGCCAAGAAGGCGCCAGTATCGTCTCCCAGTCTCCCGCAGCCTGCTCCTTCCTGGTCAGGAAGCCTAGCAGAGAGGCAAGTCTGGGCAGGCTCGCCCAGGGCAGAGCAGCCTCACGCCAGGAACTCTGCCAGATCGGGCCTCTGAGCAGAGCTGGAGCTCTGCCGTCCTGGAGGTGCACTGGGCTCCGCCCAAGAAGTGATTGCAGCCGCACGGAGCTGGGCTGCCTCCTCTTCCCCCGAGGAGTCCGCCTCCCGCCTGCTGTGCACTAAGCTTCCAGGCGGGGGCGCACCGCGCCTCCTACACGTCTTGGCTCAGGGGCTGCTTCCCCTGAGCTGGGGCTGTGGGCGGGAGCCCAACACGCAGGGGCAGGCCCCACCACCTGCACACGTCTCTGCTGGGGAGGAGAGCGCTAGGGAAATGACGTCTGTCACGCAACTTCTGGGCACCCACGGAGTCAGCCTCCGGGTGTGTGGGGCTGCAGACCACAGCCAGGGGACCTGTGTGACTTTTGCTCTCCGTGCGGCACTGAGTCTGGGCGGCCAAGCAACCGCTGGAGGAGCCCTGCACTTGCCCTCCCCTTCCCTCTAATAGAGACCTCACTGCTGGAGCGCTTGACAGTGTGCAACCCACCGGCCCCTAAGCCCTCCCCGAGGACGCCTGGGGACTGGGTGCAAAGGCAAGGCAGGAGCGGAGCTGACGCCAGGAAGGTGCCAGTGGCCTCTCCCAGCATCGCACAGTCTGCTCCTTCCTGGGCAGGAAGGCTAGCAGCGAGGCAAGCCTGGGCAAGTCTCGCACAGGGCAGAGCAGCCTCGCGCAAGGAACTTGACTAGATCCGGCCTCTGAGCAGAGCTGGAGCTCTGCCGTCCTGGAGGCGCACTCGGCTCCGCCCAAGCAGGGATGGCAGCTGCAAGCGGCTTGGCTCCCTCGACTCTTCCCAAGGAGGCTCGCTTCCCCGCGTACTGTGCACTTGGCTTCCAGGCAGGGACGCCCCGCGCCTCCTGCAGGTCTTGGCTCAGGGGCTGCTTCCCCTGAGCTGGGGCTGTGGGCGGGAGCCCAGACACGCAGGGGCAGGCCCCAACCACCTGCACACGGCTCTGCTAGGGAGGAGAGCACTAGGGAAATGACGTCTGTCAGGCACCTTCTGGTCGCTCACGGAGTCAGCCTCCGGGTGTGTGCGGCTGCAGACCCCAGCCAGGGGCCCTTGGGAGCCAGGTGCTCTCCGTACTGTGCTGAGTCTGGGCGGCCAGGCAACCGCTGGAGGAGCCCTGCAGGTGCCATTCCCTTCCCTATGACAGAGCTCTCAGTGCTGGAGCCCTTGGCAGTGTGCAACCCACCGGCCCCTAAGCCCTCCCCAAGGAAGGCTGGGGCCTGGGTGCAAAGGCAAGGCAGGAGTGGAGCTGAGGCCAGGAAGGCGCCAGCAGCGTCTCCCAGTGTCACGCAGCCTGCTCCTTCCTGGTCAGGAAAGCTAGCAGCGAGGCAAGTCTGGGCAAGGCTCGCCCACGGCAGAGCAGTCTCACGCCAGGAACTCTGCCAGATCGGGCCTCTGAGCAGAGCTGGAGCTCTGCCGTCCTGGAGGTGCACTGGGCCCCGCCCAAGAAGTGATTGCAGCCGCATGCAGCTGGGCTGCCTCCTCTTCCCCCGAGGAGTCCGCCTCCCGCCTGCTGTGCACTAAGCTTCCAGGCGGGGGGCGCCCCGCGCCTCCTACACGTCTTGGCTCAGGGCTGCTTCCCCTGAGCTGGGGCTGTGGGCGGGGGCCCAGACACGCAGGGGCAGGCCCCCAACCACCTGCACACGGCTCTGCTGGGGAGGAGAGCACTAGGGAAATGACGTCTGTCAGTCACCATCTGTGCGCTCATGGAGTCAACCTCCGGGTGTGAGGGGCTGTGGAACCGAGCCAGGGGCCATGGGAGCCTGGTGCTCTCCGTGCTGTGCTGAGTCTGGGCGGCCAAGCAACTGCTGGAGGAGCACTGCACATCCCCTTCCCTTCCCTCTGACAGACCTCTCACTGCTGGAGCCCTTGGTAGTGTGAACCCTCTGGCCCCTAAGCCCTCCCCAAGGAAGCCTGGGGCAAAGGTGCAAAGGCAAGGCAGGAGCGGAGCTTATGCCAGGAAGGCGCCGGTGGCGTCTCTCAGCCTCGCCCAGCCTGCTCCTTCGTGGGCAGGAAGCCTAGCAGCCAGGCAAGTCTGGGCAAGGCTTGCCCAGGGCAGAGCAACCTCCCGCCAGAACTCTGACGGTTCGGGCCTCTGAGCAGAGATGGAATTCTGCCGAAAGGGAGGCGCACTCGGAGCCGCCCCAGCAGGGCTTTCAGCCTCAGGCGGCTGGGCTGCCTCGTCTTCCCCCGAGGAGGCTCGCTTCCCCAGATGCTGTGCACTTGGCTTGCAGGCAGGGGCTCCACTCCCATGCTGCAGGTCTTGGCTAAGGGGCTGCTACCCCTGAGCTGGGGCTGTGGGCAGGAGCCCAGACACGCAGGGGCAGGCCCCAACCACCTGCACACGTCTCTGCTGTGGAGGAGAGCGCTGGGGAGAAACTACGTCTGTCAGGCATCTGCTGGGCGGGCATGGAGTCAGCCTCCAGGAGTGCGGGGCTGCAGACCCCAGCCAGGGGCCCTGGGAGCCGGATGCTCTCCGTGCGGCACTGAGAATTGGCGGCCAAGCAACCGCGGAGGAGCCCTGCACTTGCCCTTCCCTTCCCTCTGACAGAGCTCTCACTGCTGGAGCCCTTGGCAGTGTGCAACACACCGGCCCCTAAGACCTCCCAAAGGACGTCTGGGGCCTAGTTGCAAAGGCAAGGCAGGAGGGGAGCTGATGCCAGGAAGGCGCCAGTGGCGTCTCCCAGCCACACGCAGCCTGCTCCTTCCTGGGCAGGAAGCCTAGCAGCCAGAGAAGTCTGGGCAAGGCTCGCCCAGGGTAAAGCAGCCTGACGCCAGGAACTCTGCAAAATCGGGCCTCTGAGCAGAGCTGGAGCGATGCGTACTGGAGGCGCAATCGGCTCCGCCCAAGGAGGGCTTGCAGCCGCACGCGGCTGGGCTGCCTCCTCTTCCCCCGAGGAGTCCGCATTCCGCATGATGTGCACTAGGCTACCAGGCGGGGGCGCCCCGCGCCTCCTACAGGTCTTGGCTCAGGGGCTGCTTCCCCTGAACTGGGGCTGTGGGCGGGAGCCCAGACACGCAGGGGCAGGCCCCGCCACCTGCACACGTCTCTGCCGGGGAGGAGATCGCTAAGGAAATGACGTCTGTCAGGCACCTTCTGGGCGCTCACGGAGTCAGCCTCCGGGTGTGTGGGGCTGTGGAACCCAGCCAGGGGCCATGGGAGCCTGGTGCGCTCCGTGCTGTGCTGAGTCTGGGCTGCCATGCAACCGCTGGAGGAGCCCTGCTGGTGCCATTCCCTTCCCTATGACAGAGCTCTCATTGCTGGAGCCCTTGGCAGTGTGCAACCCACCGGCCCCTAAGTCCTCCGCAAGGACGCCTGGGGATTAGGTGCAAAGGCAAGGCAGGAGTGGAGCTGAGGCCAAGAAGGCGCCAGTATCGTCTCCCAGTCTCCCGCAGCCTGCTCCTTCCTGGTCAGGAAGCCTAGCAGAGAGGCAAGTCTGGGCAGGCTCGCCCAGGGCAGAGCAGCCTCACGCCAGGAACTCTGCCAGATCGGGCCTCTGAGCAGAGCTGGAGCTCTGCCGTCCTGGAGGTGCACTGGGCTCCGCCCAAGAAGTGATTGCAGCCGCACGGAGCTGGGCTGCCTCCTCTTCCCCCGAGGAGTCCGCCTCCCGCCTGCTGTGCACTAAGCTTCCAGGCGGGGGCGCCCCGCGCCTCCTACACGTCTTGGCTCAGGGGCTGCTTCCCCTGAGCTGGGGCTGTGGGCGGGAGCCCAACACGCAGGGGCAGGCCCCACCACCTGCACACGTCTCTGCTGGGGAGGAGAGCGCTAGGGAAATGACGTCTGTCAGGCAACTTCTGGGCGCCCACGGAGTCAGCCTCCGGGTGTGTGGGGCTGCAGACCACAGCCAGGGGACCTGTGTGACTTTCGCTCTCCGTGCGGCACTGAGTCTGGGCGGCCAAGCAACCGCTGGAGGAGCCCTGCACTTGCCCTCCCCTTCCCTCTAATAGAGACCTCACTGCTGGAGCGCTTGACAGTGTGCAACCCACCGGCCCCTAAGCCCTCCCCGAGGACGCCTGGGGACTGGGTGCAAAGGCAAGGCAGGAGCGGAGCTGACGCCAGGAAGGTGCCAGTGGCCTCTCCCAGCATCGCACAGTCTGCTCCTTCCTGGGCAGGAAGGCTAGCAGCGAGGCAAGCCTGGGCAAGTCTCGCACAGGGCAGAGCAGCCTCGCGCAAGGAACTTGACTAGATCCGGCCTCTGAGCAGAGCTGGAGCTCTGCCGTCCTGGAGGCGCACTCGGCTCCGCCCAAGCAGGGATGGCAGCTGCAAGCGGCTTGGCTCCCTCGACTCTTCCCAAGGAGGCTCGCTTCCCCGCGTACTGTGCACTTGGCTTCCAGGCAGGGACGCCCCGCGCCTCCTGCAGGTCTTGGCTCAGGGGCTGCTTCCCCTGAGCTGGGGCTGTGGGCGGGAGCCCAGACACGCAGGGGCAGGCCCCAACCACCTGCACACGGCTCTGCTAGGGAGGAGAGCACTAGGGAAATGACGTCTGTCAGGCACCTTCTGGTCGCTCACGGAGTCAGCCTCCGGGTGTGTGCGGCTGCAGACCCCAGCCAGGGGCCCTTGGGAGCCAGGTGCTCTCCGTACTGTGCTGAGTCTGGGCGGCCAGGCAACCGCTGGAGGAGCCCTGCAGGTGCCATTCCCTTCCCTATGACAGAGCTCTCAGTGCTGGAGCCCTTGGCAGTGTGCAACCCACCGGCCCCTAAGCCCTCCCCAAGGAAGGCTGGGGCCTGGGTGCAAAGGCAAGGCAGGAGTGGAGCTGAGGCCAGGAAGGCGCCAGGAGCGTCTCCCAGTCTCGCGCAGCCTGCTCCTTCCTGGTCAGGAAAGCTAGCAGCGAGGCAAGTCTGGGCAAGGCTCGCCCACGGCAGAGCAGTCTCACGCCAGGAACTCTGCCAGATCGGGCCTCTGAGCAGAGCTGGAGCTCTGCCGTCCTGGAGGTGCACTGGGCCCCGCCCAAGAAGTGATTGCAGCCGCATGCAGCTGGGCTGCCTCCTCTTCCCCCGAGGAGTCCGCCTCCCGCCTGCTGTGCACTAAGCTTCCAGGCGGGGGCGCCCCGCGCCTCCTACACGTCTTGGCTCAGGGGCTGCTTCCCCTGAGCTGGGGCTGTGGGCGGGGGCCCAGACACGCAGGGGCAGGCCCCAACCACCTGCACACGGCTCTGCTGGGGAGGAGAGCACTAGGGAAATGACGTCTGTCAGTCACCATCTGTGCGCTCATGGAGTCAACCTCCGGGTGTGTGGGGCTGTGGAACCGAGCCAGGGGCCATGGGAGCCTGGTGCTCTCCGTGCTGTGCTGAGTCTGGGCGGCCAAGCAACTGCTGGAGGAGCACTGCACATCCCCTTCCCTTCCCTCTGACAGACCTCTCAATGCTGGAGCCCTTGGTAGTGTGAACCCTCCGGCCCCTAAGCCCTCCCCAAGGAAGCCTGGGGCAAAGGTGCAAAGGCAAGGCAGGAGCGGAGCTTATGCCAGGAAGGCGCCAGTGGCGTCTCTCAGCCTCGCCCAGCCTGCTCCTTCGTGGGCAGGAAGCCTAGCAGCCAGGCAAGTCTGGGCAAGGCTTGCCCAGGGCAGAGCAACCTCCCGCCAGGAACTCTGACAGTTCGGGCCTCTGAGCAGAGATGGAATTCTGCCGAAAGGGAGGCGCACTCGGAGCCGCCCCAGCAGGGCTTTCAGCCTCAGGCGGCTGGGCTGCCTCGTCTTCCCCCGAGGAGGCTCGCTTCCCCAGATGCTGTGCACTTGGCTTGCAGGCAGGGGCGCCACTCGCATGCTGCAGGTCTTGGCTAAGAGGCTGCTACCCCTGAGCTGGGGCTGTGGGCAGGAACCCAGACACGCAGGGGCAGGCCCCAACCACCTGCACACGTCTCTGCTGTGGAGGAGAGCGCTGGGGAAACTACGTCTGTCAGGCATCTGCTGGGCGGGCATGGAGTCAGCCTCCAGGAGTGCGGGGCTGCAGACCCCAGCCAGGGGCCCTGGGAGCCGGATGCTCTCCGTGCGGCACTGAGAATTGGCGGCCAAGCAACCGCCGGAGGAGCCCTGCACTTGCCCTTCCCTTCCCTCTGACAGAGCTCTCACTGCTGGAGCCCTTGGCAGTGTGCAACACACCGGCCCCTAAGACCTCCCAAAGGACGTCTGGGGCCTAGTTGCAAAGGCAAGGCAGGAGGGGAGCTGATGCCAGGAAGGCGCCAGTGGCGTCTCCCAGCCACACGCAGCCTGCTCCTTCCTGGGCAGGAAGCCTAGCAGCCAGATAAGTCTGGGCAAGGCTCGCCCAGGGTAAAGCAGCCTGACGCCAGGAACTCTGCAAAATCGGGCCTCTGAGCAGAGCTGGAGCGATGCGTACTGGAGGCGCAATCGGCTCCGCCCAAGGAGGGCTTGCAGCCGCACGCGGCTGGGCTGCCTCCTCTTCCCCCGAGGAGTCCGCATTCCGCATGATGTGCACTAGGCTACAAGGCGGGGGCGCCCCGCGCTTCCTACAGGTCTTGGCTCAGGGGCTGCTTCCCCTGAACTGGGGCTGTGGGCGGGAGCCAAGACACGCAGGGGCAGGCCCCGCCACCTGCACACGTCTCTGCCGGGGAGGAGATCGCTAAGGAAATGACGTCTGTCAGGCACCTTCTGGGCGCTCACGGAGTCAGCATCCGGGTGTGTGGGGCTGTGGAACCGAGCCAGGGGCCATGGGAGCCTGGTGCTCTCCGTGCTGTGCTGAGTCTGGGCTGCCATGCAACCGCTGGAGGAGCCCTGCTGGTGCCATTCCCTTCCCTATGACAGAGCTCTCATTGCTGGAGCCCTTGGCAGTGTGCAACCCACCGGCCCCTAAGTCCTCCGCAAGGACGCCTGGGGATTAGGTGCAAAGGCAAGGCAGGAGTGGAGCTGAGGCCAGGAAGGCGTCAGTATCGTCTCCCAGTCTCCCGCAGCCTGCTCCTTCCTGGTCAGGAAGCCTAGCAGAGAGGCAAGTCTGGGCAGGCTCGCCCAGGGCAGAGCAGCCTCACGCCAGGAACTCTGCCAGATCGGGCCTCTGAGCAGAGCTGGAGCTCTGCCGTCCTGGAGGTGCACTGGGCTCCGCCCAAGAAGTGATTGCAGCCGCACGGAGCTGGGCTGCCTCCTCTTCCCCCGAGGAGTCCGCCTCCCGCCTGCTGTGCACTAAGCTTCCAGGCGGGGGCGCCCCGCGCCTCCTACACGTCTTGGCTCAGGGGCTGCTTCCCCTGAGCTGGGGCTGTGGGCGGGAGCCCAACACGCAGGAGCAGGCCCCACCACCTGCACACGTCTCTGCTGGGGAGGAGAGAGCTAGGGAAATGACGTCTGTCAGGCAACTTCTGGGCGCCCACGGAGTCAGCCTCCGGGTGTGTGGGGCTGCAGACCACAGCCAGGGAACCTGTGAGACTTTTGCTCTCCATGCGGCACTGAGTCTGGGCGGCCAAGCAACCGCTGGAGGAGCCCTGCACTTGCCCTCCCCTTCCCTCTAATAGAGACCTCACTGCTGGAGCGCTTGACAGTGTGCAACCCACCGGCCCCTAAGCCCTCCCCGAGGACGCCTGGGGACTGGGTGCAAAGGCAAGGCAGGAGCGGAGCTGACGCCAGGAAGGTGCCAGTGGCCTCTCCCAGCATCGCACAGCCTGCTCCTTCCTGGGCAGGAAGGCTAGCAGCGAGGCAAGCCTGGGCAAGTCTCGCACAGGGCAGAGCAGCCTCGCGCAAGGAACTTGACTAGATCCGGCCTCTGAGCAGAGCTGGAGCTCTGCCGTCCTGGAGGCGCACTCGGCTCCGCCCAAGCAGGGATGGCAGCTGCAAGCGGCTTGGCTCCCTCGACTCTTCCCAAGGAGGCTCGCTTCCCCGCGTACTGTGCACTTGGCTTCCAGGCAGGGACGCCCCGCGCCTCCTGCAGGTCTTGGATCAGGGGCTGCTTCCCCTGAGCTGGGGCTGTGAGCGGGAGCCCAGACACGCAGGGGCAGGCCCCAACCGCCTGCACACGGCTCTGCTGGGGAGGAAAGCACTAGGGAAATGACGTATGTCAGGCACCTTCTGGTCGCTCACGGAGTCAGCCTCCGGGTGTGTGCGGCTGCAGACCCCAGCCAGGGGCCCTTGGGAGCCAGGTGCTCTCCGTACTGTGCTGAGTCTGGGCGGCCAGGCAACCGCTGGAGGAGCCCTGCAGGTGCCATTCCCTTCCCTATGACAGAGCTCTCAGTGCTGGAGCCCTTGGCAGTGTGCAACCCACCGGCCCCTAAGCCCTGCCAAAGGAAGGCTGGGGCCTGGGTGCAAAGGCAAGGCAGGAGTGGAGCTGAGGCCAGGAAGGCGCCAGGAGCGTCTCCCAGTCTCGCGCAGCCTGCTCCTTCCTGGTCAGGAAAGCTAGCAGCGAGGCAAGTCTGGGCAAGGCTCGCCCACGGCAGAGCAGTCTCACGCCAGGAACTCTGCCAGATCGGGCCTCTGAGCAGAGCTGGAGCTCTGCCGTCCTGGAGGTGCACTGGGCCCCGCCCAAGAAGTGATTGCAGCCGCATGCAGCTGGGCTGCCTCCTCTTCCCCCGAGGAGTCCGCCTCCCGCCTGCTGTGCACTAAGCTTCCAGGCGGGGGCGCCCCGCGCCTCCTACACGTCTTGGCTCAGGGGCTGCTTCCCCTGAGCTGGGGCTGTGGGCGGGAGCCCAGACACGCAGGGGCAGGCCCCAACCACCTGCACACGGCTCTGCTGGGGAGGAGAGCACTAGGGAAATGACGTCTGTCAGTCACCATCTGTGCGCTCATGGAGTCAACCTCCGGGTGTGTGGGGCTGTGGAACCGAGCCAGGGGCCATGGGAGCCTGGTGCTCTCCGTGCTGTGCTGAGTCTGGGAGGACAAGCAACTGCTGGAGGAGCACTGCACATCCCCTTCCCTTCCCTCTGACAGACCTCTCAATGCTGGAGCCCTTGGTAGTGTGAACCCTCCGGCCCCTAAGCCCTCCCCAAGGAAGCCTGGGGCAAAGGTGCAAAGGCAAGGCAGGAGCGGAGCTTATGCCAGGAAGGCGCCAGTGGCGTCTCTCAGCCTCGCCCAGCCTGCTCCTTCGTGGGCAGGAAGCCTAGCAGCCAGGCAAGTCTGGGCAAGGCTTGCCCAGGGCAGAGCAACCTCCCGCCAGGAACTCTGACAGTTCGGGCCTCTGAGCAGAGATGGAATTCTGCCGAAAGGGAGGCGCACTCGGAGCCGCCCAAGCAGGGCTTTCAGCCTCAGGCGGCTGGGCTGCCTCGTCTTCCCCCGAGGAGGCTCGCTTCCCCAGATGCTCTGCACTTGGCTTGCAGGCAGGGGCGCCACTCGCATGCTGCAGGTCTTGGCTAAGGGGCTGCTACCCCTGAGCTGGGGCTGTGGGCAGGAACCCAGACACGCAGGGGCAGGCCCCAACCACCTGCACACGTCTCTGCTGTGGAGGAGAGCGCTGGGGAAACTACGTCTGTCAGGCATCTGCTGGGCGGGCATGGAGTCAGCCTCCAGGAGTGCGGGGCTGCAGACCCCAGCCAGGGGCCCTGGGAGCCGGATGCTCTCCGTGCGGCACTGAGAATTGGCGGCCAAGCAACCGCCGGAGGAGCCCTGCACTTGCCCTTCCCTTCCCTCTGACAGAGCTCTCACTGCTGGAGCCCTTGGCAGTGTGCAACACACCGGCCCCTAAGACCTCCCAAAGGACGTCTGGGGCCTAGTTGCAAAGGCAAGGCAGGAGGGGAGCTGATGCCAGGAAGGCGCCAGTGGCGTCTCCCAGCCACACGCAGCCTGCTCCTTCCTGGGCAGGAAGCCTAGCAGCCAGATAAGTCTGGGCAAGGCTCGCCCAGGGTAAAGCAGCCTGACGCCAGGAACTCTGCAAAATCGGGCCTCTGAGCAGAGCTGGAGCGATGCGTACTGGAGGCGCAATCGGCTCCGCCCAAGGAGGGCTTGCAGCCGCACGCGGCTGGGCTGCCTCCTCTTCCCCCGAGGAGTCCGCATTCCGCATGATGTGCACTAGGCTACCAGGCGGGGGCGCCCCGCGCCTCCTACAGGTCTTGGCTCAGGGGCTGCTTCCCCTGAACTGGGGCTGTGGGCGGGAGCCCAGACACGCAGGGGCAGGCCCCGCCACCTGCACACGTCTCTGCTGGGGAGGAGATCGCTAAGGAAATGACGTCTGTCAGGCACCTTCTGGGCGCTCACGGAGTCAGCCTCCGGGTGTGTGGGGCTGTGGAACCCAGCCAGGGGCCATGGGAGCCTGGTGCGCTCCGTGCTGTGCTGAGTCTGGGCTGCCATGCAACCGCTGGAGGAGCCCTGCTGGTGCCATTCCCTTCCCTATGACAGAGCTCTCATTGCTGGAGCCCTTGGCAGTGTGCAACCCACCGGCCCCTAAGTCCTCCGCAAGGACGCCTGGGGATTAGGTGCAAAGGCAAGGCAGGAGTGGAGCTGAGGCCAGGAAGGCGCCAGTATCGTCTCCCAGTCTCCCGCAGCCTGCTCCTTCCTGGTCAGGAAGCCTAGCAGAGAGGCAAGTCTGGGCAGGCTCGCCCAGGGCAGAGCAGTCTCACGCCAGGAACTCTGCCAGATCGGGCCTCTGAGCAGAGCTGGAGCTCTGCCGTCCTGGAAGTGCACTGGGCCCCGCCCAAGAAGTGATTGCAGCCGCACGCAGCTGGGCTGCCTCCTCTTCCCCCGAGGAGTCCGCCTCCCGCCTGCTGTGCACTAAGCTTCCAGGCGGGGGCGCCCCGCGCCTCCTACACGTCTTGGCTCAGGGGCTGCTTCCCCTGAGCTGGGGCTGTGGGCGGGAGCCCAGACACGCAGGGGCAGGCCCCAACCACCTGCACACGGCTCTGCTGGGGAGGAGAGCACTAGGGAAATGACGTCTGTCAGTCACCATCTGTGCGCTCATGGAGTCAACCTCCGGGTGTGTGGGGCTGTGGAACCGAGCCAGGGGCCATGGGAGCCTGGTGCTCTCCGTGCTGTGCTGAGTCTGGGCGGCCAAGCAACTGCTGGAGGAGCACTGCACATCCCCTTCCCTTCCCTCTGACAGACCTCTCACTGCTGGAGCCCTTGGTAGTGTGAACCCTCCGGCCCCTAAGCCCTCCCCAAGGAAGCCTGGGGCAAAGGTGCAAAGGCAAGGCAGGAGCGGAGCTTATGCCAGGAAGGCGGCAGTGGCGTCTCTCAGCCTCGCCCAGCCTGCTCCTTCGTGGGCAGGAAGCCTAGCAGCCAGGCAAGTCTGGGCAAGGCTTGCCCAGGGCAGAGCAACCTCCCGCCAGGAACTCTGACGGTTCGGGCCTCTGAGCAGAGATGGAATTCTGCCGAAAGGGAGGCGCACTCGGAGCCGCCCAAGCAGGGCTTTCAGCCTCAGGCGGCTGGGCTGCCTCGTCTTCCCCCGAGGAGGCTCGCTTCCCCAGATGCTGTGCACTTGGCTTGCAGGCAGGGGCGCCACTCCCATGCTGCAGGTCTTGGCTAAGGGGCTGCTACCCCTGAGCTGGGGCTGTGGGCAGGAGCCCAGACACGCAGGGGCAGGCCCCAACCACCTGCACACGTTTCTGCTGTGGAGGAGAGCGCTGGGGAAACTACATCTGTCAGGCATCTGCTGGGCGGGCATGGAGTCAGCCTCCAGGAGTGCGGGGCTGCAGACCCCAGCCAGGGGCCCTGGGAGCCGGATGCTCTCCGTGCGGCACTGAGAATTGGCGGCCAAGCAACCGCCGGAGGAGCCCTGCACTTGCCCTTCCCTTCCCTCTGACAGAGCTCTCACTGCTGGAGCCCTTGGCAGTGTGCAACACACCGGCCCCTAAGACCTCCCAAAGGACGTCTGGGGCCTAGTTGCAAAGGCAAGGCAGGAGGGGAGCTGATGCCAGGAAGGCGCCAGTGGCGTCTCCCAGCCACACGCAGCCTGCTCCTTCCTGGGCAGGAAGCCTAGCAGCCAGATAAGTCTGGGCAAGGCTCGCCCAGGGTAAAGCAGCCTGACGCCAGGAACTCTGCAAAATCGGGCCTCTGAGCAGAGCTGGAGCGATGCGTACTGGAGGCGCAATCGGCTCCGCCCAAGGAGGGCTTGCAGCCGCACGCGGCTGGGCTGCCTCCTCTTCCCCCGAGGAGTCCGCATTCCGCATGATGTGCACTAGGCTACCAGGCGGGGGCGCCCCGCGCCTCCTACAGGTCTTGGCTCAGGGGCTGCTTCCCCTGAACTGGGGCTGTGGGCGGGAGCCCAGACACGCAGGGGCAGGCCCCGCCACCTGCACACGTCTCTGCCGGGGAGGAGATCGCTAAGGAAATGACGTCTGTCAGGCACCTTCTGGGCGCTCACGGAGTCAGCCTCCGGGTGTGTGGGGCTGTGGAACCGAGCCAGGGGCCATGGGAGCCTGGTGCGCTCCGTGCTGTGCTGAGTCTGGGCTGCCATGCAACCGCTGGAGGAGCCCTGCTGGTGCCATTCCCTTCCCTATGACAGAGCTCTCATTGCTGGAGCCCTTGGCAGTGTGCAACCCACCGGCCCCTAAGTCCTCCGCAAGGACGCCTGGGGATTAGGTGCAAAGGCAAGGCAGGAGTGGAGCTGAGGCCAGGAAGGCGCCAGTATCGTCTCCCAGTCTCCCGCAGCCTGCTCCTTCCTGGTCAGGAAGCCTAGCAGAGAGGCAAGTCTGGGCAGGCTCGCCCAGGGCAGAGCAGCCTCACGCCAGGAACTCTGCCAGATCGGGCCTCTGAGCAGAGCTGGAGCTCTGCCGTCCTGGAGGTGCACTGGGCTCCGCCCAAGAAGTGATTGCAGCCACACGGAGCTGGGCTGCCTCCTCTTCCCCCGAGGAGTCCGCCTCCCGCCTGCTGTGCACTAAGCTTCCAGGCGGGGGCGCACCGCGCCTCCTACACGTCTTGGCTCAGGGGCTGCTTCCCCTGAGCTGGGGCTGTGGGCGGGAGCCCAACACGCAGGGGCAGGCCCCACCACCTGCACACGTCTCTGCTGGGGAGGAGAGCGCTAGGGAAATGACGTCTGTCAGGCAACTTCTGGGCGCCCACGGAGTCAGCCTCCGGGTGTGTGGGGCTGCAGACCACAGCCAGGGGACCTGTGTGACTTTCGCTCTCCGTGCGGCACTGAGTCTGGGCGGCCAAGCAACCGCTGGAGGAGCCCTGCACTTGCCCTCCCCTTCCCTCTAATAGAGACCTCACTGCTGGAGCGCTTGACAGTGTGCAACCCACCGGCCCCTAAGCCCTCCCCGAGGACGCCTGGGGACTGGGTGCAAAGGCAAGGCAGGAGCGGAGCTGACGCCAGGAAGGTGCCAGTGGCCTCTCCCAGCATCGCACAGTCTGCTCCTTCCTGGGCAGGAAGGCTAGCAGCGAGGCAAGCCTGGGCAAGTCTCGCACAGGGCAGAGCAGCCTCGCGCAAGGAACTTGACTAGATCCGGCCTCTGAGCAGAGCTGGAGCTCTGCCGTCCTGGAGGCGCACTCGGCTCCGCCCAAGCAGGGATGGCAGCTGCAAGCGGCTTGGCTCCCTCGACTCTTCCCAAGGAGGCTCGCTTCCCCGCGTACTGTGCACTTGGCTTCCAGGCAGGGACGCCCCGCGCCTCCTGCAGGTCTTGGCTCAGGGGCTGCTTCCCCTGAGCTGGGGCTGTGGGCGGGAGCCCAGACACGCAGGGGCAGGCCCCAACCACCTGCACACGGCTCTGCTGGGGAGGAGAGCACTAGGGAAATGACGTCTGTCAGTCACCATCTGTGCGCTCATGGAGTCAACCTCCGGGTGTGTGGGGCTGTGGAACCGAGCCAGGGGCCATGGGAGCCTGGTGCTCTCCGTGCTGTGCTGAGTCTGGGCGGCCAAGCAACTGCTGGAGGAGCACTGCACATCCCCTTCCCTTCCCTCTGACAGACCTCTCACTGCTGGAGCCCTTGGTAGTGTGAACCCTCCGGCCCCTAAGCCCTCCCCAAGGAAGCCTGGGGCAAAGGTGCAAAGGCAAGGCAGGAGCGGAGCTTATGCCAGGAAGGCGGCAGTGGCGTCTCTCAGCCTCGCCCAGCCTGCTCCTTCGTGGGCAGGAAGCCTAGCAGCCAGGCAAGTCTGGGCAAGGCTTGCCCAGGGCAGAGCAACCTCCCGCCAGGAACTCTGACGGTTCGGGCCTCTGAGCAGAGATGGAATTCTGCCGAAAGGGAGGCGCACTCGGAGCCGCCCAAGCAGGGCTTTCAGCCTCAGGCGGCTGGGCTGCCTCGTCTTCCCCCGAGGAGGCTCGCTTCCCCAGATGCTGTGCACTTGGCTTGCAGGCAGGGGCGCCACTCCCATGCTGCAGGTCTTGGCTAAGGGGCTGCTACCCCTGAGCTGGGGCTGTGGGCAGGAGCCCAGACACGCAGGGGCAGGCCCCAACCACCTGCACACGTTTCTGCTGTGGAGGAGAGCGCTGGGGAAACTACATCTGTCAGGCATCTGCTGGGCGGGCATGGAGTCAGCCTCCAGGAGTGCGGGGCTGCAGACCCCAGCCAGGGGCCCTGGGAGCCGGATGCTCTCCGTGCGGCACTGAGAATTGGCGGCCAAGCAACCGCCGGAGGAGCCCTGCACTTGCCCTTCCCTTCCCTCTGACAGAGCTCTCACTGCTGGAGCCCTTGGCAGTGTGCAACACACCGGCCCCTAAGACCTCCCAAAGGACGTCTGGGGCCTAGTTGCAAAGGCAAGGCAGGAGGGGAGCTGATGCCAGGAAGGCGCCAGTGGCGTCTCCCAGCCACACGCAGCCTGCTCCTTCCTGGGCAGGAAGCCTAGCAGCCAGATAAGTCTGGGCAAGGCTCGCCCAGGGTAAAGCAGCCTGACGCCAGGAACTCTGCAAAATCGGGCCTCTGAGCAGAGCTGGAGCGATGCGTACTGGAGGCGCAATCGGCTCCGCCCAAGGAGGGCTTGCAGCCGCACGCGGCTGGGCTGCCTCCTCTTCCCCCGAGGAGTCCGCATTCCGCATGATGTGCACTAGGCTACCAGGCGGGGGCGCCCCGCGCCTCCTACAGGTCTTGGCTCAGGGGCTGCTTCCCCTGAACTGGGGCTGTGGGCGGGAGCCCAGACACGCAGGGGCAGGCCCCGCCACCTGCACACGTCTCTGCCGGGGAGGAGATCGCTAAGGAAATGACGTCTGTCAGGCACCTTCTGGGCGCTCACGGAGTCAGCCTCCGGGTGTGTGGGGCTGTGGAACCGAGCCAGGGGCCATGGGAGCCTGGTGCGCTCCGTGCTGTGCTGAGTCTGGGCTGCCATGCAACCGCTGGAGGAGCCCTGCTGGTGCCATTCCCTTCCCTATGACAGAGCTCTCATTGCTGGAGCCCTTGGCAGTGTGCAACCCACCGGCCCCTAAGTCCTCCGCAAGGACGCCTGGGGATTAGGTGCAAAGGCAAGGCAGGAGTGGAGCTGAGGCCAGGAAGGCGCCAGTATCGTCTCCCAGTCTCCCGCAGCCTGCTCCTTCCTGGTCAGGAAGCCTAGCAGAGAGGCAAGTCTGGGCAGGCTCGCCCAGGGCAGAGCAGCCTCACGCCAGGAACTCTGCCAGATCGGGCCTCTGAGCAGAGCTGGAGCTCTGCCGTCCTGGAGGTGCACTGGGCTCCGCCCAAGAAGTGATTGCAGCCACACGGAGCTGGGCTGCCTCCTCTTCCCCCGAGGAGTCCGCCTCCCGCCTGCTGTGCACTAAGCTTCCAGGCGGGGGCGCACCGCGCCTCCTACACGTCTTGGCTCAGGGGCTGCTTCCCCTGAGCTGGGGCTGTGGGCGGGAGCCCAACACGCAGGGGCAGGCCCCACCACCTGCACACGTCTCTGCTGGGGAGGAGAGCGCTAGGGAAATGACGTCTGTCAGGCAACTTCTGGGCGCCCACGGAGTCAGCCTCCGGGTGTGTGGGGCTGCAGACCACAGCCAGGGGACCTGTGTGACTTTCGCTCTCCGTGCGGCACTGAGTCTGGGCGGCCAAGCAACCGCTGGAGGAGCCCTGCACTTGCCCTCCCCTTCCCTCTAATAGAGACCTCACTGCTGGAGCGCTTGACAGTGTGCAACCCACCGGCCCCTAAGCCCTCCCCGAGGACGCCTGGGGACTGGGTGCAAAGGCAAGGCAGGAGCGGAGCTGACGCCAGGAAGGTGCCAGTGGCCTCTCCCAGCATCGCACAGTCTGCTCCTTCCTGGGCAGGAAGGCTAGCAGCGAGGCAAGCCTGGGCAAGTCTCGCACAGGGCAGAGCAGCCTCGCGCAAGGAACTTGACTAGATCCGGCCTCTGAGCAGAGCTGGAGCTCTGCCGTCCTGGAGGCGCACTCGGCTCCGCCCAAGCAGGGATGGCAGCTGCAAGCGGCTTGGCTCCCTCGACTCTTCCCAAGGAGGCTCGCTTCCCCGCGTACTGTGCACTTGGCTTCCAGGCAGGGACGCCCCGCGCCTCCTGCAGGTCTTGGCTCAGGGGCTGCTTCCCCTGAGCTGGGGCTGTGGGCGGGAGCCCAGACACGCAGGGGCAGGCCCCAACCACCTGCACACGGCTCTGCTAGGGAGGAGAGCACTAGGGAAATGACGTCTGTCAGGCACCTTCTGGTCGCTCACGGAGTCAGCCTCCGGGTGTGTGCGGCTGCAGACCCCAGCCAGGGGCCCTTGGGAGCCAGGTGCTCTCCGTACTGTGCTGAGTCTGGGCGGCCAGGCAACCGCTGGAGGAGCCCTGCAGGTGCCATTCCCTTCCCTATGACAGAGCTCTCAGTGCTGGAGCCCTTGGCAGTGTGCAACCCACCGGCCCCTAAGCCCTCCCCAAGGAAGGCTGGGGCCTGGGTGCAAAGGCAAGGCAGGAGTGGAGCTGAGGCCAGGAAGGCGCCAGGAGCGTCTCCCAGTCTCGCGCAGCCTGCTCCTTCCTGGTCAGGAAAGCTAGCAGCGAGGCAAGTCTGGGCAAGGCTCGCCCACGGCAGAGCAGTCTCACGCCAGGAACTCTGCCAGATCGGGCCTCTGAGCAGAGCTGGAGCTCTGCCGTCCTGGAGGTGCACTGGGCCCCGCCCAAGAAGTGATTGCAGCCGCATGCAGCTGGGCTGCCTCCTCTTCCCCCGAGGAGTCCGCCTCCCGCCTGCTGTGCACTAAGCTTCCAGGCGGGGGCGCCCCGCGCCTCCTACACGTCTTGGCTCAGGGGCTGCTTCCCCTGAGCTGGGGCTGTGGGCGGGGGCCCAGACACGCAGGGGCAGGCCCCAACCACCTGCACACGGCTCTGCTGGGGAGGAGAGCACTAGGGAAATGACGTCTGTCAGTCACCATCTGTGCGCTCATGGAGTCAACCTCCGGGTGTGTGGGGCTGTGGAACCGAGCCAGGGGCCATGGGAGCCTGGTGCTCTCCGTGCTGTGCTGAGTCTGGGCGGCCAAGCAACTGCTGGAGGAGCACTGCACATCCCCTTCCCTTCCCTCTGACAGACCTCTCAATGCTGGAGCCCTTGGTAGTGTGAACCCTCCGGCCCCTAAGCCCTCCCCAAGGAAGCCTGGGGCAAAGGTGCAAAGGCAAGGCAGGAGCGGAGCTTATGCCAGGAAGGCGCCAGTGGCGTCTCTCAGCCTCGCCCAGCCTGCTCCTTCGTGGGCAGGAAGCCTAGCAGCCAGGCAAGTCTGGGCAAGGCTTGCCCAGGGCAGAGCAACCTCCCGCCAGGAACTCTGACAGTTCGGGCCTCTGAGCAGAGATGGAATTCTGCCGAAAGGGAGGCGCACTCGGAGCCGCCCAAGCAGGGCTTTCAGCCTCAGGCGGCTGGGCTGCCTCGTCTTCCCCCGAGGAGGCTCGCTTCCCCAGATGCTGTGCACTTGGCTTGCAGGCAGGGGCGCCACTCGCATGCTGCAGGTCTTGGCTAAGAGGCTGCTACCCCTGAGCTGGGGCTGTGGGCAGGAACCCAGACACGCAGGGGCAGGCCCCAACCACCTGCACACGTCTCTGCTGTGGAGGAGAGCGCTGGGGAAACTACGTCTGTCAGGCATCTGCTGGGCGGGCATGGAGTCAGCCTCCAGGAGTGCGGGGCTGCAGACCCCAGCCAGGGGCCCTGGGAGCCGGATGCTCTCCGTGCGGCACTGAGAATTGGCGGCCAAGCAACCGCCGGAGGAGCCCTGCACTTGCCCTTCCCTTCCCTCTGACAGAGCTCTCACTGCTGGAGCCCTTGGCAGTGTGCAACACACCGGCCCCTAAGACCTCCCAAAGGACGTCTGGGGCCTAGTTGCAAAGGCAAGGCAGGAGGGGAGCTGATGCCAGGAAGGCGCCAGTGGCGTCTCCCAGCCACACGCAGCCTGCTCCTTCCTGGGCAGGAAGCCTAGCAGCCAGATAAGTCTGGGCAAGGCTCGCCCAGGGTAAAGCAGCCTGACGCCAGGAACTCTGCAAAATCGGGCCTCTGAGCAGAGCTGGAGCGATGCGTACTGGAGGCGCAATCGGCTCCGCCCAAGGAGGGCTTGCAGCCGCACGCGGCTGGGCTGCCTCCTCTTCCCCCGAGGAGTCCGCATTCCGCATGATGTGCACTAGGCTACAAGGCGGGGGCGCCCCGCGCTTCCTACAGGTCTTGGCTCAGGGGCTGCTTCCCCTGAACTGGGGCTGTGGGCGGGAGCCAAGACATGCAGGGGCAGGCCCCGCCACCTGCACACGTCTCTGCCGGGGAGGAGATCGCTAAGGAAATGACGTCTGTCAGGCACCTTCTGGGCGCTCACGGAGTCAGCATCCGGGTGTGTGGGGCTGTGGAACCGAGCCAGGGGCCATGGGAGCCTGGTGCTCTCCGTGCTGTGCTGAGTCTGGGCTGCCATGCAACCGCTGGAGGAGCCCTGCTGGTGCCATTCCCTTCCCTATGACAGAGCTCTCATTGCTGGAGCCCTTGGCAGTGTGCAACCCACCGGCCCCTAAGTCCTCCGCAAGGACGCCTGGGGATTAGGTGCAAAGGCAAGGCAGGAGTGGAGCTGAGGCCAGGAAGGCGTCAGTATCGTCTCCCAGTCTCCCGCAGCCTGCTCCTTCCTGGTCAGGAAGCCTAGCAGAGAGGCAAGTCTGGGCAGGCTCGCCCAGGGCAGAGCAGCCTCACGCCAGGAACTCTGCCAGATCGGGCCTCTGAGCAGAGCTGGAGCTCTGCCGTCCTGGAGGTGCACTGGGCTCCGCCCAAGAAGTGATTGCAGCCGCACGGAGCTGGGCTGCCTCCTCTTCCCCCGAGGAGTCCGCCTCCCGCCTGCTGTGCACTAAGCTTCCAGGCGGGGGCGCCCCGCGCCTCCTACACGTCTTGGCTCAGGGGCTGCTTCCCCTGAGCTGGGGCTGTGGGCGGGAGCCCAACACGCAGGAGCAGGCCCCACCACCTGCACACGTCTCTGCTGGGGAGGAGAGAGCTAGGGAAATGACGTCTGTCAGGCAACTTCTGGGCGCCCACGGAGTCAGCCTCCGGGTGTGTGGGGCTGCAGACCACAGCCAGGGGACCTGTGAGACTTTTGCTCTCCGTGCGGCACTGAGTCTGGGCGGCCAAGCAACCGCTGGAGGAGCCCTGCACTTGCCCTCCCCTTCCCTCTAATAGAGACCTCACTGCTGGAGCGCTTGACAGTGTGCAACCCACCGGCCCCTAAGCCCTCCCCGAGGACGCCTGGGGACTGGGTGCAAAGGCAAGGCAGGAGCGGAGCTGACGCCAGGAAGGTGCCAGTGGCCTCTCCCAGCATCGCACAGTCTGCTCCTTCCTGGGCAGGAAGGCTAGCAGCGAGGCAAGCCTGGGCAAGTCTCGCACAGGGCAGAGCAGCCTCGCGCAAGGAACTTGACTAGATCCGGCCTCTGAGCAGAGCTGGAGCTCTGCCGTCCTGGAGGCGCACTCGGCTCCGCCCAAGCAGGGATGGCAGCTGCAAGCGGCTTGGCTCCCTCGACTCTTCCCAAGGAGGCTCGCTTCCCCGCGTACTGTGCACTTGGCTTCCAGGCAGGGACGCCCCGCGCCTCCTGCAGGTCTTGGCTCAGGGGCTGCTTCCCCTGAGCTGGGGCTGTGGGCGGGAGCCCAGACACGCAGGGGCAGGCCCCAACCACCTGCACACGGCTCTGCTAGGGAGGAGAGCACTAGGGAAATGACGTCTGTCAGGCACCTTCTGGTCGCTCACGGAGTCAGCCTCCGGGTGTGTGCGGCTGCAGACCCCAGCCAGGGGCCCTTGGGAGCCAGGTGCTCTCCGTACTCTGCTGAGTCTGGGCGGCCAGGCAACCGCTGGAGGAGCCCTGCAGGTGCCATTCCCTTCCCTATGACAGAGCTCTCAGTGCTGGAGCCCTTGGCAGTGTGCAACCCACCGGCCCCTAAGCCCTCCCCAAGGAAGGCTGGGGCCTGGGTGCAAAGGCAAGGCAGGAGTGGAGCTGAGGCCAGGAAGGCGCCAGGAGCGTCTCCCAGTCTCGCGCAGCCTGCTCCTTCCTGGTCAGGAAAGCTAGCAGCGAGGCAAGTCTGGGCAAGGCTCGCCCACGGCAGAGCAGTCTCACGCCAGGAACTCTGCCAGATCGGGCCTCTGAGCAGAGCTGGAGCTCTGCCGTCCTGGAGGTGCACTGGGCCCCGCCCAAGAAGTGATTGCAGCCGCATGCAGCTGGGCTGCCTCCTCTTCCCCCGAGGAGTCCGCCTCCCGCCTGCTGTGCACTAAGCTTCCAGGCGGGGGCGCCCCGCGCCTCCTACACGTCTTGGCTCAGGGGCTGCTTCCCCTGAGCTGGGGCTGTGGGCGGGGGCCCAGACACGCAGGGGCAGGCCCCAACCACCTGCACACGGCTCTGCTGGGGAGGAGAGCACTAGGGAAATGACGTCTGTCAGTCACCATCTGTGCGCTCATGGAGTCAACCTCCGGGTGTGTGGGGCTGTGGAACCGAGCCAGGGGCCATGGGAGCCTGGTGCTCTCCGTGCTGTGCTGAGTCTGGGCGGCCAAGCAACTGCTGGAGGAGCACTGCACATCCCCTTCCCTTCCCTCTGACAGACCTCTCAATGCTGGAGCCCTTGGTAGTGTGAACCCTCCGGCCCCTAAGCCCTCCCCAAGGAAGCCTGGGGCAAAGGTGCAAAGGCAAGGCAGGAGCGGAGCTTATGCCAGGAAGGCGCCAGTGGCGTCTCTCAGCCTCGCCCAGCCTGCTCCTTCGTGGGCAGGAAGCCTAGCAGCCAGGCAAGTCTGGGCAAGGCTTGCCCAGGGCAGAGCAACCTCCCGCCAGGAACTCTGACAGTTCGGGCCTCTGAGCAGAGATGGAATTCTGCCGAAAGGGAGGCGCACTCGGAGCCGCCCAAGCAGGGCTTTCAGCCTCAGGCGGCTGGGCTGCCTCGTCTTCCCCCGAGGAGGCTCGCTTCCCCAGATGCTGTGCACTTGGCTTGCAGGCAGGGGCGCCACTCGCATGCTGCAGGTCTTGGCTAAGAGGCTGCTACCCCTGAGCTGGGGCTGTGGGCAGGAACCCAGACACGCAGGGGCAGGCCCCAACCACCTGCACACGTCTCTGCTGTGGAGGAGAGCGCTGGGGAAACTACATCTGTCAGGCATCTGCTGGGCGGGCATGGAGTCAGCCTCCAGGAGTGCGGGGCTGCAGACCCCAGCCAGGGGCCCTGGGAGCCGGATGCTCTCCGTGCGGCACTGAGAATTGGCGGCCAAGCAACCGCCGGAGGAGCCCTGCACTTGCCCTTCCCTTCCCTCTGACAGAGCTCTCACTGCTGGAGCCCTTGGCAGTGTGCAACACACCGGCCCCTAAGACCTCCCAAAGGACGTCTGGGGCCTAGTTGCAAAGGCAAGGCAGGAGGGGAGCTGATGCCAGGAAGGCGCCAGTGGCGTCTCCCAGCCACACGCAGCCTGCTCCTTCCTGGGCAGGAAGCCTAGCAGCCAGATAAGTCTGGGCAAGGCTCGCCCAGGGTAAAGCAGCCTGACGCCAGGAACTCTGCAAAATCGGGCCTCTGAGCAGAGCTGGAGCGATGCGTACTGGAGGCGCAATCGGCTCCGCCCAAGGAGGGCTTGCAGCCGCACGCGGCTGGGCTGCCTCCTCTTCCCCCGAGGAGTCCGCATTCCGCATGATGTGCACTAGGCTACAAGGCGGGGGCGCCCCGCGCTTCCTACAGGTCTTGGCTCAGGGGCTGCTTCCCCTGAACTGGGGCTGTGGGCGGGAGCCAAGACACGCAGGGGCAGGCCCCGCCACCTGCACACGTCTCTGCCGGGGAGGAGATCGCTAAGGAAATGACGTCTGTCAGGCACCTTCTGGGCGCTCACGGAGTCAGCATCCGGGTGTGTGGGGCTGTGGAACCGAGCCAGGGGCCATGGGAGCCTGGTGCTCTCCGTGCTGTGCTGAGTCTGGGCTGCCATGCAACCGCTGGAGGAGCCCTGCTGGTGCCATTCCCTTCCCTATGACAGAGCTCTCATTGCTGGAGCCCTTGGCAGTGTGCAACCCACCGGCCCCTAAGTCCTCCGCAAGGACGCCTGGGGATTAGGTGCAAAGGCAAGGCAGGAGTGGAGCTGAGGCCAGGAAGGCGTCAGTATCGTCTCCCAGTCTCCCGCAGCCTGCTCCTTCCTGGTCAGGAAGCCTAGCAGAGAGGCAAGTCTGGGCAGGCTCGCCCAGGGCAGAGCAGCCTCACGCCAGGAACTCTGCCAGATCGGGCCTCTGAGCAGAGCTGGAGCTCTGCCGTCCTGGAGGTGCACTGGGCTCCGCCCAAGAAGTGATTGCAGCCGCACGGAGCTGGGCTGCCTCCTCTTCCCCCGAGGAGTCCGCCTCCCGCCTGCTGTGCACTAAGCTTCCAGGCGGGGGCGCCCCGCGCCTCCTACACGTCTTGGCTCAGGGGCTGCTTCCCCTGAGCTGGGGCTGTGGGCGGGAGCCCAACACGCAGGAGCAGGCCCCACCACCTGCACACGTCTCTGCTGGGGAGGAGAGAGCTAGGGAAATGACGTCTGTCAGGCAACTTCTGGGTGCCCACGGAGTCAGCCTCCGGGTGTGTGGGGCTGCAGACCACAGCCAGGGGACCTGTGAGACTTTTGCTCTCCGTGCGGCACTGAGTCTGGGCGGCCAAGCAACCGCTGGAGGAGCCCTGCACTTGCCCTCCCCTTCCCTCTAATAGAGACCTCACTGCTGGAGCGCTTGACAGTGTGCAACCCACCGGCCCCTAAGCCCTCCCCGAGGACGCCTGGGGACTGGGTGCAAAGGCAAGGCAGGAGCGGAGCTGACGCCAGGAAGGTGCCAGTGGCCTCTCCCAGCATCGCACAGTCTGCTCCTTCCTGGGCAGGAAGGCTAGCAGCGAGGCAAGCCTGGGCAAGTCTCGCACAGGGCAGAGCAGCCTCGCGCAAGGAACTTGACTAGATCCGGCCTCTGAGCAGAGCTGGAGCTCTGCCGTCCTGGAGGCGCACTCGGCTCCGCCCAAGCAGGGATGGCAGCTGCAAGCGGCTTGGCTCCCTCGACTCTTCCCAAGGAGGCTCGCTTCCCCGCGTACTGTGCACTTGGCTTCCAGGCAGGGACGCCCCGCGCCTCCTGCAGGTCTTGGCTCAGGGGCTGCTTCCCCTGAGCTGGGGCTGTGGGCGGGAGCCCAGACACGCAGGGGCAGGCCCCAACCACCTGCACACGGCTCTGCTAGGGAGGAGAGCACTAGGGAAATGACGTCTGTCAGGCACCTTCTGGTCGCTCACGGAGTCAGCCTCCGGGTGTGTGCGGCTGCAGACCCCAGCCAGGGGCCCTTGGGAGCCAGGTGCTCTCCGTACTGTGCTGAGTCTGGGCGGCCAGGCAACCGCTGGAGGAGCCCTGCAGGTGCCATTCCCTTCCCTATGACAGAGCTCTCAGTGCTGGAGCCCTTGGCAGTGTGCAACCCACCGGCCCCTAAGCCCTGCCAAAGGAAGGCTGGGGCCTGGGTGCAAAGGCAAGGCAGGAGTGGAGCTGAGGCCAGGAAGGCGCCAGGAGCGTCTCCCAGTCTCGCGCAGCCTGCTCCTTCCTGGTCAGGAAAGCTAGCAGCGAGGCAAGTCTGGGCAAGGCTCGCCCACGGCAGAGCAGTCTCACGCCAGGAACTCTGCCAGATCGGGCCTCTGAGCAGAGCTGGAGCTCTGCCGTCCTGGAGGTACACTGGGCCCCGCCCAAGAAGTGATTGCAGCCGCATGCAGCTGGGCTGCCTCCTCTTCCCCCGAGGAGTCCGCCTCCCGCCTGCTGTGCACTAAGCTTCCAGGCGGGGGCGCCCCGCGCCTCCTACACGTCTTGGCTCAGGGGCTGCTTCCCCTGAGCTGGGGCTGTGGGCGGGGGCCCAGACACGCAGGGGCAGGCCCCAACCACCTGCACACGGCTCTGCTGGGGAGGAGAGCACTAGGGAAATGACGTCTGTCAGTCACCATCTGTGCGCTCATGGAGTCAACCTCCGGGTGTGTGGGGCTGTGGAACCGAGCCAGGGGCCATGGGAGCCTGGTGCTCTCCGTGCTGTGCTGAGTCTGGGCGGCCAAGCAACTGCTGGAGGAGCACTGCACATCCCCTTCCCTTCCCTCTGACAGACCTCTCAATGCTGGAGCCCTTGGTAGTGTGAACCCTCCGGCCCCTAAGCCCTCCCCAAGGAAGCCTGGGGCAAATGTGCAAAGGCAAGGCAGGAGCGGAGCTTATGCCAGGAAGGCGCCAGTGGCGTCTCTCAGCCTCGCCCAGCCTGCTCCTTCGTGGGCAGGAAGCCTAGCAGCCAGGCAAGTCTGGGCAAGGCTTGCCCAGGGCAGAGCAACCTCCCGCCAGGAACTCTGACAGTTCGGGCCTCTGAGCAGAGATGGAATTCTGCCGAAAGGGAGGCGCACTCGGAGCCGCCCAAGCAGGGCTTTCAGCCTCAGGCGGCTGGGCTGCCTCGTCTTCCCCCGAGGAGGCTCGCTTCCCCAGATGCTGTGCACTTGGCTTGCAGGCAGGGGCGCCACTCCCATGCTGTAGGTCTTGGCTAAGGGGCTGCTACCCCTGAGCTGGGGCTGTGGGCAGGAACCCAGACACGCAGGGGCAGGCCCCAACCACCTGCACACGTCTCTGCTGTGGAGGAGAGCGCTGGGGAAACTACGTCTGTCAGGCATCTGCTGGGCGGGCATGGAGTCAGCCTCCAGGAGTGCGGGGCTGCAGACCCCAGCCAGGGGCCCTGGGAGCCGGATGCTCTCCGTGCGGCACTGAGAATTGGCGGCCAAGCAACCGCCGGAGGAGCCCTGCACTTGCCCTTCCCTTCCCTCTGACAGAGCTCTCACTGCTGGAGCCCTTGGCAGTGTGCAACACACCGGCCCCTAAGACCTCCCAAAGGACGTCTGGGGCCTAGTTGCAAAGGCAAGGCAGGAGGGGAGCTGATGCCAGGAAGGCGCCAGTGGCGTCTCCCAGCCACACGCAGCCTGCTCCTTCCTGGGCAGGAAGCCTAGCAGCCAGATAAGTCTGGGCAAGGCTCGCCCAGGGTAAAGCAGCCTGACGCCAGGAACCCTGTAAAATCGGGCCTCTGAGCAGAGCTGGAGCGATGCGTACTGGAGGCGCAATCGGCTCCGCCCAAGGAGGGCTTGCAGCCGCACGCGGCTGGGCTGCCTCCTCTTCCCCCGAGGAGTCCGCATTCCGCATGATGTGCACTAGGCTACCAGGCGGGGGCGCCCCGCGCCTCCTACAGGTCTTGGCTCAGGGGCTGCTTCCCCTGAACTGGGGCTGTGGGCGGGAGCCCAGACACGCAGGGGCAGGCCCCGCCACCTGCACACGTCTCTGCCGGGGAGGAGATCGCTAAGGAAATGACGTCTGTCAGGCACCTTCTGGGCGCTCACGGAGTCAGCCTCCGGGTGTGTGGGGCTGTGGAACCGAGCCAGGGGCCATGGGAGCCTGGTGCTCTCCGTGCTGTGCTGAGTCTGGGCTGCCATGCAACCGCTGGAGGAGCCCTGCTGGTGCCATTCCCTTCCCTATGACAGAGCTCTCATTGCTGGAGCCCTTGGCATTGTGCAACCCACCGGCCCCTAAGTCCTCCGCAAGGACGCCTGGGGATTAGGTGCAAAGGCAAGGCAGGAGTGGAGCTGAGGCCAGGAAGGTGCCAGTATCGTCTCCCAGTCTCCCGTAGCCTGCTCCTTCCTGGTCAGGAAGCCTAGCAGAGAGGCAAGTCTGGGCAGGCTCGCCCAGGGCAGAGCAGCCTCACGCCAGGCACTCTGCCAGATCGGGCCTCTGAGCAGAGCTGGAGCTCTGCCGTCCTGGAGGTGCACTGGGCTCCGCCCAAGAAGTGATTGCAGCCGCACGGAGCTGGGCTGCCTCCTCTTCCCCTGAGGAGTCCGCCTCCCACCTGCTGTGCACTAAGCTTCCAGGCGGGGGCGCCCCGCGCCTCCTACACGTCTTGGCTCAGGGGCTGCTTCCCCTGAGCTGGGGCTGTGGGCGGGAGCCCAACACGCAGGGGCAGGCCCCACCACCTGCACACGTCTCTGCTGGGGAGGAGAGCGCTAGGGAAATGACGTCTGTCAGGCAACTTCTGGGCGCCCACGGAGTCAGCCTCCGGGTGTGTGGGGCTGCAGACCACAGCCAGGGGACCTGTGAGAGTTTTGCTCTCCGTGCGGCACTGAGTCTGGGCGGCCAAGCAACCGCTGGAGGAGCCCTGCAGGTGCCATTCCCTTCCCTATGACAGAGCTCTCAGTGCTGGAGCCCTTGGCAGTGAGCAACCCACCGGCCCCTAAGCCCTCCCCAAGGAAGGCTGGGGCCTGGGTGCAAAGGCAAGGCAGGAGTGGAGCTGAGGCCAGGAAGGCGCCAGGAGCGTCTCCCAGTCTCGCGCAGCCTGCTCCTTCCTGGTCAGGAAAGCTAGCAGCGAGGCAAGTCTGGGCAAGGCTCACCCACGGCAGAGCAGTCTCACGCCAGGAACTCTGCCAGATCTGGCCTCTGAGCAGAGCTGGAGCTCTGCCGTCCTGGAGGTGCACTGGGCCCCGCCCAAGAAGTGATTGCAGCCGCACGCAGCTGGGCTGCCTCCTCTTCCCCCGAGGAGTCCGCCTCCCGCCTGCTGTGCACTAAGCTTCCAGGCGGGGGCGCTCCGCGCCTCCTACACGTCTTGGCTCAGGGGCTGCTTCCCCTGAGCTGGGGCTGTGGGCGGGAGCCCAGACACGCAGGGGCAGGCCCCAACCACCTGCACACGGCTCTGTTGGGGCGGAGAGCACTAGGGAAATGACGTCTGTCAGTCACCATCTGTGCGCTCATGGAGTCAACCTCCGGGTGTGTGGGGCTGTGGAACCGAGCCAGGGGCCATGGGAGCCTGGTGCTCTCCGTGCTGTGCTGAGTCTGGGCGGCCAAGCAACTGCTGGAGGAGCACTGCACATCCCCTTCCCTTCCCTCTGACAGACCTCTCACTGCTGGAGCCCTTGGTAGTGTGAACCCTCCGGCCCCTAAGCCCTCCCCAAGGAAGCCTGGGGCAAAGGTGCAAAGGCAAGGCAGGAGCGGAGCTTATGCCAGGAAGGCGCCAGTGGCGTCTCTCAGCCTCGCCCAGCCTGCTCCTTCGTGGGCAGGAAGCCTAGCAGCCAGGCAAGTCTGGGCAAGGCTTGCCCAGGGCAGAGCAACCTCCCGCCAGGAACTCTGACAGTTCGGGCCTCTGAGCAGAGATGGAATTCTGCCGAAAGGGAGGCGCACTCGGAGCCGCCCAATCAGGGCTTTCAGCCTCAGGCAGCTGGGCTGCCTCGTCTTCCCCCGAGGAGGCTCGCTTCCCCAGATGCTGTGCACTTGGCTTGCAGGCAGGGGCGCCACTCGCATGCTGCAGGTCTTGGCTCAGGGGCTGCTTCCCCTGAGCTGGGGCTGTGGGCGGGAGCCCAACACGCAGGGGCAGGCCCCACCACCTGCAAACGTCTCTGCTGGGGAGGAGAGCGCTAGGGAAATGACGTCTGTCAGGCAACTTCTGGGCGCCCACGGAGTCAGCCTCCGGGTGTGGGGGCTGTGGAACCGAGCCAGGGGCCATGGGAGCCTGGTGCTCTCCGTGCTGTGCTGAGTCTGGGCTGCCATGCAACCGCTGGAGGAGCCCTGCTGGTGCCATTCCCTTCCCTATGACAGAGCTCTCATTGCTGGAGCCCTTGGCAGTGTGCAACCCACCGCCCCGTAAGTCCTCCGCAAGGACGCCTGGGGATTAGGTGCAAAGGCAAGGCAGGAGTGGAGCTGAGGCCAGGAAGGCGCCAGTATCGTCTCCCAGTCTCCCGCAGCCTGTTCCTTCCTGGTCAGGAAGCCTAGCAGAGAGGCAAGTCTGGGCAGGCTCGCCCAGGGCAGAGCAGCCTCACGCCAGGAACTCTGCCAGATCGGGCCTCTGAGCAGAGCTGGAGCTCTGCCGTCCTGGAGGTGCACTGGGCTCCGCCCAAGAAGTGATTGCAGCCGCACGGAGCTGGGCTGCCTCCTCTTCCCCCGAGGAGTCCGCCTCCCGCCTGCTGTGCACTAAGCTTCCAGGCGGGGGCGCCCCGCGCCTCCTACACGTCTTGGCTCAGGGGCTGCTTCCCCTGAGCTGGGGCTGTGGGCGGGAGCCCAACACGCAGGGGCAGGCCCCACCACCTGTACACGTCTCTGCTGGGGAGGAGAGCGCTAGGGAAATGACGTCTGTCAGGCAACTTCAGGGCGCCCACGGAGTCAGCCTCCGGGTGTGTGGGGCTGTGGAACCGAGCCATGGGCCATGGGAGCCTGGTGCTCTCCGTGCTGTGCTGAGTCTGGGCTGCCATGCAACCGCTGGAGGAGCCCTGCTGGTGCCATTCCCTTCCCTATGACAGAGCTCTCATTGCTGGAGCCCTTGGCAGTGTGCAACGCACCGGGCCCTAAGTCCTCCGCAAGGACGCCTGGGGATTAGGTGCAAAGGCAAGGCAGGAGTGGAGCTGAGGCCAGGAAGGCGTCAGTATCGTCTCCCAGTCTCCCGCAGCCTGCTCCTTCCTGGTCAGGAAGCCTAGCAGAGAGGCAAGTCTGGGCAGGCTCGCCCAGGGCAGAGCAGCCTCACGCCAGGAACTCTGCCAGATCGGGCCTCTGAGCAGAGCTGGAGCTCTGCCGTCCTGGAGGTGCACTGGGCTCCGCCCAAGAAGTGATTGCAGCCGCACGCAGCTGGGCTGCCTCCTCTTCCCCCGAGGAGTCCGCCTTCCGCCTGCTGTGCACTAAGCTTCCAGGCGGGGGCGCCCCGCGCCTCCTACACGTCTTGGCTCAGGGGCTGCTTCCCCTGAGCTGGGGCTGTGGGCGGGAGCCCAACACGCAGGGGCAGGCCCCACCACCTGCACACGTCTCTGCTGGGGAGGAGAGCGCTAGGGAAATGACGTCTGTCAGGCAACTTCTGGGCGCCCACGGAGTCAGCCTCCGGGTGTGTGGGGCTGCAGACCACAGCCAGGGGACCTGTGTGACTTTTGCTCTCCGTGCGGCACTGAGTCTGGGCGGCCAAGCAACCGCTGGAGGAGCCCTTCACTTGCCCTCCCCTTCCCTCTAATAGAGACCTCACTGCTGGAGCTCTTGACAGTGTGCAACCCACCGGGCCCTAAGCCCTCCCCGAGGACGCCTGGGGACTGGGTGCAAAGGCAAGGCAGGAGCAGAGCTGACGCCAGGAAGGTGCCAGTGGCCTCTCCCAGCATCGCACAGCCTGCTCCTTCCTGGGCAGGAAGGCTAGCAGCGAGGCAAGCCTGGGCAAGTCTCGCACAGGGCAGAGCAGCCTCGCGCAAGGAACTTGACTAGATCCGGCCTCTGAGCAGAGCTGGAGCTCTGCCGTCCTGGAGGCGCACTCGGCTCCGCCCAAGCAGGGATGGCAGCTGCAAGCGGCTTGGCTCCCTCGACTCTTCCCAAGGAGGCTCGCTTCCCCGCGTACTGTGCACTTGGCTTCCAGGCAGGGACGCCCCACGCCTCCTGCAGGTCTTGGCTCAGGGGCTGCTTCCCCTGAGCTGGGGCTGTGGGCGGGATCCCAGACACGCAGGGGCAGGCCCCAACTGCCTGCACACTGCTCTGCTGGGGAGGAGAGCACTAGGGAAATGACGTCTGTCAGGCACCTTCTGGTCGCTCACGGAGTCAGCCTCCGGGTGTGTGCGGCTGCAGACCCCAGCCAGGGGCCCTTGGGAGCCAGGTGCTCTCCGTACTGTGCTGAGTCTGGGCGGCCAGGCAACCGCTGGAGGAGCCCTGCAGGTGCCATTCCCTTCCCTATGACAGAGCTCTCAGTGCTGGAGCCCTTGGCAGTGTGCAACCCACTGGCCCCTAAGCCCTCCCCAAGGAAGGCTGGGGCCTGGGTGCAAAGGCAAGGCAGGAGTGGAGCTGAGGCCAGGAAGGCGCCAGGAGCGTCTCCCAGTCTCGCGCAGCCTGCTCCTTCCTGGTCAGGAAAGCTAGCAGCGAGGCAAGTCTGGGCAAGGCTCACCCACGGCAGAGCAGTCTCACGCCAGGAACTCTGCCAGATCTGGCCTCTGAGCAGAGCTGGAGCTCTGCCGTCCTGGAGGTGCACTGGGCCCCGCCCAAGAAGTGATTGCAGCCGCACGCAGCTGGGCTGCCTCCTCTTCCCCCGAGGAGTCCGCCTCCCGCCTGCTGTGCACTAAGCTTCCAGGCGGGGGCGCTCCGCGCCTCCTACACGTCTTGGCTCAGGGGCTGCTTCCCCTGAGCTGGGGCTGTGGGCGGGAGCCCAGACACGCAGGGGCAGGCCCCAACCACCTGCACACGGCTCTGTTGGGGCGGAGAGCACTAGGGAAATGACGTCTGTCAGTCACCATCTGTGCGCTCATGGAGTCAACCTCCGGGTGTGTGGGGCTGTGGAACCGAGCCAGGGGCCATGGGAGCCTGGTGCTCTCCGTGCTGTGCTGAGTCTGGGCGGCCAAGCAACTGCTGGAGGAGCACTGCACATCCCCTTCCCTTCCCTCTGACAGACCTCTCACTGCTGGAGCCCTTGGTAGTGTGAACCCTCCGGCCCCTAAGCCCTCCCCAAGGAAGCCTGGGGCAAAGGTGCAAAGGCAAGGCAGGAGCGGAGCTTATGCCAGGAAGGCGCCAGTGGCGTCTCTCAGCCTCGCCCAGCCTGCTCCTTCGTGGGCAGGAAGCCTAGCAGCCAGGCAAGTCTGGGCAAGGCTTGCCCAGGGCAGAGCAACCTCCCGCCAGGAACTCTGACAGTTCGGGCCTCTGAGCAGAGATGGAATTCTGCCGAAAGGGAGGTGCACTCGGAGCCGCCCAAGCAGGGCTTTCAGCCTCAGGCAGCTGGGCTGCCTCGTCTTCCCCCGAGGAGGCTCGCTTCCCCAGATGCTGTGCACTTGGCTTGCAGGCAGGGGCGCCACTCGCATGCTGCAGGTCTTGGCTCAGGGGATGCTTCCCCTGAGCTGGGGCTGTGGGCGGGAGCCCAACACGCAGGGGCAGGCCCCACCACCTGCAAACGTCTCTGCTGGGGAGGAGAGCGCTAGGGAAATGACGTCTGTCAGGCAACTTCTGGGCGCCCACGGAGTCAGCCTCCGGGTGTAGGGGCTGTGGAACCGAGCCAGGGGCCATGGGAGCCTGGTGCTCTCCGTGCTGTGCTGAGTCTGGGCTGCCATGCAACCGCTGGAGGAGCCCTGCTGGTGCCATTCCCTTTCCTATGACAGAGCTCTCATTGCTGGAGCCCTTGGCAGTGTGCAACCCACCGCCCCCTAAGTCCTCCGCAAGGACGCCTGGGGATTAGGTGCAAAGGCAAGGCAGGAGTGGAGCTGAGGCCAGGAAGGCGCCAGTATCGTCTCCCAGTCTCCCGCAGCCTGTTCCTTCCTGGTCAGGAAGCCTAGCAGAGAGGCAAGTCTGGGCAGGCTCGCCCAGGGCAGAGCAGCCTCACGCCAGGAACTCTGCCAGATCGGGCCTCTGAGCAGAGCTGGAGCTCTGCCGTCCTGGATGTGCACTGGGCTCCGCCCAAGAAGTGATTGCAGCCGCACGGAGCTGGGCTGCCTCCTCTTCCCCCGAGGAGTCCGCCTCCCGCCTGCTGTGCACTAAGCTTCCAGGCGGGGGCGCCCCGCGCCTCCTACACGTCTTGGCTCAGGGGCTGCTTCCCCTGAGCTGGGGCTGTGGGCGGGAGCCCAACACGCAGGGGCAGGCCCCACCACCTGTACACGTCTCTGCTGGGGAGGAGAGCGCTAGGGAAATGACGTCTGTCAGGCAACTTCTGGGCGCCCACGGAGTCAGCCTCCGGGTGTGTGGGGCTGTGGAACCGAGCCATGGGCCATGGGAGCCTGGTGCTCTCCGTGCTGTGCTGAGTCTGGGCTGCCATGCAACCGCTGGAGGAGCCCTGCTGGTGCCATTCCCTTCCCTATGACAGAGCTCTCATTGCTGGAGCCCTTGGCAGTGTGCAACGCACCGGGCCCTAAGTCCTCCGCAAGGACGCCTGGGGATTAGGTGCAAAGGCAAGGCAGGAGTGGAGCTGAGGCCAGGAAGGCGCCAGTATCGTCTCCCAGTCTCCCGCAGCCTGCTCCTTCCTGGTCAGGAAGCCTAGCAGAGAGGCAAGTCTGGGCAGGCTCGCCCAGGGCAGAGCAGCCTCACGCCAGGAACTCTGCCAGATCGGGCCTCTGAGCAGAGCTGGAGCTCTGCCGTCCTGGAGGTGCACTGGGCTCCGCCCAAGAAGTGATTGCAGCCGCACGCAGCTGGGCTGCCTCCTCTTCCCCCGAGGAGTCCGCCTCCCGCCTGCTGTGCACTAAGCTTCCAGGCGGGGGCGCCCCGCGCCTCCTACACGTCTTGGCTCAGGGGCTGCTTCCCCTGAGCTGGGGCTGTGGGCGGGAGCCCAACACTCAGGGGCAGGCCCCACCACCTGCACACGTCTCTGCTGGGGAGGAGAGCGCTAGGGAAATGACGTCTGTCAGGCAACTTCTGGGCGCCCACGGAGTCAGCCTCCGGGTGTGTGGGGCTGCAGACCACAGCCAGGGGACCTGTGTGACTTTTGCTCTCCGTGCGGCACTGAGTCTGGGCGGCCAAGCAACCGCTGGAGGAGCCCTTCACTTGCCCTCCCCTTCCCTCTAATAGAGACCTCACTGCTGGAGCTCTTGACAGTGTGCAACCCACCGGGCCCTAAGCCCTCCCCGAGGACGCCTGGGGACTGGGTGCAAAGGCAAGGCAGGAGTAGAGCTGACGCCAGGAAGGTGCCAGTGGCCTCTCCCAGCATCGCACAGCCTGCTCCTTCCTGGGCAGGAAGGCTAGCAGCGAGGCAAGCCTGGGCAAGTCTCGCACAGGGCAGAGCAGCCTCGCGCAAGGAACTTGACTAGATCCGGCCTCTGAGCAGAGCTGGAGCTCTGCCGTCCTGGAGGCGCACTCGGCTCCGCCCAAGCAGGGATGGCAGCTGCAAGCGGCTTGGCTCCCTCGACTCTTCCCAAGGAGGCTCGCTTCCCCGCGTACTGTGCACTTGGCTTCCAGGCAGGGACGCCCCGCGCCTCCTGCAGGTCTTGGCTCAGGGGCTGCTTCCCCTGAGCTGGGGCTGTGGGCGGGATCCCAGACACGCAGGGGCAGGCCCCAACCGCCTGCACACTGCTCTGCTGGGGAGGAGAGCACTAGGGAAATGACGTCTGTCAGGCACCTTCTGGTCGCTCACGGAGTCAGCCTCCGGGTGTGTGCGGCTGCAGACCCCAGCCAGGGGCCCTTGGGAGCCAGGTGCTCTCCGTACTGTGCTGAGTCTGGGCGGCCAGGCAACTGCTGGAGGAGCCCTGCAGGTGCCATTCCCTTCCCTATGACAGAGCTCTCATTGCTGGAGCCCTTGGCAGTGTGCAACCCACCGGCCCCTAAGCCCTCCCCAAGGAAGGCTGGGGCCTGGGTGCAAAGGCAAGGCAGGAGTGGAGCTGAGGCCAGGAAGGCGCCAGGAGCGTCTCCCAGTCTCGCGCAGCCTGCTCCTTCCTGGTCAGGAAAGCTAGCAGCGAGGCAAGTCTGGGCAAGACTCGACCACGGCAGAGCAGTCTCACGCCAGGAACTCTGCCAGATCGGGCCTCTGAGCAGAGCTGGAGCTCTGCCGTCCTGGAGGTGCACTGGGCCCCGCCCAAGAAGTGATTGCAGCCACATGCAGCTGGGCTGCCTCCTCTTCCCCCGAGGAGTCCGCCTCCCGCCTGCTGTGCACTAAGCTTCCAGGCGGGGGCGCCCCGCGCCTCCTACACGTCTTGGCTCAGGGGCTGCTTCCCCTGAGCTGGGGCTGTGGGCGGGAGCCCAGACACGCAGGGGCAGGCCCCAACCACCTGCACACGGCTCTGCTGGGGAGGAGAGCACTAGGGAAATGACGTCTGTCAGTCACCATCTGTGGGCTCATGGAGTCAACCTCCGGGTGTGTGGGGCTGTGGAACCGAGCCAGGGGCCATGGGAGCCTGGTGCTCTCCGTGCTGTGCTGAGTCTGGGCGGCCAAGCAACTGCTGGAGGAGCACTGCACATCCCCTTCCCTTCCCTCTGACAGACCTCTCACTGCTGGAGCCCTTGGTAGTGTGAACCCTCCGGCCCCTAAGCCCTCCCCAAGGAAGCCTGGGGCAAATGTGCAAAGGCAAGGCAGGAGCGGAGCTTATGCCAGGAAGGCGCCAGTGGCATCTCTCAGCCTCGCCCAGCCTGCTCCTTCGTGGGCAGGAAGCCTAGCAGCCAGGCAAGTCTGGGCAAGGCTTGCCCAGGGCAGAGCAACCTCCCGCCAGGAACTCTGACAGTTCGGGCCTCTCAGCAGAGATGGAATTCTGCCGAAAGGGAGGCGCACTCGGAGCCGCCCAAGCAGGGCTTTCAGCCTCAGGCGGCTGGGCTGCCTCGTCTTCCCCCGAGGAGGCTCGCTTCCCCAGATGCTCTGCACTTGGCTTGCAGGCAGGGGCGCCACTCGCATGCTGCAGGTCTTGGCTAAGGGGCTGCTACCCCTGAGCTGGGGCTGTGGGCAGGAGCCCAGACACGCAGGGGCAGGCACCAACCACCTGCACACGTCTCTGCTGTGGAGGAGAGCGCTGGGGAAACTACGTCTGTCAGGCATCTGCTGGGCAGGCATGGAGTCAGCCTCCAGGAGTGCGGGGCTGCAGACCCCAGCCAGGGGCCCTGGGAGCCGGATGCTCTCCGTGCGGCACTGAGAATTGGCGGCCAAGCAACCGCCGGAGGAGCCCTGCACTTGCCCTTCCCTTCCCTCTGACAGAGCTCTCACTGCTGGAGCCCTTGGCAGTGTGCAACACACCGGCCCCTAAGACCTCCCAAAGGACGTCTGGGGCCTAGTTGCAAAGGCAAGGCAGGAGGGGAGATGATGCCAGGAAGGCGCCAGTGGCGTCTCCCAGCCACACGCAGCCTGCTCCTTCCTGGGCAGGAAGCCTAGCAGCCAGATAAGTCTGGGCAAGGCTCGCCCAGGGTAAAGCAGCCTGACGCCAGGAACCCTGTAAAATCGGGCCTCTGAGCAGAGCTGGAGCGATGTGTACTGGAGGCGCAATCGGCTCCGCCCAAGGAGGGCTTGCAGCCGCACGCAGCTGGGCTGCCTCCTCTTCCCCCGAGGAGTCCGCATTCCGGATGATGTGCACTAGGCTACCAGGCGGGGGCGCCCCGCGCCTCCTACAGGTCTTGGCTCAGGGGCTGCTTCCCCTGAACTGGGGCTGTGGGCGGGAGCCCAGACACGCAGGGGCAGGCCCCGCCACCTGCACACGTCTCTGCCGGGGAGGAGATCGCTAAGGAAATGACGTCTGTCAGGCACCTTCTGGGCGCTCACGGAGTCAGCCTCCGGGTGTGTGGGGCTGTGGAACCGAGCCAGGGGCCATGGGAGCCTGGTGCTCTCCGTGCTGTGCTGAGTCTGGGCTGCCATGCAACCGCTGGAGGAGCCCTGCTGGTGCCATTCCCTTCCCTATGACAGAGCTCTCATTGCTGGAGCCCTTGGCATTGTGCAACCCACCGGCCCCTAAGTCCTCCGCAAGGACGCCTGGGGATTAGGTGCAAAGGCAAGGCAGGAGTGGAGCTGAGGCCAGGAAGGTGCCAGTATCGTCTCCCAGTCTCCCGCAGCCTGCTCCTTCCTGGTCAGGAAGCCTAGCAGAGAGGAAAGTCTGGGCAGGCTCGCCCAGGGCAGAGCAGCCTCACGCCAGGAACTCTGCCAGATCGGGCCTCTGAGCAGAGCTGGAGCTCTGCCGTCCTGGAGGTGCACTGGGCTCCGCCCAAGAAGTGATTGCAGCCGCACGGAGCTGGGCTGCCTCCTCTTCCCCCGAGGAGTCCGCCTCCCGCCTGCTGTGCACTAAGCTTCCAGGCGGGGGCGCCCCGCGCCTCCTACACGTCTTGGCTCAGGGGCTGCTTCCCCTGAGCTGGGGCTGTGGGCGGGAGCCCAACACGCAGGGGCAGGCCCCACCACCTGCACACGTCTCTGCTGGGGAGGAGAGCGCTAGGGAAATGACGTCTGTCAGGCAACTTCTGGGCGCCCACGGAGTCAGCCTCCGGGTGTGTGGGGCTGCAGACCACAGCCAGGGGACCTGTGAGACTTTTGCTCTCCGTGCGGCACTGAGTCTGGGCAGCCAAGCAACCGCTGGAGGAGCCCTGCACTTGCCCTCCCCTTCCCTCTAATAGAGACCTCACTGCTGGAGCGCTTGACAGTGTGCAACCCACCGGCCCCTAAGCCCTCCCCGAGGACGCCTGGGGACTGGGTGCAAAGGCAAGGCAGGAGCGGAGCTGACGCCAGGAAGGTGCCAGTGGCCTCTCCCAGCATCGCACAGCCTGCTCCTTCCTGGGCAGGAAGGCTAGCAGCGAGGCAAGCCTGGGCAAGTCTCGCACAGGGCAGAGCAGCCTCGCGCAAGGAACTTGACTAGATCCGGCCTCTGAGCAGAGCTGGAGCTCTGCCGTCCTGGAGGCGCACTCGGCTCCGCCCAAGCAGGGATGGCAGCTGCAAGCGGCTTGGCTCCCTCGACTCTTCCCAAGGAGGCTCGCTTCCCCGCGTACTGTGCACTTGGCTTCCAGGCAGGGACGCCCCGCGCCTCCTGCAGGTCTTGGCTCAGGGGCTGCTTCCCCTGAGCTGGGGCTGTGGGCGGGAGCCCAGACACGCAGGGGCAGGCCCCAACCACCTGCACACGGCTCTGTTGGGGCGGAGAGCACTAGGGAAATGACGTCTGTCAGTCACCATCTGTGCGCTCATGGAGTCAACCTCCGGGTGTGTGGGGCTGTGGAACCGAGCCAGGGGCCATGGGAGCCTGGGGCTCTCCGTGCTGTGCTGAGTCTGGGCTGCCATGCAACCGCTGGAGGAGCCCTGCTGGTGCCATTCCCTTCCCTATGACAGAGCTCTCATTGCTGGAGCCCTTGGCAGTGTGCAACCCACCGGCCCCTAAGTCCTCCGCAAGGACGCCTGGGGATTAGGTGCAAAGGCAAGGCAGGAGTGGAGCTGAGGCCAGGAAGGCGCCAGTATCGTCTCCCAGTCTCCCGCAGCCTGCTCCTTCCTGGTCAGGAAGCCTAGCAGAGAGGCAAGTCTGGGCAGGCTCGCCCAGGGCAGAGCAGCCTCACGCCAGGAACTCTGCCAGATCGGGCCTCTGAGCAGAGCTGGAGCTCTGCCGTCCTGGAAGTGCACTGGGCCCCGCCCAAGAAGTGATTGCAGCCGCACGCAGGGGGCTGCCTCCTCTTCCCCGGAGGAGTCCGCCTCCCGCCTGCTGTGCACTAAGCTTCCAGGCGGGGGCGCCCCGCGCCTCCTATACGTCTTGGCTCAGGGGCTGCTTCCCCTGAGCTGGGGCTGTGGGCCGGGGCCCAGACACGCAGGGGCAGGCCCCAACCACCTGCACACGGCTCTGCTGGGGAGGAGAGCACTAGGGAAATGACGTCTGTCAGTCACCATCTGTGCGCTCATGGAGTCAACCTCCGGGTGTGTGGGGCTGTGGAACCGAGCCAGGGGCCATGGGAGCCTGGTGCTCTCCGTGCTGTGCTGAGTCTGGGCGGCCAAGCAACTGCTGGAGGAGCACTGCACATCCCCTTCCCTTCCCTCTGACAGACCTCTCACTGCTGGAGCCCTTGGTAGTGTGAACCCTCCGGCCCCTAAGCCCTCCCCAAGGAAGCCTGGGGCAAAGGTGCAAAGGCAAGGCAGGAGCGGAGCTTATGCCAGGAAGGCGCCAGTGGCGTCTCTCAGCCTCGCCCAGCCTGCTCCTTCGTGGGCAGGAAGCCTAGCAGCCAGGCAAGTCTGGGCAAGGCTTGCCCAGGGCAGAGCAACCTCCCGCCAGGAACTCACAGTTCGGGCCTCTGAGCAGAGATGGAATTCTGCCGAAAGGGAGGCGCACTCGGAGCCGCCGAAGCAGGGCTTTCAGCCTCAGGCGGCTGGGCTGCCTGGTCTTCCCCCGAGGAGGCTTGCTTCCCCAGATACTGTGCACTTGGCTTGCAGGCAGGGGCGCCACTCGCATGCTGCAGGTCTTGGCTCAGGGGCTGCTTCCCCTGAGCTGGGGCTGTGGGCGGGAGCCCAACACGCAGGGGCAGGCCCCACCACCTGCAAACGTCTCTGCTGGGGAGGAGAGCGCTAGGGAAATGACGTCTGTCAGGCAACTTCTGGGCGCCCACGGAGTCAGCCTCCGGGTGTGGGGGCTGTGGAACCGAGCCAGGGGCCATGGGAGCCTGGTGCTCTCCGTGCTGTGCTGAGTCTGGGCTGCCATGCAACCGCTGGAGGAGCCCTGCTGGTGCCATTCCCTTCCCTATGACAGAGCTCTCATTGCTGGAGCCCTTGGCAGTGTGCAACCCACCGGCCCCTAAGTCCTCCGCAAGGACGCCTGGGGATTAGGTGCAAAGGCAAGGCAGGAGTGGAGCTGAGGCCAGGAAGGCGCCAGTATCGTCTCCCAGTCTCCCGCAGCCTGTTCCTTCCTGGTCAGGAAGCCTAGCAGAGAGGCAAGTCTGGGCAGGCTCGCCCAGGGCAGAGCAGCCTCACGCCAGGAACTCTGCCAGATCGGGCCTCTGAGCAGAGCTGGAGCTCTGCCGTCCTGGAGGTGCACTGGGCTCCGCCCAAGAAGTGATTGCAGCCGCACGGAGCTGGGCTGCCTCCTCTTCCCCCGAGGAGTCCGCATTCCGGATGATGTGCACTAGGCTACCAGGCGGGGGCGCCCCGCGCCTCCTACAGGTCTTGGCTCAGGGGCTGCTTCCCCTGAACTGGGGCTGTGGGCGGGAGCCCAGACACGCAGGGGCAGGCCCCGCCACCTGCACACGTCTCTGCCGGGGAGGAGATCGCTAAGGAAATGACGTCTGTCAGGCACCTTCTGGGCGCTCACGGAGTCAGCCTCCGGGTGTGTGGGGCTGTGGAACCGAGCCAGGGGCCATGGGAGCCTGGTGCTCTCCGTGCTGTGCTGAGTCTGGGCTGCCATGCAACCGCTGGAGGAGCCCTGCTGGTGCCATTCCCTTCCCTATGACAGAGCTCTCATTGCTGGAGCCCTTGGCATTGTGCAACCCACCGGCCCCTAAGTCCTCCGCAAGGACGCCTGGGGATTAGGTGCAAAGGCAAGGCAGGAGTGGAGCTGAGGCCAGGAAGGTGCCAGTATCGTCTCCCAGTCTCCCGCAGCCTGCTCCTTCCTGGTCAGGAAGCCTAGCAGAGAGGAAAGTCTGGGCAGGCTCGCCCAGGGCAGAGCAGCCTCACGCCAGGAACTCTGCCAGATCGGGCCTCTGAGCAGAGCTGGAGCTCTGCCGTCCTGGAGGTGCACTGGGCTCCGCCCAAGAAGTGATTGCAGCCGCACGGAGCTGGGCTGCCTCCTCTTCCCCCGAGGAGTCCGCCTCCCGCCTGCTGTGCACTAAGCTTCCAGGCGGGGGCGCCCCGCGCCTCCTACACGTCTTGGCTCAGGGGCTGCTTCCCCTGAGCTGGGGCTGTGGGCGGGAGCCCAACACGCAGGGGCAGGCCCCACCACCTGCACACGTCTCTGCTGGGGAGGAGAGCGCTAGGGAAATGACGTCTGTCAGGCAACTTCTGGGCGCCCACGGAGTCAGCCTCCGGGTGTGTGGGGCTGCAGACCACAGCCAGGGGACCTGTGAGACTTTTGCTCTCCGTGCGGCACTGAGTCTGGGCGGCCAAGCAACCGCTGGAGGAGCCCTGCACTTCCCCTCCCCTTCCCTCTAATAGAGACCTCACTGCTGGAGCGCTTGACAGTGTGCAACCCACCGGCCCCTAAGCCCTCCCCGAGGACGCCTGGGGACTGGGTGCAAAGGCAAGGCAGGAGCGGAGCTGACGCCAGGAAGGTGCCAGTGGCCTCTCCCAGCATCGCACAGCCTGCTCCTTCCTGGGCAGGAAGGCTAGCAGCGAGGCAAGCCTGGGCAAGTCTCGCACAGGGCAGAGCAGCCTCGCGCAAGGAACTTGACTAGATCCGGCCTCTGAGCAGAGCTGGAGCTCTGCCGTCCTGGAGGCGCACTCGGCTCCGCCCAAGCAGGGATGGCAGCTGCAAGCGGCTTGGCTCCCTCGACTCTTCCCAAGGAGGCTCGCTTCCCCGCGTACTGTGCACTTGGCTTCCAGGCAGGGACGCCCCATGCCTCCTGCAGGTCTTGGCTCAGGGGCTGCTTCCCCTGAGCTGGGGCTGTGGGCGGGAGCCCAGACATGCAGGGGCAGGCCCCAACCGCCTGCACACGGCTCTGCTGGGGAGGAGAGCACTAGGGAAATGACGTCTGTCAGGCACCTTCTGGTCGCTCACGGAGTCAGCCTCCGGGTGTGTGCGGCTGCAGACCCCAGCCAGGGGCCCTTGGGAGCCAGGTGCTCTCCGTACTGTGCTGAGTCTGGGCGGCCAGGCAACCGCTGGAGGAGCCCTGCAGGTGCCATTCCCTTCCCTATGACAGAGCTCTCAGTGCTGGAGCCCTTGGCAGTGTGCAACCCACCGGCCCCTAAGCCCTCCCCAAGGAAGGCTGGGGCCTGGGTGCAAAGGCAAGGCAGGAGTGGAGCTGAGGCCAGGAAGGCGCCAGGAGCGTCTCCCAGTCTCGCGCAGCCTGCTCCTTCCTGGTCAGGAAAGCTAGCAGCGAGGCAAGTCTGGGCAAGGCTCACCCACGGCAGAGCAGTCTCACGCCAGGAACTCTGCCAGATCTGGCCTCTGAGCAGAGCTGGAGCTCTGCCGTCCTGGAGGTGCACTGGGCCCCGCCCAAGAAGTGATTGCAGCCGCACGAAGCTGGGCTGCCTCCTCTTCCCCCGAGGAGTCCGCCTCCCGCCTGCTGTGCACTAAGCTTCCAGGCGGGGGCGCCCCGCGCCTCCTACACGTCTTGGCTCAGGGGCTGCTTCCCCTGAGCTGGGGCTGTGGGCGGGAGCCCAGACACGCAGGGGCAGGCCCCAACCACCTGCACACGGCTCTGTTGGGGCGGAGAGCACTAGGGAAATGACGTCTGTCAGTCACCATCTGTGCGCTCATGGAGTCAACCTCCGGGTGTGTGGGGCTGTGGAACCGAGCCAGGGGCCATGGGAGCCTGGGGCTCTCCGTGCTGTGCTGAGTCTGGGCTGCCATGCAACCGCTGGAGGAGCCCTGCTGGTGCCATTCCCTTCCCTATGACAGAGCTCTCATTGCTGGAGCCCTTGGCAGTGTGCAACCCACCGGCCCCTAAGTCCTCCGCAAGGACGCCTGGGGATTAGGTGCAAAGGCAAGGCAGGAGTGGAGCTGAGGCCAGGAAGGCGCCAGTATCGTCTCCCAGTCTCCCGCAGCCTGCTCCTTCCTGGTCAGGAAGCCTAGCAGAGAGGCAAGTCTGGGCAGGCTCGCCCAGGGCAGAGCAGCCTCACGCCAGGAACTCTGCCAGATCGGGCCTCTGAGCAGAGCTGGAGCTCTGCCGTCCTGGAAGTGCACTGGGCCCCGCCCAAGAAGTGATTGCAGCCGCACGCAGCTGGGCTGCCTCCTCTTCCCCGGAGGAGTCCGCCTCCCGCCTGCTGTGCACTAAGCTTCCAGGCGGGGGCGCCCCGCGCCTCCTATACGTCTTGGCTCAGGGGCTGCTTCCCCTGAGCTGGGGCTGTGGGCGGGAGCCCAGACACGCAGGGGCAGGCCCCAACCACCTGCACACGGCTCTGCTGGGGAGGAGAGCACTAGGGAAATGACGTCTGTCAGTCACCATCTGTGCGCTCATGGAGTCAACCTCCGGGTGTGTGGGGCTGTGGAACCGAGCCAGGGGCCATGGGAGCCTGGTGCTCTCCGTGCTGTGCTGAGTCTGGGCGGCCAAGCAACTGCTGGAGGAGCACTGCACATCCCCTTCCCTTCCCTCTGACAGACCTCTCACTGCTGGAGCCCTTGGTAGTGTGAACCCTCCGGCCCCTAAGCCCTCCCCAAGGAAGCCTGGGGCAAAGGTGCAAAGGCAAGGCAGGAGCGGAGCTTATGCCAGGAAGGCGCCAGTGGCGTCTCTCAGCCTCGCCCAGCCTGCTCCTTCGTGGGCAGGAAGCCTAGCAGCCAGGCAAGTCTGGGCAAGGCTTGCCCAGGGCAGAGCAACCTCCCGCCAGGAACTCACAGTTCGGGCCTCTGAGCAGAGATGGAATTCTGCCGAAAGGGAGGCGCACTCGGAGCCGCCGAAGCAGGGCTTTCAGCCTCAGGCGGCTGGGCTGCCTGGTCTTCCCCCGAGGAGGCTTGCTTCCCCAGATACTGTGCACTTGGCTTGCAGGCAGGGGCGCCACTCGCATGCTGCAGGTCTTGGCTCAGGGGCTGCTTCCCCTGAGCTGGGGCTGTGGGCGGGAGCCCAACACGCAGGGGCAGGCCCCACCACCTGCAAACGTCTCTGCTGGGGAGGAGAGCGCTAGGGAAATGACGTCTGTCAGGCAACTTCTGGGCGCCCACGGAGTCAGCCTCCGGGTGTGGGGGCTGTGGAACCGAGCCAGGGGCCATGGGAGCCTGGTGCTCTCCGTGCTGTGCTGAGTCTGGGCTGCCATGCAACCGCTGGAGGAGCCCTGCTGGTGCCATTCCCTTCCCTATGACAGAGCTCTCATTGCTGGAGCCCTTGGCAGTGTGCAACCCACCGGCCCCTAAGTCCTCCGCAAGGACGCCTGGGGATTAGGTGCAAAGGCAAGGCAGGAGTGGAGCTGAGGCCAGGAAGGTGCCAGTATCGTCTCCCAGTCTCCCGCAGCCTGCTCCTTCCTGGTCAGGAAGCCTAGCAGAGAGGCAAGTCTGGGCAGGCTCGCCCAGGGCAGAGCAGCCTCACGCAAGGAACTCTGCCAGATCGGGCCTCTGAGCAGAGCTGGAGCTCTGCCGTCCTGGAGGTGCACTGGGCTCCGCCCAAGAAGTGATTGCAGCCGCACGGAGCTGGGCTGCCTCCTCTTCCCCCGAGGAGTCCTCCTCCCGCCTGCTGTGCACTAAGCTTCCAGGCGGGGGCGCCCCGCGCCTCCTACACGTCTTGGCTCAGGGGCTGCTTCCCCTGAGCTGGGGCTGTGGGCGGGAGCCCAACACGCAGGGGCAGGCCCCACCACCTGTACACGTCTCTGCTGGGGAGGAGAGCGCTAGGGAAATGACGTCTGTCAGGCAACTTCTGGGCGCCCACGGAGTCAGCCTCCGGGTGTGTGGGGCTGTGGAACCGAGCCATGGGCCATGGGAGCCAGGTGCTCTCCGTGCTGTGCTGAGTATGGGCTGCCATGCAACCGCTGGAGGAGCCCCGCTGGTGCCATTCCCTTCCCTATGACAGAGCTCTCATTGCTGGAGCCCTTGGCAGTGTGCAACGCACCGGGCCCTAAGTCCTCCGCAAGGACGCCTGGGGATTAGGTGCAAAGGCAAGGCAGGAGTGGAGCTGAGGCCAGGAAGGCGCCAGTATCGTCTCCCAGTCTCCCGCAGCCTGCTCCTTCCTGGTCAGGAAGCCTAGCAGAGAGGCAAGTCTGGGCAGGCTCGCCCAGGGCAGAGCAGCCTCACGCCAGGAACTCTGCCAGATCGGGCCTCTGAGCAGAGCTGGAGCTCTGCCGTCCTGGAGGTGCACTGGGCTCCGCCCAAGAAGTGATTGCAGCCGCACGCAGCTGGGCTGCCTCCTCTTCCCCCGAGGAGTCCGCCTCCCGCCTGCTGTGCACTAAGCTTCCAGGCGGGGGCGCCCCGCGCCTCCTACACGTCTTGGCTCAGGGGCTGCTTCCCCTGACCTGGGGCTGTGGGCGGGAGCCCAACACGCAGGGGCATGCCCCACCACCTGCACACGTCTCTGCTGGGGAGGAGAGCGCTAGGGAAATGACGTCTGTCAGGCAACTTCTGGGCGCCCACGGAGTCAGCCTCCGGGTGTGTGGGGCTGCAGACCACAGCCAGGGGACCTGTGTGACTTTTGCTCTCCGTGCGGCACTGAGTCTGGGCGGCCAAGCAACCGCTGGAGGAGCCCTTCACTTGCCCTCCCCTTCCCTCTAATAGAGACCTCACTGCTGGAGCTCTTGACAGTGTGCAACCCACCGGGCCCTAAGCCCTCCCCGAGGACGCCTGGGGACTGGGTGCAAAGGCAAGGCAGGAGCAGAGCTGACGCCAGGAAGGTGCCAGTGGCCTCTCCCAGCATCGCACAGCTTGCTCCTTCCTGGGCAGGAAGGCTAGCAGCGAGGCAAGCCTGGGCAAGTCTCGCACAGGGCAGAGCAGCCTCGCGCAAGGAACTTGACTAGATCCGGCCTCTGAGCAGAGCTGGAGCTCTGCCGCCCTGGAGGCGCACTCGGCTCCGCCCAAGCAGGGATGGCAGCTGCAAGCGGCTTGGCTCCCTCGACTCTTCCCAAGGAGGCTCGCTTCCCCGCGTACTGTGCACTTGGCTTCCAGGCAGGGACGCCCCGTGCCTCCTGCAGGTCTTGGCTCAGGGGCTGCTTCCCCTGAGCTGGGGCTGTGGGCGGGATCCCAGACACGCAGGGGCAGGCCCCAACCACCTGCAAACTGCTCTGCTGGGGAGGAGAGCACTAGGGAAATGACGTCTGTCAGGCACCTTCTGGGCGCTCACGGAGTCAGCCTCCGGGTGTGTGGGGCTGTGGAACCGAGCCAGGGGCCATGGGAGCCTGGTGCTCTCCGTGCTGTGCTGAGTCTGGGCTGCCATGCAACCGCTGGAGGAGCCCTGCTGGTGCCATTCCCTTCCCTATGACAGAGCTCTCATTGCTGGAGCCCTTGGCAGTGTGCAACCCACCGGCCCCTAAGTCCTCCGCCAGGACGCCTGGGGATTAGGTGCAAAGGCAAGGCAGGAGTGGAGCTGAGGCCAGGAAGGCGCCAGTATCGTCTCCCAGTCTCCCTCAGCCTGCTCCTTCCTGGTCAGGAAGCCTAGCGGAGAGGCAAGTCTGGGCAGGCTCGTCCAGGGCAGAGCAGCCTCACGCCAGGAACTCTGCCAGATCGGGCCTCTGAGCAGAGCTGGAGCTCTGCCGTCCTGGAAGTGCACTGGGCCCCGCCCAAGAAGTGATTGCAGCCGCACGCAGCTGGGCTGCCTCCTCTTCCCCCGAGGAGTCCGCCTCCCGCCTGCTGTGCACTAAGCTTCCACGCGGGGGCGCACCGCGCCTCCTACACGTCTTGGCTCAGGGGCTGCTTCCCCTGAGCTGGGGCTGTGGGCGGGAGCCCAGACACGCAGGGGCAGGCCCCAACCACCTGCACACGGCTCTGCTGGGGAGGAGAGCACTAGGGAAATGACGTCTGTCAGTCACCATCTGTGCGCTCATGGAGTCAACCTCCGGGTGTGTGGGGCTGTGGAACCGAGCCAGGGGCCATGGGAGCCTGGTGCTCTCCGTGCTGTGCTGAGTCTGGGCGGCCAAGCAACTGCTGGAGGAGCGCTGCGCATCCCCTTCCCTTCCCTCTGACAGACCTATCACTGCTGGATCCCTTGGTAGTGTGAACCCTCCGGCCCCTAAGCCCTCCCCAAGGAAGCCTGGGGCAAAGGTGCAAAGGCAAGGCAGGAGCGGAGCTTATGCCAGGAAGGCGCCAGTGGCGTCTCTCAGCCTCGCCCAGCCTGCTCCTTCGTGGGCAGTAAGCCTAGCAGCCAGGCAAGTCTGGGCAAGGCTTGCCCAGGGCAGAGCAACCTCCCGCCAGGAACTCTGACAGTTCGGGCCTCTGAGCAGAGATGGAATTCTGCCGAAAGGGAGGCGCACTCGGAGCCGCCCAAGCAGGGCTTTCAGCCTCAGGCGGCTGGGCTGCCTCGTCTTCCCCCGAGGAGGCTCGCTTCCCCAGATGCTGTGCACTTGGCTTGCAGGCAGGGGCGCCACTCGCATGCTGCAGGTCTTGGCTAAGGGGCTGCTACCCCTGAGCTGGGGCTGTGGGCAGGAACCCAGACACGCAGGGGCAGGCACCAACCACCTGCACACGTCTCTGCTGTGGAGGAGAGCGCTGGGGAAACTACGTCTGTCAGGCATCTGCTGGGCGGGCATGGAGTCAGCCTCCAGGAGTGCGGGGCTGCAGACCCCAGCCAGGGGCCCTGGGAGCCGGATGCTCTCCGTGCGGCACTGAGAATTGGCGGCCAAGCAACCGCAGGAGGAGCCCTGCACTTGCCCTTCCCTTCCCTCTGACAGAGCTCTCACTGCTGGAGCCCTTGGCAGTGTGCAACACACCGGCCCCTAAGACCTCCCAAAGGACGTCTGGGGCCTAGTTGCAAAGGCAAGGCAGGAGGGGAGCTGATGCCAGGAAGGCGCCAGTGGCGTCTCCCAGCCACACGCAGCCTGCTCCTTCCTGGGCAGGAAGCCTAGCAGCCAGATAAGTCTGGGCAAGGCTCGCCCAGGGTAAAGCAGCCTGACGCCAGGAACTCTGCAAAATCGGGCCTCTGAGCAGAGCTGGAGCGATGCGTACTGGAGGCGCAATCGGCTCCGCCCAAGGACGGCTTACAGCCGCACGCGGCTGGGCTGCCCCCTCTTCCCCCGAGGAGTCCGCATTCCGCATGATGTGCACTAGGCTACCAGGCGGGGGCGCCCCGCGCCTCCTACAGGTCTTGGCTCAGGGGCTGCTTACCCTGAACTGGGGCTGTGGGCGGGAGCCCAGACACGCAGGGGCAGGCCCCGCCACCTGCACACGTCTCTGCCGGGGAGGAGATCGCTAAGGAAATGACGTCTGTCAGGCACCTTCTGGGCGCTCACGGAGTCAGCCTCCGGGTGTGTGGGGCTGTGGAACCGAGCCAGGGGCCATGGGAGCCTGGTGCTCTCCGTGCTGTGCTGAGTCTGGGCTGCCATGCAACCGCTGGAGGAGCCCTGCTGGTGCCATTCCCTTCCCTATGACAGAGCTCTCATTGCTGGAGCCCTTGGCAGTGTGCAACCCACCGGCCCCTAAGTCCTCCGCAAGGACGCCTGGGGATTAGGTGCAAAGGCAAGGCAGGAGTGGAGCTGAGGCCAGGAAGGCGTCAGTATCGTCTCCCAGTCTCCCGCAGCCTGCTCCTTCCTGGTCAGGAAGCCTAGCAGAGAGGCAAGTCTGGGCAGGCTCGCCCAGGGCAGAGCAGCCTCACGCCAGGAACTCTGCCAGATCGGGCCTATGAGCAGAGCTGGAGCTCTGCCGTCCTGGAGGTGCACTGGGCTCCGCCTAAGAAGTGATTGCAGCCGCACGGAGCTGGGCTCCCTCCTCTTCCCCCGAGGAGTCCGCCTCCCGCCTGCTGTGCACTAAGCTTCCAGGCGGGGGCGCCCCGCGCCTCCTACACGTCTTGGCTCAGGGGCTGCTTCCCCTGAGCTGGGGCTGTGGGCGGGAGCCCAACACGCAGGGGCAGGCCCCACCACCTGCACACGTCTCTGCTGGGGAGGAGAGCGCTAGGGAAATGACGTCTGTCAGGCAACTTCTGGGCGCCCACGGAGTCAGCCTCCGGGTGTGTGGGGCTGCAGACCACAGCCTGGGGACCTGTGAGACTTTTGCTCTCCGTGCGGCACTGAGTCTGGGCGGCCAAGCAACCGCTGGAGGAGCCCTTCACTTGCCCTCCCCTTCCCTCTAATAGAGACCTCACTGCTGGAGCGCTTGACAGTGTGCAACCCACCGGCCCCTAAGCCCTCCCCGAGGACGCCTGGGGACTGGGTGCAAAGGCAAGGCAGGAGCGGAGCTGACGCCAGGAAGGTGCCAGTGGCCTCTCCCAGCATCGCACAGCCTGCTCCTTCCTGGGCAGGAAGGCTAGCAGCGAGGCAAGCCTGGGCAAGTCTCGCACAGGGCAGAGCAGCCTCGCGCAAGGAACTTGACTAGATCCGGCCTCTGAGCAGAGCTGGAGCTCTGCCGTCCTGGAGGCGCACTCGGCTCCGCCCAAGCAGGGATGGCAGCTGCAAGCGGCTTGGCTCCCTCGACTCTTCCCAAGGAGGCTCGCTTCCCCGCGTACTGTGCACTTGGCTTCCAGGCAGGGACGCCCCGCGCCTCCTGCAGGTCTTGGCTCAGGGGCTGCTTCCCCTGAGCTGGGGCTGTGGGCGGGAGCCCAGACACGCAGGGGCAGGCCCCAACCGCCTGCACACGGCTCTGCTGGGGAGGAGAGCACTAGGGAAATGACGTCTGTCAGGCACCTTCTGGTCGCTCACGGAGTCAGCCTCCGGGTGTGTGCGGCTGCAGACCCCAGCCAGGGGCCCTTGGGAGCCAGGTGCTCTCCGTACTGTGCTGAGTCTGGGCGGCCAGGCAACCGCTGGAGGAGCCCTGCAGGTGCCATTCCCTTCCCTATGACAGAGCTCTCAGTGCTGGAGCCCTTGGCAGTGTGCAACCCACCGGCCCCTAAGCCCTCCCCAAGGAAGGCTGGGGCCTGGGTGCAAAGGCAAGGCAGGAGTGGAGCTGAGGCCAGGAAGGCGCCAGGAGCGTCTCCCAGTCTCGCGCAGCCTGCTCCTTCCTGGTCAGGAAAGCTAGCAGCGAGGCAAGTCTGGGCAAGGCTCGCCCACGGCAGAGCAGCCTCACGCCAGGAACTCTGCCAGATCGGGCCTCTGAGCAGAGCTGGAGCTCTGCCGTCCTGGAGGTGCACTGGGCCCCGCCCAAGAAGTGATTGCAGCCGCACGCAGCTGGGCTGCCTCCTCTTCCCCCGAGGAGTCCGCCTCCCGCCTGCTGTGCACTAAGCTTCCAGGCAGGAGCGCCCCCTGCCTCCTACACGTCTTGGCTCAGGGGCTGCTTCCCCTGAGCTGGGGCTGTGGGCGGGAGCCCAGACACGCAGGGGCAGGCCCCAACCACCTGCACACGGCTCTGCTGGGGAGGAGAGCACTAGGGAAATGACGTCTGTCAGTCACCATCTGTGCGCTCATGGAGTCAACCTCCGGGTGTGTGTGGCTGTGGAACCGAGCCAGGGGCCATGGGAGCCTGGTGCTCTCCGTGCTGTGCTGAGTCTGGGCGGCCAAGCAACTGCTGGAGGAGCACTGCACATCCCCTTCCCTTCCCTCTGACAGACCTCTCACTGCTGGAGCCCTTGGTAGTGTGAACCCTCCGGCCCCTAAGCCCTCCCCAAGGAAGCCTGGGGCAAAGGTGCAAAGGCAAGGCAGGAGCGGAGCTTATGCCAGGAAGGCGCCAGTGGCGTCTCTCAGCCTCGCCCAGCCTGCTCCTTCGTGGGCAGGAAGCCTAGCAGCCAGGCAAGTCTGGGCAAGGCTTGCCCCGGGCAGAGCAACCTCCCGCCAGGAACTCTGACAGTTCGGGCCTCTGAGCAGAGATGGAATTCTGCCGAAAGGGAGGCGCACTCGGAGCCGCCCAAGCAGGGCTTTCAGCCTCAGGCGGCTGGGCTGCCTCGTCTTCCCCCGAGGAGGCTCGCTTCCCCAGATGCTGTGCACTTGGCTTGCAGGCAGGGGCGCCACTCGCATGCTGCAGGTCTTGGCTAAGGGGCTGCTACCCCTGAGCTGGGGCTGTGGGCAGGAACCCAGACACGCAGGGGCAGGCCCCAACCACCTGCACACGTCTCTGCTGTGGAGGAGAGCGCTGGGGAAACTACGTCTGTCAGGCATCTGCTGGGCGGGCATGGAGTCAGCCTCCAGGAGTGCGGGGCTGCAGACCCCAGCCAGGGGCCCTGGGAGCCGGATGCTCTCCGTGCGGCACTGAGAATTGGCGGCCAAGCAACCGCCGGAGGAGCCCTGCACTTGCCCTTCCCTTCCCTCTGACAGAGCTCTCACTGCTGGAGCCCTTGGCAGTGTGCAACACACCGGCCCCTAAGACCTCCCAAAGGACGTCTGGGGCCTAGTTGCAAAGGCAAGGCAGGAGGGGAGCTGATGCCAGGAAGGCGCCAGTGGCGTCTCCCAGCCACACGCAGCCTGCTCCTTCCTGGGCAGGAAGCCTAGCAGCCAGATAAGTCTGGGCAAGGCTCGCCCAGGGTAAAGCAGCCTGACGCCAGGAACTCTGCAAAATCGGGCCTCTGAGCAGAGCTGGAGCGATGCGTACTGGAGGCGCAATCGGCTCCGCCCAAGGAGGGCTTGCAGCCGCACGCGGCTGGGCTGCCTCCTCTTCCCCCGAGGAGTCCGCATTCCGCATGATGTGCACTAGGCTACCAGGCGGGGGCGCCCCGCGCCTCCTACAGGTCTTGGCTCAGGGGCTGCTTCCCCTGAACTGGGGCTGTGGGCGGGAGCCCAGACACGCAGGGGCAGGCCCCGCCACCTGCACACGTCTCTGCCGGGGAGGAGATCGCTAAGGAAATGACATCTGTCAGGCACCTTCTGGGCGCTCACGGAGTCAGCCTCCGGGTGTGTGGGGCTGTGGAACCGAGCCAGGGGCCATGGGAGCCTGGTGCTCTCCGTGCTGTGCTGAGTCTGGGCTGCCATGCAACCGCTGGAGGAGCCCTGCTGGTGCCATTCCCTTCCCTATGACAGAGCTCTCATTGCTGGAGCCCTTGGCAGTGTGCAACCCACCGGCCCCTAAGTCCTCCGCAAGGACGCCTGGGGATTAGGTGCAAAGGCAAGGCAGGAGTGGAGCTGAGGCCAGGAAGGCGTCAGTATCGTCTCCCAGTCTCCCGCAGCCTGCTCCTTCCTGGTCAGGAAGCCTAGCAGAGAGGCAAGTCTGGGCAGGCTCGCCCAGGGCAGAGCAGCCTCACGCCAGGAACTCTGCCAGATCGGGCCTCTGAGCAGAGCTGGAGCTCTGCCGTCCTGGAGGTGCACTGGGCTCCGCCTAAGAAGTGATTGCAGCCGCACGGAGCTGGGCTGCCTCCTCTTCCCCCGAGGAGTCCGCCTCCCGCCTGCTGTGCACTAAGCTTCCAGGCGGGGGCGCCCCGCGCCTCCTACACGTCTTGGCTCAGGGGCTGCTTCCCCTGAGCTGGGGCTGTGGGCGGGAGCCCAACACGCAGGGGCAGGCCCCACCACCTGCACACGTCTCTGCTGGGGAGGAGAGCGCTAGGGAAATGACGTCTGTCAGGCAACTTCTGGGCGCCCACGGAGTCAGCCTCCGGGTGTGTGGGGCTGCAGACCACAGCCTGGGGACCTGTGAGACTTTTGCTCTCCGTGCGGCACTGAGTCTGGGCGGCCAAGCAACCGCTGGAGGAGCCCTTCACTTGCCCTCCCCTTCCCTCTAATAGAGACCTCACTGCTGGAGCGCTTGACAGTGTGCAACCCACCGGCCCCTAAGCCCTCCCCGAGGACGCCTGGGGACTGGGTGCAAAGGCAAGGCAGGAGCGGAGCTGACGCCAGGAAGGTGCCAGTGGCCTCTCCCAGCATCGCACAGCCTGCTCCTTCCTGGGCAGGAAGGCTAGCAGCGAGGCAAGCCTGGGCAAGTCTCGCACAGGGCAGAGCAGCCTCGCGCAAGGAACTTGACTAGATCCGGCCTCTGAGCAGAGCTGGAGCTCTGCCGTCCTGGAGGCGCACTCGGCTCCGCCCAAGCAGGGATGGCAGCTGCAAGCGGCTTGGCTCCCTCGACTCTTCCCAAGGAGGCTCGCTTCCCCGCGTACTGTGCACTTGGCTTCCAGGCAGGGACGCCCCGCGCCTCCTGCAGGTCTTGGCTCAGGGGCTGCTTCCCCTGAGCTGGGGCTGTGGGCGGGAGCCCAGACACGCAGGGGCAGGCCCCAACCGCCTGCACACGGCTCTGCTGGGGAGGAGAGCACTAGGGAAATGACGTCTGTCAGTCACCTTCTGGTCGCTCACGGAGTCAGCCTCCGGGTGTGTGCGGCTGCAGACCCCAGCCAGGGGCCCTTGGGAGCCAGGTGCTCTCCGTACTGTGCTGAGTCTGGGCGGCCAGGCAACCGCTGGAGGAGCCCTGCAGGTGCCATTCCCTTCCCTATGACAGAGCTCTCAGTGCTGGAGCCCTTGGCAGTGTGCAACCCACCGGCCCCTAAGCCCTCCCCAAGGAAGGCTGGGGCCTGGGTGCAAAGGCAAGGCAGGAGTGGAGCTGAGGCCAGGAAGGCGCCAGGAGCGTCTCCCAGTCTCGCGCAGCCTGCTCCTTCCTGGTCAGGAAAGCTAGCAGCGAGGCAAGTCTGGGCAAGGCTCGCCCACGGCAGAGCAGCCTCACGCCAGGAACTCTGCCAGATCGGGCCTCTGAGCAGAGCTGGAGCTCTGCCGTCCTGGAGGTGCACTGGGCCCCGCCCAAGAAGTGATTGCAGCCGCACGCAGCTGGGCTGCCTCCTCTTCCCCGGAGGAGTCCGCCTCCCGCCTGCTGTGCACTAAGCTTCCAGGCGGGGGCGCCCCGCGCCTCCTACACGTCTTGGCTCAGGGGCTGCTTCCCCTGAGCTGGGGCTGTGGGCGGGAGCCCAGACACGCAGGGGCAGGCCCCAACCACCTGCACACGGCTCTGCTGGGGAGGAGAGCACTAGGGAAATGACGTCTGTCAGTCACCATCTGTGCGCCCACGGAGTCAGCCTCCGGGTGTGTGGGGCTGTGGAACCGAGCCAGGGGCCATGGGAGCCTGGTGCTCTCCGTGCTGTGCTGAGTCTGGGCGGCCAAGCAACTGCTGGAGGAGCACTGCACATCCCCTTCCCTTCCCTCTGACAGACCTCTCACTGCTGGAGCCCTTGGTAGTGTGAACCCTCCGGCCCCTAAGCCCTCCCCAAGGAAGCCTGGGGCAAAGGTGCAAAGGCAAGGCAGGAGCGGAGCTTATGCCAGGAAGGCGCCAGTGGCGTCTCTCAGCCTCGCCCAGCCTGCTCCTTCGTGGGCAGGAAGCCTAGCAGCCAGGCAAGTCTGGGCAAGGCTTGCCCAGGGCAGAGCAACCTCCCGCCAGGAACTCTGACAGTTCGGGCCTCTGAGCAGAGATGGAATTCTGCCGAAAGGGAGGCGCACTCGGAGCCGCCCAAGCAGGGCTTTCAGCCTCAGGCGGCTGGGCTGCCTCGTCTTCCCCCGAGGAGGCTCGCTTCCCCAGATGCTGTGCACTTGGCTTGCAGGCAGGGGCGCCACTCGCATGCTGCAGGTCTTGGCTAAGGGGCTGCTACCCCTGAGCTGGGGCTGTGGGCAGGAACCCAGACACGCAGGGGCAGGCACCAACCACCTGCACACGTCTCTGCTGTGGAGGAGAGCGCTGGGGAAACTACGTCTGTCAGGCATCTGCTGGGCGGGCATGGAGTCAGCCTCCAGGAGTGCGGGGCTGCAGACCCCAGCCAGGGGCCCTGGGAGCCGGATGCTCTCCGTGCGGCACTGAGAATTGGCGGCCAAGCAACCGCCGGAGGAGCCCTGCACTTGCCCTTCCCTTCCCTCTGACAGAGCTCTCACTGCTGGAGCCCTTGGCAGTGTGCAACACACCGGCCCCTAAGACCTCCCAAAGGACGTCTGGGGCCTAGTTGCAAAGGCAAGGCAGGAGGGGAGCTGATGCCAGGAAGGCGCCAGTGGCGTCTCCCAGCCACACGCAGCCTGCTCCTTCCTGGGCAGGAAGCCTAGCAGCCAGATAAGTCTGGGCAAGGCTCGCCCAGGGTAAAGCAGCCTGACGCCAGGAACTCTGCAAAATCGGGCCTCTGAGCAGAGCTGGAGCGATGCGTACTGGAGGCGCAATCGGCTCCGCCCAAGGAGGGCTTGCAGCCGCACGCGGCTGGGCTGCCTCCTCTTCCCCCGAGGAGTCCGCATTCCGCATGATGTGCACTAGGCTACCAGGCGGGGGCGCCCCGCGCCTCCTACAGGTCTTGGCTCAGGGGCTGCTTCCCCTGAACTGGGGCTGTGGGCGGGAGCCCAGACACGCAGGGGCAGGCCCCGCCACCTGCACACGTCTCTGCCGGGGAGGAGATCGCTAAGGAAATGACGTCTGTCAGGCACCTTCTGGGCGCTCACGGAGTCAGCCTCCGGGTGTGTGGGGCTGTGGAACCGAGCCAGGGGCCATGGGAGCCTGGTGCTCTCCGTGCTGTGCTGAGTCTGGGCTGCCATGCAACCGCTGGAGGAGCCCTGCTGGTGCCATTCCCTTCCCTATGACAGAGCTCTCATTGCTGGAGCCCTTGGCAGTGTGCAACCCACCGGCCCCTAAGTCCTCCGCAAGGACGCCTGGGGATTAGGTGCAAAGGCAAGGCAGGAGTGGAGCTGAGGCCAGGAAGGCGTCAGTATCGTCTCCCAGTCTCCCGCAGCCTGCTCCTTCCTGGTCAGGAAGCCTAGCAGAGAGGCAAGTCTGGGCAGGCTCGCCCAGGGCAGAGCAGCCTCACGCCAGGAACTCTGCCAGATCGGGCCTCTGAGCAGAGCTGGAGCTCTGCCGTCCTGGAGGTGCACTGGGCTCCGCCTAAGAAGTGATTGCAGCCGCACGGAGCTGGGCTGCCTCCTCTTCCCCCGAGGAGTCCGCCTCCCGCCTGCTGTGCACTAAGCTTCCAGGCGGGGGCGCCCCGCGCCTCCTACACGTCTTGGCTCAGGGGCTGCTTCCCCTGAGCTGGGGCTGTGGGCGGGAGCCCAACACGCAGGGGCAGGCCCCACCACCTGCACACGTCTCTGCTGGGGAGGAGAGAGCTAGGGAAATGACGTCTGTCAGGCAACTTCTGGGCGCCCACGGAGTCAGCCTCCGGGTGTGTGGGGCTGCAGACCACAGCCTGGGGACCTGTGAGACTTTTGCTCTCCGTGCGGCACTGAGTCTGGGCGGCCAAGCAACCGCTGGAGGAGCCCTTCACTTGCCCTCCCCTTCCCTCTAATAGAGACCTCACTGCTGGAGCGCTTGACAGTGTGCAACCCACCGGCCCCTAAGCCCTCCCCGAGGACGCCTGGGGACTGGGTGCAAAGGCAAGGCAGGAGCGGAGCTGACGCCAGGAAGGTGCCAGTGGCCTCTCCCAGCATCGCACAGCCTGCTCCTTCCTGGGCAGGAAGGCTAGCAGCGAGGCAAGCCTGGGCAAGTCTCGCACAGGGCAGAGCAGCCTCGCGCAAGGAACTTGACTAGATCCGGCCTCTGAGCAGAGCTGGAGCTCTGCCGTCCTGGAGGCGCACTCGGCTCCGCCCAAGCAGGGATGGCAGCTGCAAGCGGCTTGGCTCCCTCGACTCTTCCCAAGGAGGCTCGCTTCCCCGCGTACTGTGCACTTGGCTTCCAGGCAGGGACGCCCCGCGCCTCCTGCAGGTCTTGGCTCAGGGGCTGCTTCCCCTGAGCTGGGGCTGTGGGCGGGAGCCCAGACACGCAGGGGCAGGCCCCAACCGCCTGCACACGGCTCTGCTGGGGAGGAGAGCACTAGGGAAATGACGTCTGTCAGGCACCTTCTGGTCGCTCACGGAGTCAGCCTCCGGGTGTGTGCGGCTGCAGACCCCAGCCAGGGGCCCTTGGGAGCCAGGTGCTCTCCGTACTGTGCTGAGTCTGGGCGGCCAGGCAACCGCTGGAGGAGCCCTGCAGGTGCCATTCCCTTCCCTATGACAGAGCTCTCAGTGCTGGAGCCCTTGGCAGTGTGCAACCCACCGGCCCCTAAGCCCTCCCCAAGGAAGGCTGGGGCCTGGGTGCAAAGGCAAGGCAGGAGTGGAGCTGAGGCCAGGAAGGCGCCAGGAGCGTCTCCCAGTCTCGCGCAGCCTGCTCCTTCCTGGTCAGGAAAGCTAGCAGCGAGGCAAGTCTGGGCAAGGCTCGCCCAGGGCAGAGCAGGCTCACGCCAGGTATTCTGCCAGATCGGGCCTCTGAGCAGAGCTGGAGCTCTGCCGTCCTGGAGGTGCACTGGGCCCCGCCCAAGAAGTGATTGCAGCCGCACGCAGCTGGGCTGCCTCCTCTTCCCCCGAGGAGTCCGCCTCCCGCCTGCTGTGCACTAAGCTTCCAGGCGGGGGCGCCCCGCGCCTCCTACACGTCTTGGCTCAGGGGCTGCTTCCCCTGAGCTGGGGCTGTGGGCGGGAGCCCAGACACGCAGGGGCAGGCCCCAACCACCTGCACACGGCTCTGCTGGGGAGGAGAGCACTAGGGAAATGACGTCTGTCAGTCACCATCTGTGCGCCCACGGAGTCAGCCTCCGGGTGTGTGGGGCTGTGGAACCGAGCCAGGGGCCATGGGAGCCTGGTGCTCTCCGTGCTGTGCTGAGTCTGGGCGGCCAAGCAACTGCTGGAGGAGCACTGCACATCCCCTTCCCTTCCCTCTGACAGACCTCTCACTGCTGGAGCCCTTGGTAGTGTGAACCCTCCGGCCCCTAAGCCCTCCCCAAGGAAGCCTGGGGCAAAGGTGCAAAGGCAAGGCAGGAGCGGAGCTTATGCCAGGAAGGCGCCAGTGGCGTCTCTCAGCCTCGCCCAGCCTGCTCCTTCGTGGGCAGGAAGCCTAGCAGCCAGGCAAGTCTGGGCAAGGCTTGCCCAGGGCAGAGCAACCTCCCGCCAGGAACTCTGACAGTTCGGGCCTCTGAGCAGAGATGGAATTCTGCCGAAAGGGAGGCGCACTCGGAGCCGCCCAAGCAGGGCTTTCAGCCTCAGGCGGCTGGGCTGCCTCGTCTTCCCCCGAGGAGGCTCGCTTCCCCAGATGCTGTGCACTTGGCTTGCAGGCAGGGGCGCCACTCGCATGCTGCAGGTCTTGGCTAAGGGGCTGCTACCCCTGAGCTGGGGCTGTGGGCAGGAACCCAGACACGCAGGGGCAGGCCCCAACCACCTGCACACGTCTCTGCTGTGGAGGAGAGCGCTGGGGAAACTACGTCTGTCAGGCATCTGCTGGGCGGGCATGGAGTCAGCCTCCAGGAGTGCGGGGCTGCAGACCCCAGCCAGGGGCCCTGGGAGCCGGATGCTCTCCGTGCGGCACTGAGAATTGGCGGCCAAGCAACCGCCGGAGGAGCCCTGCACTTGCCCTTCCCTTCCCTCTGACAGAGCTCTCACTGCTGGAGCCCTTGGCAGTGTGCAACACACCGGCCCCTAAGACCTCCCAAAGGACGTCTGGGGCCTAGTTGCAAAGGCAAGGCAGGAGGGGAGCTGATGCCAGGAAGGCGCCAGTGGCGTCTCCCAGCCACACGCAGCCTGCTCCTTCCTGGGCAGGAAGCCTAGCAGCCAGATAAGTCTGGGCAAGGCTCGCCCAGGGTAAAGCAGCCTGACGCCAGGAACTCTGCAAAATCGGGCCTCTGAGCAGAGCTGGAGCGATGCGTACTGGAGGCGCAATCGGCTCCGCCCAAGGAGGGCTTGCAGCCGCACGCGGCTGGGCTGCCTCCTCTTCCCCCGAGGAGTCCGCATTCCGCATGATGTGCACTAGGCTACCAGGCGGGGGCGCCCCGCGCCTCCTACAGGTCTTGGCTCAGGGGCTGCTTCCCCTGAACTGGGGCTGTGGGCGGGAGCCCAGACACGCAGGGGCAGGCCCCGCCACCTGCACACGTCTCTGCCGGGGAGGAGATCGCTAAGGAAATGACGTCTGTCAGGCACCTTCTGGGCGCTCACGGAGTCAGCCTCCGGGTGTGTGGGGCTGTGGAACCGAGCCAGGGGCCATGGGAGCCTGGTGCTCTCCGTGCTGTGCTGAGTCTGGGCTGCCATGCAACCGCTGGAGGAGCCCTGCTGGTGCCATTCCCTTCCCTATGACAGAGCTCTCATTGCTGGAGCCCTTGGCAGTGTGCAACCCACCGGCCCCTAAGTCCTCCGCAAGGACGCCTGGGGATTAGGTGCAAAGGCAAGGCAGGAGTGGAGCTGAGGCCAGGAAGGCGTCAGTATCGTCTCCCAGTCTCCCGCAGCCTGCTCCTTCCTGGTCAGGAAGCCTAGCAGAGAGGCAAGTCTGGGCAGGCTCGCCCAGGGCAGAGCAGCCTCACGCCAGGAACTCTGCCAGATCGGGCCTCTGAGCAGAGCTGGAGCTCTGCCGTCCTGGAGGTGCACTGGGCTCCGCCTAAGAAGTGATTGCAGCCGCACGGAGCAGGGCTGCCTCCTCTTCCCCCGAGGAGTCCGCCTCCCGCCTGCTGTGCACTAAGCTTCCAGGCGGGGGCGCCCCGCGCCTCCTACACGTCTTGGCTCAGGGGCTGCTTCCCCTGAGCTGGGGCTGTGGGCGGGAGCCCAACACGCAGGGGCAGGCCCCACCACCTGCACACGTCTCTGCTGGGGAGGAGAGCGCTAGGGAAATGACGTCTGTCAGGCAACTTCTGGGCGCCCACGGAGTCAGCCTCCGGGTGTGTGGGGCTGCAGACCACAGCCTGGGGACCTGTGAGACTTTTGCTCTCCGTGCGGCACTGAGTCTGGGCGGCCAAGCAACCGCTGGAGGAGCCCTTCACTTGCCCTCCCCTTCCCTCTAATAGAGACCTCACTGCTGGAGCGCTTGACAGTGTGCAACCCACCGGCCCCTAAGCCCTCCCCGAGGATGCCTGGGGACTGGGTGCAAAGGCAAGGCAGGAGCGGAGCTGACGCCAGGAAGGTGCCAGTGGCCTCTCCCAGCATCGCACAGCCTGCTCCTTCCTGGGCAGGAAGGCTAGCAGCGAGGCAAGCCTGGGCAAGTCTCGCACAGGGCAGAGCAGCCTCGCGCAAGGAACTTGACTAGATCCGGCCTCTGAGCAGAGCTGGAGCTCTGCCGTCCTGGAGGCGCACTCGGCTCCGCCCAAGCAGGGATGGCAGCTGCAAGCGGCTTGGCTCCCTCGACTCTTCCCAAGGAGGCTCGCTTCCCCGCGTACTGTGCACTTGGCTTCCAGGCAGGGACGCCCCGCGCCTCCTGCAGGTCTTGGCTCAGGGGCTGCTTCCCCTGAGCTGGGGCTGTGGGCGGGAGCCCAGACACGCAGGGGCAGGCCCCAACCGCCTGCACACGGCTCTGCTGGGGAGGAGAGCACTAGGGAAATGACGTCTGTCAGGCACCTTCTGGTCGCTCACGGAGTCAGCCTCCGGGTGTGTGCGGCTGCAGACCCCAGCCAGGGGCCCTTGGGAGCCAGGTGCTCTCCGTACTGTGCTGAGTCTGGGCGGCCAGGCAACCGCTGGAGGAGCCCTGCAGGTGCCATTCCCTTCCCTATGACAGAGCTCTCAGTGCTGGAGCCCTTGGCAGTGTGCAACCCACCGGCCCCTAAGCCCTCCCCAAGGAAGGCTGGGGCCTGGGTGCAAAGGCAAGGCAGGAGTGGAGCTGAGGCCAGGAAGGCGCCAGGAGCGTCTCCCAGTCTCGCGCAGCCTGCTCCTTCCTGGTCAGGAAAGCTAGCAGCGAGGCAAGTCTGGGCAAGGCTCGCCCAGGGCAGAGCAGGCTCACGCCAGGTATTCTGCCAGATCGGGCCTCTGAGCAGAGCTGGAGCTCTGCCGTCCTGGAGGTGCACTGGGCCCCGCCCAAGAAGTGATTGCAGCCGCACGCAGCTGGGCTGCCTCCTCTTCCCCCGAGGAGTCCGCCTCCCGCCTGCTGTGCACTAAGCTTCCAGGCGGGGGCGCCCCACGCCTCCTACACGTCTTGGCTCAGGGGCTGCTTCCCCTGAGCTGGGGCTGTGGGCGGGAGCCCAGACACGCAGGGGCAGGCCCCAACCACCTGCACACGGCTCTGCTGGGGAGGAGAGCACTAGGGAAATGACGTCTGTCAGTCACCATCTGTGCGCCCACGGAGTCAGCCTCCGGGTGTGTGGGGCTGTGGAACCGAGCCAGGGGCCATGGGAGCCTGGTGCTCTCCGTGCTGTGCTGAGTCTGGGCGGCCAAGCAACTGCTGGAGGAGCACTGCACATCCCCTTCCCTTCCCTCTGACAGACCTCTCACTGCTGGAGCCCTTGGTAGTGTGAACCCTCCGGCCCCTAAGCCCTCCCCAAGGAAGCCTGGGGCAAAGGTGCAAAGGCAAGGCAGGAGCGGAGCTTATGCCAGGAAGGCGCCAGTGGCGTCTCTCAGCCTCGCCCAGCCTGCTCCTTCGTGGGCAGGAAGCCTAGCAGCCAGGCAAGTCTGGGCAAGGCTTGCCCAGGGCAGAGCAACCTCCCGCCAGGAACTCTGACAGTTCGGGCCTCTGAGCAGAGATGGAATTCTGCCGAAAGGGAGGCGCACTCGGAGCCGCCCAAGCAGGGCTTTCAGCCTCAGGCGGCTGGGCTGCCTCGTCTTCCCCCGAGGAGGCTCGCTTCCCCAGATGCTGTGCACTTGGCTTGCAGGCAGGGGCGCCACTCGCATGCTGCAGGTCTTGGCTAAGGGGCTGCTACCCCTGAGCTGGGGCTGTGGGCAGGAACCCAGACACGCAGGGGCAGGCCCCAACCACCTGCACACGTCTCTGCTGTGGAGGAGAGCGCTGGGGAAACTACGTCTGTCAGGCATCTGCTGGGCGGGCATGGAGTCAGCCTCCAGGAGTGCGGGGCTGCAGACCCCAGCCAGGGGCCCTGGGAGCCGGATGCTCTCCGTGCGGCACTGAGAATTGGCGGCCAAGCAACCGCCGGAGGAGCCCTGCACTTGCCCTTCCCTTCCCTCTGACAGAGCTCTCACTGCTGGAGCCCTTGGCAGTGTGCAACACACCGGCCCCTAAGACCTCCCAAAGGACGTCTGGGGCCTAGTTGCAAAGGCAAGGCAGGAGGGGAGCTGATGCCAGGAAGGCGCCAGTGGCGTCTCCCAGCCACACGCAGCCTGCTCCTTCCTGGGCAGGAAGCCTAGCAGCCAGATAAGTCTGGGCAAGGCTCGCCCAGGGTAAAGCAGCCTGACGCCAGGAACTCTGCAAAATCGGGCCTCTGAGCAGAGCTGGAGCGATGCGTACTGGAGGCGCAATCGGCTCCGCCCAAGGAGGGCTTGCAGCCGCACGCGGCTGGGCTGCCTCCTCTTCCCCCGAGGAGTCCGCATTCCGCATGATGTGCACTAGGCTACCAGGCGGGGGCGCCCCGCGCCTCCTACAGGTCTTGGCTCAGGGGCTGCTTCCCCTGAACTGGGGCTGTGGGCGGGAGCCCAGACACGCAGGGGCAGGCCCCGCCACCTGCACACGTCTCTGCCGGGGAGGAGATCGCTAAGGAAATGACGTCTGTCAGGCACCTTCTGGGCGCTCACGGAGTCAGCCTCCGGGTGTGTGGGGCTGTGGAACCGAGCCAGGGGCCATGGGAGCCTGGTGCTCTCCGTGCTGTGCTGAGTCTGGGCTGCCATGCAACCGCTGGAGGAGCCCTGCTGGTGCCATTCCCTTCCCTATGACAGAGCTCTCATTGCTGGAGCCCTTGGCAGTGTGCAACCCACCGGCCCCTAAGTCCTCCGCAAGGACGCCTGGGGATTAGGTGCAAAGGCAAGGCAGGAGTGGAGCTGAGGCCAGGAAGGCGTCAGTATCGTCTCCCAGTCTCCCGCAGCCTGCTCCTTCCTGGTCAGGAAGCCTAGCAGAGAGGCAAGTCTGGGCAGGCTCGCCCAGGGCAGAGCAGCCTCACGCCAGGAACTCTGCCAGATCGGGCCTCTGAGCAGAGCTGGAGCTCTGCCGTCCTGGAGGTGCACTGGGCTCCGCCTAAGAAGTGATTGCAGCCGCACGGAGCTGGGCTGCCTCCTCTTCCCCCGAGGAGTCCGCCTCCCGCCTGCTGTGCACTAAGCTTCCAGGCGGGGGCGCCCCGCGCCTCCTACACGTCTTGGCTCAGGGGCTGCTTCCCCTGAGCTGGGGCTGTGGGCGGGAGCCCAACACGCAGGGGCAGGCCCCACCACCTGCACACGTCTCTGCTGGGGAGGAGAGAGCTAGGGAAATGACGTCTGTCAGGCAACTTCTGGGCGCCCACGGAGTCAGCCTCCGGGTGTGTGGGGCTGCAGACCACAGCCTGGGGACCTGTGAGACTTTTGCTCTCCGTGCGGCACTGAGTCTGGGCGGCCAAGCAACCGCTGGAGGAGCCCTTCACTTGCCCTCCCCTTCCCTCTAATAGAGACCTCACTGCTGGAGCGCTTGACAGTGTGCAACCCACCGGCCCCTAAGCCCTCCCCGAGGACGCCTGGGGACTGGGTGCAAAGGCAAGGCAGGAGCGGAGCTGACGCCAGGAAGGTGCCAGTGGCCTCTCCCAGCATCGCACAGCCTGCTCCTTCCTGGGCAGGAAGGCTAGCAGCGAGGCAAGCCTGGGCAAGTCTCGCACAGGGCAGAGCAGCCTCGCGCAAGGAACTTGACTAGATCCGGCCTCTGAGCAGAGCTGGAGCTCTGCCGTCCTGGAGGCGCACTCGGCTCCGCCCAAGCAGGGATGGCAGCTGCAAGCGGCTTGGCTCCCTCGACTCTTCCCAAGGAGGCTCGCTTCCCCGCGTACTGTGCACTTGGCTTCCAGGCAGGGACGCCCCGCGCCTCCTGCAGGTCTTGGCTCAGGGGCTGCTTCCCCTGAGCTGGGGCTGTGGGCGGGAGCCCAGACACGCAGGGGCAGGCCCCAACCGCCTGCACACGGCTCTGCTGGGGAGGAGAGCACTAGGGAAATGACGTCTGTCAGGCACCTTCTGGTCGCTCACGGAGTCAGCCTCCGGGTGTGTGCGGCTGCAGACCCCAGCCAGGGGCCCTTGGGAGCCAGGTGCTCTCCGTACTGTGCTGAGTCTGGGCGGCCAGGCAACCGCTGGAGGAGCCCTGCAGGTGCCATTCCCTTCCCTATGACAGAGCTCTCAGTGCTGGAGCCCTTGGCAGTGTGCAACCCACCGGCCCCTAAGCCCTCCCCAAGGAAGGCTGGGGCCTGGGTGCAAAGGCAAGGCAGGAGTGGAGCTGAGGCCAGGAAGGCGCCAGGAGCGTCTCCCAGTCTCGCGCAGCCTGCTCCTTCCTGGTCAGGAAAGCTAGCAGCGAGGCAAGTCTGGGCAAGGCTCGCCCAGGGCAGAGCAGGCTCACGCCAGGTATTCTGCCAGATCGGGCCTCTGAGCAGAGCTGGAGCTCTGCCGTCCTGGAGGTGCACTGGGCCCCGCCCAAGAAGTGATTGCAGCCGCACGCAGCTGGGCTGCCTCCTCTTCCCCCGAGGAGTCCGCCTCCCGCCTGCTGTGCACTAAGCTTCCAGGCGGGGGCGCCCCGCGCCTCCTACACGTCTTGGCTCAGGGGCTGCTTCCCCTGAGCTGGGGCTGTGGGCGGGAGCCCAGACACGCAGGGGCAGGCCCCAACCACCTGCACACGGCTCTGCTGGGGAGGAGAGCACTAGGGAAATGACGTCTGTCAGTCACCATCTGTGCGCCCACGGAGTCAGCCTCCGGGTGTGTGGGGCTGTGGAACCGAGCCAGGGGCCATGGGAGCCTGGTGCTCTCCGTGCTGTGCTGAGTCTGGGCGGCCAAGCAACTGCTGGAGGAGCACTGCACATCCCCTTCCCTTCCCTCTGACAGACCTCTCACTGCTGGAGCCCTTGGTAGTGTGAACCCTCCGGCCCCTAAGCCCTCCCCAAGGAAGCCTGGGGCAAAGGTGCAAAGGCAAGGCAGGAGCGGAGCTTATGCCAGGAAGGCGCCAGTGGCGTCTCTCAGCCTCGCCCAGCCTGCTCCTTCGTGGGCAGGAAGCCTAGCAGCCAGGCAAGTCTGGGCAAGGCTTGCCCAGGGCAGAGCAACCTCCCGCCAGGAACTCTGACAGTTCGGGCCTCTGAGCAGAGATGGAATTCTGCCGAAAGGGAGGCGCACTCGGAGCCGCCCAAGCAGGGCTTTCAGCCTCAGGCGGCTGGGCTGCCTCGTCTTCCCCCGAGGAGGCTCGCTTCCCCAGATGCTGTGCACTTGGCTTGCAGGCAGGGGCGCCACTCGCATGCTGCAGGTCTTGGCTAAGGGGCTGCTACCCCTGAGCTGGGGCTGTGGGCAGGAACCCAGACACGCAGGGGCAGGCCCCAACCACCTGCACACGTCTCTGCTGTGGAGGAGAGCGCTGGGGAAACTACGTCTGTCAGGCATCTGCTGGGCGGGCATGGAGTCAGCCTCCAGGAGTGCGGGGCTGCAGACCCCAGCCAGGGGCCCTGGGAGCCGGATGCTCTCCGTGCGGCACTGAGAATTGGCGGCCAAGCAACCGCCGGAGGAGCCCTGCACTTGCCCTTCCCTTCCCTCTGACAGAGCTCTCACTGCTGGAGCCCTTGGCAGTGTGCAACACACCGGCCCCTAAGACCTCCCAAAGGACGTCTGGGGCCTAGTTGCAAAGGCAAGGCAGGAGGGGAGCTGATGCCAGGAAGGCGCCAGTGGCGTCTCCCAGCCACACGCAGCCTGCTCCTTCCTGGGCAGGAAGCCTAGCAGCCAGATAAGTCTGGGCAAGGCTCGCCCAGGGTAAAGCAGCCTGACGCCAGGAACTCTGCAAAATCGGGCCTCTGAGCAGAGCTGGAGCGATGCGTACTGGAGGCGCAATCGGCTCCGCCCAAGGAGGGCTTGCAGCCGCACGCGGCTGGGCTGCCTCCTCTTCCCCCGAGGAGTCCGCATTCCGCATGATGTGCACTAGGCTACCAGGCGGGGGCGCCCCGCGCCTCCTACAGGTCTTGGCTCAGGGGCTGCTTCCCCTGAACTGGGGCTGTGGGCGGGAGCCCAGACACGCAGGGGCAGGCCCCGCCACCTGCACACGTCTCTGCCGGGGAGGAGATCGCTAAGGAAATGACGTCTGTCAGGCACCTTCTGGGCGCTCACGGAGTCAGCCTCCGGGTGTGTGGGGCTGTGGAACCGAGCCAGGGGCCATGGGAGCCTGGTGCTCTCCGTGCTGTGCTGAGTCTGGGCTGCCATGCAACCGCTGGAGGAGCCCTGCTGGTGCCATTCCCTTCCCTATGACAGAGCTCTCATTGCTGGAGCCCTTGGCAGTGTGCAACCCACCGGCCCCTAAGTCCTCCGCAAGGACGCCTGGGGATTAGGTGCAAAGGCAAGGCAGGAGTGGAGCTGAGGCCAGGAAGGCGTCAGTATCGTCTCCCAGTCTCCCGCAGCCTGCTCCTTCCTGGTCAGGAAGCCTAGCAGAGAGGCAAGTCTGGGCAGGCTCGCCCAGGGCAGAGCAGCCTCACGCCAGGAACTCTGCCAGATCGGGCCTCTGAGCAGAGCTGGAGCTCTGCCGTCCTGGAGGTGCACTGGGCTCCGCCTAAGAAGTGATTGCAGCCGCACGGAGCAGGGCTGCCTCCTCTTCCCCCGAGGAGTCCGCCTCCCGCCTGCTGTGCACTAAGCTTCCAGGCGGGGGCGCCCCGCGCCTCCTACACGTCTTGGCTCAGGGGCTGCTTCCCCTGAGCTGGGGCTGTGGGCGGGAGCCCAACACGCAGGGGCAGGCCCCACCACCTGCACACGTCTCTGCTGGGGAGGAGAGCGCTAGGGAAATGACGTCTGTCAGGCAACTTCTGGGCGCCCACGGAGTCAGCCTCCGGGTGTGTGGGGCTGCAGACCACAGCCTGGGGACCTGTGAGACTTTTGCTCTCCGTGCGGCACTGAGTCTGGGCGGCCAAGCAACCGCTGGAGGAGCCCTTCACTTGCCCTCCCCTTCCCTCTAATAGAGACCTCACTGCTGGAGCGCTTGACAGTGTGCAACCCACCGGCCCCTAAGCCCTCCCCGAGGATGCCTGGGGACTGGGTGCAAAGGCAAGGCAGGAGCGGAGCTGACGCCAGGAAGGTGCCAGTGGCCTCTCCCAGCATCGCACAGCCTGCTCCTTCCTGGGCAGGAAGGCTAGCAGCGAGGCAAGCCTGGGCAAGTCTCGCACAGGGCAGAGCAGCCTCGCGCAAGGAACTTGACTAGATCCGGCCTCTGAGCAGAGCTGGAGCTCTGCCGTCCTGGAGGCGCACTCGGCTCCGCCCAAGCAGGGATGGCAGCTGCAAGCGGCTTGGCTCCCTCGACTCTTCCCAAGGAGGCTCGCTTCCCCGCGTACTGTGCACTTGGCTTCCAGGCAGGGACGCCCCGCGCCTCCTGCAGGTCTTGGCTCAGGGGCTGCTTCCCCTGAGCTGGGGCTGTGGGCGGGAGCCCAGACACGCAGGGGCAGGCCCCAACCGCCTGCACACGGCTCTGCTGGGGAGGAGAGCACTAGGGAAATGACGTCTGTCAGGCACCTTCTGGTCGCTCACGGAGTCAGCCTCCGGGTGTGTGCGGCTGCAGACCCCAGCCAGGGGCCCTTGGGAGCCAGGTGCTCTCCGTACTGTGCTGAGTCTGGGCGGCCAGGCAACCGCTGGAGGAGCCCTGCAGGTGCCATTCCCTTCCCTATGACAGAGCTCTCAGTGCTGGAGCCCTTGGCAGTGTGCAACCCACCGGCCCCTAAGCCCTCCCCAAGGAAGGCTGGGGCCTGGGTGCAAAGGCAAGGCAGGAGTGGAGCTGAGGCCAGGAAGGCGCCAGGAGCGTCTCCCAGTCTCGCGCAGCCTGCTCCTTCCTGGTCAGGAAAGCTAGCAGCGAGGCAAGTCTGGGCAAGGCTCGCCCAGGGCAGAGCAGGCTCACGCCAGGTATTCTGCCAGATCGGGCCTCTGAGCAGAGCTGGAGCTCTGCCGTCCTGGAGGTGCACTGGGCCCCGCCCAAGAAGTGATTGCAGCCGCACGCAGCTGGGCTGCCTCCTCTTCCCCCGAGGAGTCCGCCTCCCGCCTGCTGTGCACTAAGCTTCCAGGCGGGGGCGCCCCGCGCCTCCTACACGTCTTGGCTCAGGGGCTGCTTCCCCTGAGCTGGGGCTGTGGGCGGGAGCCCAGACACGCAGGGGCAGGCCCCAACCACCTGCACACGGCTCTGCTGGGGAGGAGAGCACTAGGGAAATGACGTCTGTCAGTCACCATCTGTGCGCCCACGGAGTCAGCCTCCGGGTGTGTGGGGCTGTGGAACCGAGCCAGGGGCCATGGGAGCCTGGTGCTCTCCGTGCTGTGCTGAGTCTGGGCGGCCAAGCAACTGCTGGAGGAGCACTGCACATCCCCTTCCCTTCCCTCTGACAGACCTCTCACTGCTGGAGCCCTTGGTAGTGTGAACCCTCCGGCCCCTAAGCCCTCCCCAAGGAAGCCTGGGGCAAAGGTGCAAAGGCAAGGCAGGAGCGGAGCTTATGCCAGGAAGGCGCCAGTGGCGTCTCTCAGCCTCGCCCAGCCTGCTCCTTCGTGGGCAGGAAGCCTAGCAGCCAGGCAAGTCTGGGCAAGGCTTGCCCCGGGCAGAGCAACCTCCCGCCAGGAACTCTGACAGTTCGGGCCTCTGAGCAGAGATGGAATTCTGCCGAAAGGGAGGCGCACTCGGAGCCGCCCAAGCAGGGCTTTCAGCCTCAGGCGGCTGGGCTGCCTCGTCTTCCCCCGAGGAGGCTCGCTTCCCCAGATGCTGTGCACTTGGCTTGCAGGCAGGGGCGCCACTCGCATGCTGCAGGTCTTGGCTAAGGGGCTGCTACCCCTGAGCTGGGGCTGTGGGCAGGAACCCAGACACGCAGGGGCAGGCCCCAACCACCTGCACACGTCTCTGCTGTGGAGGAGAGCGCTGGGGAAACTACGTCTGTCAGGCATCTGCTGGGCGGGCATGGAGTCAGCCTCCAGGAGTGCGGGGCTGCAGACCCCAGCCAGGGGCCCTGGGAGCCGGATGCTCTCCGTGCGGCACTGAGAATTGGCGGCCAAGCAACCGCCGGAGGAGCCCTGCACTTGCCCTTCCCTTCCCTCTCACAGAGCTCTCACTGCTGGAGCCCTTGGCAGTGTGCAACACACCGGCCCCTAAGACCTCCCAAAGGACGTCTGGGGCCTAGTTGCAAAGGCAAGGCAGGAGGGGAGCTGATGCCAGGAAGGCGCCAGTGGCGTCTCCCAGCCACACGCAGCCTGCTCCTTCCTGGGCAGGAAGCCTAGCAGCCAGATAAGTCTGGGCAAGGCTCGCCCAGGGTAAAGCAGCCTGACGCCAGGAACTCTGCAAAATCGGGCCTCTGAGCAGAGCTGGAGCGATGCGTACTGGAGGCGCAATCGGCTCCGCCCAAGGAGGGCTTGCAGCCGCACGCGGCTGGGCTGCCTCCTCTTCCCCCGAGGAGTCCGCATTCCGCATGATGTGCACTAGGCTACCAGGCGGGGGCGCCCCGCGCCTCCTACAGGTCTTGGCTCAGGGGCTGCTTCCCCTGAACTGGGGCTGTGGGCGGGAGCCCAGACACGCAGGGGCAGGCCCCGCCACCTGCACACGTCTCTGCCGGGGAGGAGATCGCTAAGGAAATGACGTCTGTCAGGCACCTTCTGGGCGCTCACGGAGTCAGCCTCCGGGTGTGTGGGGCTGTGGAACCGAGCCAGGGGCCATGGGAGCCTGGTGCTCTCCGTGCTGTGCTGAGTCTGGGCTGCCATGCAACCGCTGGAGGAGCCCTGCTGGTGCCATTCCCTTCCCTATGACAGAGCTCTCATTGCTGGAGCCCTTGGCAGTGTGCAACCCACCGGCCCCTAAGTCCTCCGCAAGGACGCCTGGGGATTAGGTGCAAAGGCAAGGCAGGAGTGGAGCTGAGGCCAGGAAGGCGTCAGTATCGTCTCCCAGTCTCCCGCAGCCTGCTCCTTCCTGGTCAGGAAGCCTAGCAGAGAGGCAAGTCTGGGCAGGCTCGCCCAGGGCAGAGCAGCCTCACGCCAGGAACTCTGCCAGATCGGGCCTCTGAGCAGAGCTGGAGCTCTGCCGTCCTGGAGGTGCACTGGGCTCCGCCCAAGAAGTGATTGCAGCCGCACGGAGCTGGGCTGCCTCCTCTTCCCCCGAGGAGTCCGCCTCCCGCCTGCTGTGCACTAAGCTTCCAGGCGGGGGCGCCCCGCGCCTCCTACACGTCTTGGCTCAGGGGCTGCTTCCCCTGAGCTGGGGCTGTGGGCGGGAGCCCAACACGCAGGGGCAGGCCCCACCACCTGCACACGTCTCTGCTGGGGAGGAGAGCGCTAGGGAAATGATGTCTGTCAGGCAACTTCTGGGCGCCCACGGAGTCAGCCTCCGGGTGTGTGGGGCTGCAGACCACAGCCTGGGGACCTGTGAGACTTTTGCTCTCCGTGCGGCACTGAGTCTGGGCGGCCAAGCAACCGCTGGAGGAGCCCTTCACTTGCCCTCCCCTTCCCTCTAATAGAGACCTCACTGCTGGAGCGCTTGACAGTGTGCAACCCACCGGCCCCTAAGCCCTCCCCGAGGACGCCTGGGGACTGGGTGCAAAGGCAAGGCAGGAGCGGAGCTGACGCCAGGAAGGTGCCAGTGGCCTCTCCCAGCATCGCACAGCCTGCTCCTTCCTGGGCAGGAAGGCTAGCAGCGAGGCAAGCCTGGGCAAGTCTCGCACAGGGCAGAGCAGCCTCGCGCAAGGAACTTGACTAGATCCGGCCTCTGAGCAGAGCTGGAGCTCTGCCGTCCTGGAGGCGCACTCGGCTCCGCCCAAGCAGGGATGGCAGCTGCAAGCGGCTTGGCTCCCTCGACTCTTCCCAAGGAGGCTCGCTTCCCCGCGTACTGTGCACTTGGCTTCCAGGCAGGGACGCCCCGCGCCTCCTGCAGGTCTTGGCTCAGGGGCTGCTTCCCCTGAGCTGGGGCTGTGGGCGGGAGCCCAGACACGCAGGGGCAGGCCCCAACCGCCTGCACACGGCTCTGCTGGGGAGGAGAGCACTAGGGAAATGACGTCTGTCAGGCACCTTCTGGTCGCTCACGGAGTCAGCCTCCGGGTGTGTGCGGCTGCAGACCCCAGCCAGGGGCCCTTGGGAGCCAGGTGCTCTCCGTACTGTGCTGAGTCTGGGCGGCCAGGCAACCGCTGGAGGAGCCCTGCAGGTGCCATTCCCTTCCCTATGACAGAGCTCTCAGTGCTGGAGCCCTTGGCAGTGTGCAACCCACCGGCCCCTAAGCCCTCCCCAAGGAAGGCTGGGGCCTGGGTGCAAAGGCAAGGCAGGAGTGGAGCTGAGGCCAGGAAGGCGCCAGGAGCGTCTCCCAGTCTCGCGCAGCCTGCTCCTTCCTGGTCAGGAAAGCTAGCAGCGAGGCAAGTCTGGGCAACGCTCGCCCACGGCAGAGCAGGCTCACGCCAGGAACTCTGCCAGATCGGGCCTCTGAGCAGAGCTGGAGCTCTGCCGTCCTGGAGGTGCACTGGGCCCCGCCCAAGAAGTGATTGCAGCCGCACGCAGCTGGGCTGCCTCCTCTTCCCCCGAGGAGTCCGCCTCCCGCCTGCTGTGCACTAAGCTTCCAGGCAGGGGCGCCCCGTGCCTCCTACACGTCTTGGCTCAGGGGCTGCTTCCCCTGAGCTGGGGCTGTGGGCGGGAGCCCAGACACGCAGGGGCAGGCCCCAACCACCTGCACACGGCTCTGCTGGGGAGGAGAGCACTAGGAAAATGACGTCTGTCAGTCACCATCTGTGCGCTCATGGAGTCAACCTCCGGGTGTGTGGGGCTGTGGAACCGAGCCAGGGGCCATGGGAGCCTGGTGCTCTCCGTGCTGTGCTGAGTCTGGGCGGCCAAGCAACTGCTGGAGGAGCACTGCACATCCCCTTCCCTTCCCTCTGACAGACCTCTCACTGCTGGAGCCCTTGGTAGTGTGAACCCTCCGGCCCCTAAGCCCTCCCCAAGGAAGCCTGGGGCAAAGGTGCAAAGGCAAGGCAGGAGCGGAGCTTATGCCAGGAAGGCGCCAGTGGCGTCTCTCAGCCTCGCCCAGCCTGCTCCTTCGTGGGCAGGAAGCCTAGCAGCCAGGCAAGTCTGGGCAAGGCTTACCCCGGGCAGAGCAACCTCCCGCCAGGAACTCTGACAGTTCGGGCCTCTGAGCAGAGATGGAATTCTGCCGAAAGGGAGGCGCACTCGGAGCCGCCCAAGCAGGGCTTTCAGCCTCAGGCGGCTGGGCTGCCTCGTCTTCCCCCGAGGAGGCTCGCTTCCCCAGATGCTGTGCACTTGGCTTGCAGGCAGGGGCGCCACTCGCATGCTGCAGGTCTTGGCTAAGGGGCTGCTACCCCTGAGCTGGGGCTGTGGGCAGGAACCCAGACACGCAGGGGCAGGCCCCAACCACCTGCACACGTCTCTGCTGTGGAGGAGAGCGCTGGGGAAACTACGTCTGTCAGGCATCTGCTGGGCGGGCATGGAGTCAGCCTCCAGGAGTGCGGGGCTGCAGACCCCAGCCAGGGGCCCTGGGAGCCGGATGCTCTCCGCGCGGCACTGAGAATTGGCGGCCAAGCAACCGCCGGAGGAGCCCTGCACTTGCCCTTCCCTTCCCTCTGACAGAGCTCTCACTGCTGGAGCCCTTGGCAGTGTGCAACACACCGGCCCCTAAGACCTCCCAAAGGACGTCTGGGGCCTAGTTGCAAAGGCAAGGCAGGAGGGGAGCTGATGCCAGGAAGGCGCCAGTGGCGTCTCCCAGCCACACGCAGCCTGCTCCTTCCTGGGCAGGAAGCCTAGCAGCCAGATAAGTCTGGGCAAGGCTCGCCCAGGGTAAAGCAGCCTGACGCCAGGAACTCTGCAAAATCGGGCCTCTGAGCAGAGCTGGAGCGATGCGTACTGGAGGCGCAATCGGCTCCGCCCAAGGAGGGCTTGCAGCCGCACGCGGCTGGGCTGCCTCCTCTTCCCCCGAGGAGTCCGCATTCCGCATGATGTGCACTAGGCTACCAGGCGGGGGCGCCCCGCGCCTCCTACAGGTCTTGGCTCAGGGGCTGCTTCCCCTGAACTGGGGCTGTGGGCGGGAGCCCAGACACGCAGGGGCAGGCCCCGCCACCTGCACACGTCTCTGCCGGGGAGGAGATCGCTAAGGAAATGACGTCTGTCAGGCACCTTCTGGGCGCTCACGGAGTCAGCCTCCGGGTGTGTGGGGCTGTGGAACCGAGCCAGGGGCCATGGGAGCCTGGTGCTCTCCGTGCTGTGCTGAGTCTGGGCTGCCATGCAACCGCTGGAGGAGCCCTGCTGGTGCCATTCCCTTCCCTATGACAGAGCTCTCATTGCTGGAGCCCTTGGCAGTGTGCAACCCACCGGCCCCTAAGTCCTCCGCAAGGACGCCTGGGGATTAGGTGCAAAGGCAAGGCAGGAGTGGAGCTGAGGCCAGGAAGGCGTCAGTATCGTCTCCCAGTCTCCCGCAGCCTGCTCCTTCCTGGTCAGGAAGCCTAGCAGAGAGGCAAGTCTGGGCAGGCTCGTCCAGGGCAGAGCAGCCTCACGCCAGGAACTCTGCCAGATCGGGCCTCTGAGCAGAGCTGGAGCTCTGCCGTCCTGGAGGTGCACTGGGCTCCGCCTAAGAAGTGATTGCAGCCGCACGGAGCTGGGCTGCCTCCTCTTCCCCCGAGGAGTCCGCCTCCCGCCTGCTGTGCACTAAGCTTCCAGGCGGGGGCGCCCCACGCCTCCTACACGTCTTGGCTCAGGGGCTGCTTCCCCTGAGCTGGGGCTGTGGGCGGGAGCCCAACACGCAGGGGCAGGCCCCACCACCTGCACACGTCTCTGCTGGGGAGGAGAGCGCTAGGGAAATGACGTCTGTCAGGCAACTTCTGGGCGCCCACGGAGTCAGCCTCCGGGTGTGTGGGGCTGCAGACCACAGCCTGGGGACCTGTGAGACTTTTGCTCTCCGTGCGGCACTGAGTCTGGGCGGCCAAGCAACCGCTGGAGGAGCCCTTCACTTGCCCTCCCCTTCCCTCTAATAGAGACCTCACTGCTGGAGCGCTTGACAGTGTGCAACCCACCGGCCCCTAAGCCCTCCCCGAGGACGCCTGGGGACTGGGTGCAAAGGCAAGGCAGGAGCGGAGCTGACGCCAGGAAGGTGCCAGTGGCCTCTCCCAGCATCGCACAGCCTGCTCCTTCCTGGGCAGGAAGGCTAGCAGCGAGGCAAGCCTGGGCAAGTCTCGCACAGGGCAGAGCAGCCTCGCGCAAGGAACTTGACTAGATCCGGCCTCTGAGCAGAGCTGGAGCTCTGCCGTCCTGGAGGCGCACTCGGCTCCGCCCAAGCAGGGATGGCAGCTGCAAGCGGCTTGGCTCCCTCGACTCTTCCCAAGGAGGCTCGCTTCCCCGCGTACTGTGCACTTGGCTTCCAGGCAGGGACGCCCCGCGCCTCCTGCAGGTCTTGGCTCAGGGGCTGCTTCCCCTGAGCTGGGGCTGTGGGCGGGAGCCCAGACACGCAGGGGCAGGCCCCAACCGCCTGCACACGGCTCTGCTGGGGAGGAGAGCACTAGGGAAATGACGTCTGTCAGGCACCTTCTGGTCGCTCACGGAGTCAGCCTCCGGGTGTGTGCGGCTGCAGACCCCAGCCAGGGGCCCTTGGGAGCCAGGTGCTCTCCGTACTGTGCTGAGTCTGGGCGGCCAGGCAACCGCTGGAGGAGCCCTGCAGGTGCCATTCCCTTCCCTATGACAGAGCTCTCAGTGCTGGAGCCCTTGGCAGTGTGCAACCCACCGGCCCCTAAGCCCTCCCCAAGGAAGGCTGGGGCCTGGGTGCAAAGGCAAGGCAGGAGTGGAGCTGAGGCCAGGAAGGCGCCAGGAGCGTCTCCCAGTCTCGCGCAGCCTGCTCCTTCCTGGTCAGGAAAGCTAGCAGCGAGGCAAGTCTGGGCAAGGCTCGCCCACGGCAGAGCAGGCTCACGCCAGGAACTCTGCCAGATCGGGCCTCTGAGCAGAGCTGGAGCTCTGCCGTCCTGGAGGTGCACTGGGCCCCGCCCAAGAAGTGATTGCAGCCGCACGCAGCTGGGCTGCCTCCTCTTCCCCCGAGGAGTCCGCCTCCCGCCTGCTGTGCACTAAGCTTCCAGGCGGGGGCGCCCCGCGCCTCCTACACGTCTTGGCTCAGGGGCTGCTTCCCCTGAGCTGGGGCTGTGGGCGGGAGCCCAGACACGCAGGGGCAGGCCCCAACCACCTGCACACGGCTCTGCTGGGGAGGAGAGCACTAGGGAAATGACGTCTGTCAGTCACCATCTGTGCGCCCACGGAGTCAGCCTCCGGGTGTGTGGGGCTGTGGAACCGAGCCAGGGGCCATGGGAGCCTGGTGCTCTCCGTGCTGTGCTGAGTCTGGGCGGCCAAGCAACTGCTGGAGGAGCACTGCACATCCCCTTCCCTTCCCTCTGACAGACCTCTCACTGCTGGAGCCCTTGGTAGTGTGAACCCTCCGGCCCCTAAGCCCTCCCCAAGGAAGCCTGGGGCAAAGGTGCAAAGGCAAGGCAGGAGCGGAGCTTATGCCAGGAAGGCGCCAGTGGCGTCTCTCAGCCTCGCCCAGCCTGCTCCTTCGTGGGCAGGAAGCCTAGCAGCCAGGCAAGTCTGGGCAAGGCTTGCCCAGGGCAGAGCAACCTCCCGCCAGGAACTCTGACAGTTCGGGCCTCTGAGCAGAGATGGAATTCTGCCGAAAGGGAGGCGCACTCGGAGCCGCCCAAGCAGGGCTTTCAGCCTCAGGCGGCTGGGCTGCCTCGTCTTCCCCCGAGGAGGCTCGCTTCCCCAGATGCTGTGCACTTGGCTTGCAGGCAGGGGCGCCACTCGCATGCTGCAGGTCTTGGCTAAGGGGCTGCTACCCCTGAGCTGGGGCTGTGGGCAGGAACCCAGACACGCAGGGGCAGGCCCCAACCACCTGCACACGTCTCTGCTGTGGAGGAGAGCGCTGGGGAAACTACGTCTGTCAGGCATCTGCTGGGCGGGCATGGAGTCAGCCTCCAGGAGTGCGGGGCTGCAGACCCCAGCCAGGGGCCCTGGGAGCCGGATGCTCTCCGTGCGGCACTGAGAATTGGCGGCCAAGCAACCGCCGGAGGAGCCCTGCACTTGCCCTTCCCTTCCCTCTGACAGAGCTCTCACTGCTGGAGCCCTTGGCAGTGTGCAACACACCGGCCCCTAAGACCTCCCAAAGGACGTCTGGGGCCTAGTTGCAAAGGCAAGGCAGGAGGGGAGCTGATGCCAGGAAGGCGCCAGTGGCGTCTCCCAGCCACACGCAGCCTGCTCCTTCCTGGGCAGGAAGCCTAGCAGCCAGATAAGTCTGGGCAAGGCTCGCCCAGGGTAAAGCAGCCTGACGCCAGGAACTCTGCAAAATCGGGCCTCTGAGCAGAGCTGGAGCGATGCGTACTGGAGGTGCAATCGGCTCCGCCCAAGGAGGGCTTGCAGCCGCACGTGGCTGGGCTGCCTCCTCTTCCCCCGAGGAGTCCGCATTCCGCATGATGTGCACTAGGCTACCAGGCGGGGGCGCCCCGCGCCTCCTACACGTCTTGGCTCAGGGGCTGCTTCCCCTGAACTGGGGCTGTGGGCGGGAGCCCAGACACGCAGGGGCAGGCCCCGCCACCTGCACACGTCTCTGCCGGGGAGGAGATCGCTAAGGAAATGACGTCTGTCAGGCACCTTCTGGGCGCTCACGGAGTCAGCCTCCGGGTGTGTGGGGCTGTGGAACCGAGCCAGGGGCCATGGGAGCCTGGTGCTCTCCGTGCTGTGCTGAGTCTGGGCTGCCATGCAACCGCTGGAGGAGCCCTGCTGGTGCCATTCCCTTCCCTATGACAGAGCTCTCATTGCTGGAGCCCTTGGCAGTGTGCAACCCACCGGCCCCTAAGTCCTCCGCAAGGACGCCTGGGGATTAGGTGCAAAGGCAAGGCAGGAGTGGAGCTGAGGCCAGGAAGGCGTCAGTATCGTCTCCCAGTCTCCCGCAGCCTGCTCCTTCCTGGTCAGGAAGCCTAGCAGAGAGGCAAGTCTGGGCAGGCTCGCCCAGGGCAGAGCAGCCTCACGCCAGGAACTCTGCCAGATCGGGCCTCTGAGCAGAGCTGGAGCTCTGCCGTCCTGGAGGTGCACTGGGCTCCGCCCAAGAAGTGATTGCAGCCGCACGCAGCTGGGCTGCCTCCTCTTCCCCCGAGGAGTCCGCCTCCCGCCTGCTGTGCACTAAGCTTCCAGGCGGGGGCGCCCCGCGCCTCCTACACGTCTTGGCTCAGGGGCTGCTTCCCCTGAGCTGGGGCTGTGGGCGGGAGCCCAACACGCAGGGGCAGGCCCCACCACCTGCACACGTCTCTGCTGGGGAGGAGAGCGCTAGGGAAATGATGTCTGTCAGGCAACTTCTGGGCGCCCACGGAGTCAGCCTCCGGGTGTGTGGGGCTGCAGACCACAGCCTGGGGACCTGTGAGACTTTTGCTCTCCGTGCGGCACTGAGTCTGGGCGGCCAAGCAACCGCTGGAGGAGCCCTTCACTTGCCCTCCCCTTCCCTCTAATAGAGACCTCACTGCTGGAGCGCTTGACAGTGTGCAACCCACCGGCCCCTAAGCCCTCCCCGAGGACGCCTGGGGACTGGGTGCAAAGGCAAGGCAGGAGCGGAGCTGACGCCAGGAAGGTGCCAGTGGCCTCTCCCAGCATCGCACAGCCTGCTCCTTCCTGGGCAGGAAGGCTAGCAGCGAGGCAAGCCTGGGCAAGTCTCGCACAGGGCAGAGCAGCCTCGCGCAAGGAACTTGACTAGATCCGGCCTCTGAGCAGAGCTGGAGCTCTGCCGTCCTGGAGGCGCACTCGGCTCCGCCCAAGCAGGGATGGCAGCTGCAAGCGGCTTGGCTCCCTCGACTCTTCCCAAGGAGGCTCGCTTCCCCGCGTACTGTGCACTTGGCTTCCAGGCAGGGACGCCCCGCGCCTCCTGCAGGTCTTGGCTCAGGGGCTGCTTCCCCTGAGCTGGGGCTGTGGGCGGGAGCCCAGACACGCAGGGGCAGGCCCCAACCGCCTGCACACGGCTCTGCTGGGGAGGAGAGCACTAGGGAAATGACGTCTGTCAGGCACCTTCTGGTCGCTCACGGAGTCAGCCTCCGGGTGTGTGCGGCTGCAGACCCCAGCCAGGGGCCCTTGGGAGCCAGGTGCTCTCCGTACTGTGCTGAGTCTGGGCGGCCAGGCAACCGCTGGAGGAGCCCTGCAGGTGCCATTCCCTTCCCTATGACAGAGCTCTCAGTGCTGGAGCCCTTGGCAGTGTGCAACCCACCGGCCCCTAAGCCCTCCCCAAGGAAGGCTGGGGCCTGGGTGCAAAGGCAAGGCAGGAGTGGAGCTGAGGCCAGGAAGGCGCCAGGAGCGTCTCCCAGTCTCGCGCAGCCTGCTCCTTCCTGGTCAGGAAAGCTAGCAGCGAGGCAAGTCTGGGCAAGGCTCGCCCACGGCAGAGCAGGCTCACGCCAGGAACTCTGCCAGATCGGGCCTCTGAGCAGAGCTGGAGCTCTGCCGTCCTGGAGGTGCACTGGGCCCCGCCCAAGAAGTGATTGCAGCCGCACGCAGCTGGGCTGCCTCCTCTTCCCCCGAGGAGTCCGCCTCCCGCCTGCTGTGCACTAAGCTTCCAGGCAGGGGCGCCCCGTGCCTCCTACAAGTCTTGGCTCAGGGGCTGCTTCCCCTGAGCTGGGGCTGTGGGCGGGAGCCCAGACACGCAGGGGCAGGCCCCAACCACCTGCACACGGCTCTGCTGGGGAGGAGAGCACTAGGAAAATGACGTCTGTCAGTCACCATCTGTGCGCTCATGGAGTCAACCTCCGGGTGTGTGGGGCTGTGGAACGGAGCCAGGGGCCATGGGAGCCTGGTGCTCTCCGTGCTGTGCTGAGTCTGGGCGGCCAAGCAACTGCTGGAGGAGCACTGCACATCCCCTTCCCTTCCCTCTGACAGACCTCTCACTGCTGGAGCCCTTGGTAGTGTGAACCCTCCGGCCCCTAAGCCCTCCCCAAGGAAGCCTGGGGCAAAGGTGCAAAGGCAAGGCAGGAGCGGAGCTTATGCCAGGAAGGCGCCAGTGGCGTCTCTCAGCCTCGCCCAGCCTGCTCCTTCGTGGGCAGGAAGCCTAGCAGCCAGGCAAGTCTGGGCAAGGCTTGCCCCGGGCAGAGCAACCTCCCGCCAGGAACTCTGACAGTTCGGGCCTCTGAGCAGAGATGGAATTCTGCCGAAAGGGAGGCGCACTCGGAGCCGCCCAAGCAGGGCTTTCAGCCTCAGGCGGCTGGGCTGCCTCGTCTTCCCCCGAGGAGGCTCGCTTCCCCAGATGCTGTGCACTTGGCTTGCAGGCAGGGGCGCCACTCGCATGCTGCAGGTCTTGGCTAAGGGGCTGCTACCCCTGAGCTGGGGCTGTGGGCAGGAACCCAGACACGCAGGGGCAGGCCCCAACCACCTGCACACGTCTCTGCTGTGGAGGAGAGCGCTGGGGAAACTACGTCTGTCAGGCATCTGCTGGGCGGGCATGGAGTCAGCCTCCAGGAGTGCGGGGCTGCAGACCCCAGCCAGGGGCCCTGGGAGCCGGATGCTCTCCGTGCGGCACTGAGAATTGGCGGCCAAGCAACCGCCGGAGGAGCCCTGCACTTGCCCTTCCCTTCCCTCTGACAGAGCTCTCACTGCTGGAGCCCTTGGCAGTGTGCAACACACCGGCCCCTAAGACCTCCCAAAGGACGTCTGGGGCCTAGTTGCAAAGGCAAGGCAGGAGGGGAGCTGATGCCAGGAAGGCGCCAGTGGCGTCTCCCAGCCACACGCAGCCTGCTCCTTCCTGGGCAGGAAGCCTAGCAGCCAGATAAGTCTGGGCAAGGCTCGCCCAGGGTAAAGCAGCCTGACGCCAGGAACTCTGCAAAATCGGGCCTCTGAGCAGAGCTGGAGCGATGCGTACTGGAGGCGCAATCGGCTCCGCCCAAGGAGGGCTTGCAGCCGCACGCGGCTGGGCTGCCTCCTCTTCCCCCGAGGAGTCCGCATTCCGCATGATGTGCACTAGGCTACCAGGCGGGGGCGCCCCGCGCCTCCTACAGGTCTTGGCTCAGGGGCTGCTTCCCCTGAACTGGGGCTGTGGGCGGGAGCCCAGACACGCAGGGGCAGGCCCCGCCACCTGCACACGTCTCTGCCGGGGAGGAGATCGCTAAGGAAATGACGTCTGTCAGGCACCTTCTGGGCGCTCACGGAGTCAGCCTCCGGGTGTGTGGGGCTGTGGAACCGAGCCAGGGGCCATGGGAGCCTGGTGCTCTCCGTGCTGTGCTGAGTCTGGGCTGCCATGCAACCGCTGGAGGAGCCCTGCTGGTGCCATTCCCTTCCCTATGACAGAGCTCTCATTGCTGGAGCCCTTGGCAGTGTGCAACCCACCGGCCCCTAAGTCCTCCGCAAGGACGCCTGGGGATTAGGTGCAAAGGCAAGGCAGGAGTGGAGCTGAGGCCAGGAAGGCGTCAGTATCGTCTCCCAGTCTCCCGCAGCCTGCTCCTTCCTGGTCAGGAAGCCTAGCAGAGAGGCAAGTCTGGGCAGGCTCGCCCAGGGCAGAGCAGCCTCACGCCAGGAACTCTGCCAGATCGGGCCTCTGAGCAGAGCTGGAGCTCTGCCGTCCTGGAGGTGCACTGGGCTCCGCCCAAGAAGTGATTGCAGCCGCACGGAGCTGGGCTGCCTCCTCTTCCCCCGAGGAGTCCGCCTCCCGCCTGCTGTGCACTAAGCTTCCAGGCGGGGGCGCCCCGCGCCTCCTACACGTCTTGGCTCAGGGGCTGCTTCCCCTGAGCTGGGGCTGTGGGCGGGAGCCCAACACGCAGGGGCAGGCCCCACCACCTGCACACGTCTCTGCTGGGGAGGAGAGCGCTAGGGAAATGATGTCTGTCAGGCAACTTCTGGGCGCCCACGGAGTCAGCCTCCGGGTGTGTGGGGCTGCAGACCACAGCCTGGGGACCTGTGAGACTTTTGCTCTCCGTGCGGCACTGAGTCTGGGCGGCCAAGCAACCGCTGGAGGAGCCCTTCACTTGCCCTCCCCTTCCCTCTAATAGAGACCTCACTGCTGGAGCGCTTGACAGTGTGCAACCCACCGGCCCCTAAGCCCTCCCCGAGGACGCCTGGGGACTGGGTGCAAAGGCAAGGCAGGAGCGGAGCTGACGCCAGGAAGGTGCCAGTGGCCTCTCCCAGCATCGCACAGCCTGCTCCTTCCTGGGCAGGAAGGCTAGCAGCGAGGCAAGCCTGGGCAAGTCTCGCACAGGGCAGAGCAGCCTCGCGCAAGGAACTTGACTAGATCCGGCCTCTGAGCAGAGCTGGAGCTCTGCCGTCCTGGAGGCGCACTCGGCTCCGCCCAAGCAGGGATGGCAGCTGCAAGCGGCTTGGCTCCCTCGACTCTTCCCAAGGAGGCTCGCTTCCCCGCGTACTGTGCACTTGGCTTCCAGGCAGGGACGCCCCGCGCCTCCTGCAGGTCTTGGCTCAGGGGCTGCTTCCCCTGAGCTGGGGCTGTGGGCGGGAGCCCAGACACGCAGGGGCAGGCCCCAACCGCCTGCACACGGCTCTGCTGGGGAGGAGAGCACTAGGGAAATGACGTCTGTCAGGCACCTTCTGGTCGCTCACGGAGTCAGCCTCCGGGTGTGTGCGGCTGCAGACCCCAGCCAGGGGCCCTTGGGAGCCAGGTGCTCTCCGTACTGTGCTGAGTCTGGGCGGCCAGGCAACCGCTGGAGGAGCCCTGCAGGTGCCATTCCCTTCCCTATGACAGAGCTCTCAGTGCTGGAGCCCTTGGCAGTGTGCAACCCACCGGCCCCTAAGCCCTCCCCAAGGAAGGCTGGGGCCTGGGTGCAAAGGCAAGGCAGGAGTGGAGCTGAGGCCAGGAAGGCGCCAGGAGCGTCTCCCAGTCTCGCGCAGCCTGCTCCTTCCTGGTCAGGAAAGCTAGCAGCGAGGCAAGTCTGGGCAAGGCTCGCCCACGGCAGAGCAGGCTCACGCCAGGAACTCTGCCAGATCGGGCCTCTGAGCAGAGCTGGAGCTCTGCCGTCCTGGAGGTGCACTGGGCCCCGCCCAAGAAGTGATTGCAGCCGCACGCAGCTGGGCTGCCTCCTCTTCCCCCGAGGAGTCCGCCTCCCGCCTGCTGTGCACTAAGCTTCCAGGCAGGGGCGCCCCGTGCCTCCTACAAGTCTTGGCTCAGGGGCTGCTTCCCCTGAGCTGGGGCTGTGGGCGGGAGCCCAGACACGCAGGGGCAGGCCCCAACCACCTGCACACGGCTCTGCTGGGGAGGAGAGCACTAGGAAAATGACGTCTGTCAGTCACCATCTGTGCGCTCATGGAGTCAACCTCCGGGTGTGTGGGGCTGTGGAACCAAGCCAGGGGCCATGGGAGCCTGGTGCTCTCCGTGCTGTGCTGAGTCTGGGCGGCCAAGCAACTGCTGGAGGAGCACTGCACATCCCCTTCCCTTCCCTCTGACAGACCTCTCACTGCTGGAGCCCTTGGTAGTGTGAACCCTCCGGCCCCTAAGCCCTCCCCAAGGAAGCCTGGGGCAAAGGTGCAAAGGCAAGGCAGGAGCGGAGCTTATGCCAGGAAGGCGCCAGTGGCGTCTCTCAGCCTCGCCCAGCCTGCTCCTTCGTGGGCAGGAAGCCTAGCAGCCAGGCAAGTCTGGGCAAGGCTTGCCCCGGGCAGAGCAACCTCCCGCCAGGAACTCTGACAGTTCGGGCCTCTGAGCAGAGATGGAATTCTGCCGAAAGGGAGGCGCACTCGGAGCCGCCCAAGCAGGGCTTTCAGCCTCAGGCGGCTGGGCTGCCTCGTCTTCCCCCGAGGAGGCTCGCTTCCCCAGATGCTGTGCACTTGGCTTGCAGGCAGGGGCGCCACTCGCATGCTGCAGGTCTTGGCTAAGGGGCTGCTACCCCTGAGCTGGGGCTGTGGGCAGGAACCCAGACACGCAGGGGCAGGCCCCAACCACCTGCACACGTCTCTGCTGTGGAGGAGAGCGCTGGGGAAACTACGTCTGTCAGGCATCTGCTGGGCGGGCATGGAGTCAGCCTCCAGGAGTGCGGGGCTGCAGACCCCAGCCAGGGGCCCTGGGAGCCGGATGCTCTCCGTGCGGCACTGAGAATTGGCGGCCAAGCAACCGCCGGAGGAGCCCTGCACTTGCCCTTCCCTTCCCTCTGACAGAGCTCTCACTGCTGGAGCCCTTGGCAGTGTGCAACACACCGGCCCCTAAGACCTCCCAAAGGACGTCTGGGGCCTAGTTGCAAAGGCAAGGCAGGAGGGGAGCTGATGCCAGGAAGGCGCCAGTGGCGTCTCCCAGCCACACGCAGCCTGCTCCTTCCTGGGCAGGAAGCCTAGCAGCCAGATAAGTCTGGGCAAGGCTCGCCCAGGGTAAAGCAGCCTGACGCCAGGAACTCTGCAAAATCGGGCCTCTGAGCAGAGCTGGAGCGATGCGTACTGGAGGCGCAATCGGCTCCGCCCAAGGAGGGCTTGCAGCCGCACGCGGCTGGGCTGCCTCCTCTTCCCCCGAGGAGTCCGCATTCCGCATGATGTGCACTAGGCTACCAGGCGGGGGCGCCCCGCGCCTCCTACAGGTCTTGGCTCAGGGGCTGCTTCCCCTGAACTGGGGCTGTGGGCGGGAGCCCAGACACGCAGGGGCAGGCCCCGCCACCTGCACACGTCTCTGCCGGGGAGGAGATCGCTAAGGAAATGACGTCTGTCAGGCACCTTCTGGGCGCTCACGGAGTCAGCCTCCGGGTGTGTGGGGCTGTGGAACCGAGCCAGGGGCCATGGGAGCCTGGTGCTCTCCGTGCTGTGCTGAGTCTGGGCTGCCATGCAACCGCTGGAGGAGCCCTGCTGGTGCCATTCCCTTCCCTATGACAGAGCTCTCATTGCTGGAGCCCTTGGCAGTGTGCAACCCACCGGCCCCTAAGTCCTCCGCAAGGACGCCTGGGGATTAGGTGCAAAGGCAAGGCAGGAGTGGAGCTGAGGCCAGGAAGGCGTCAGTATCGTCTCCCAGTCTCCCGCAGCCTGCTCCTTCCTGGTCAGGAAGCCTAGCAGAGAGGCAAGTCTGGGCAGGCTCGTCCAGGGCAGAGCAGCCTCACGCCAGGAACTCTGCCAGATCGGGCCTCTGAGCAGAGCTGGAGCTCTGCCGTCCTGGAGGTGCACTGGGCTCCGCCTAAGAAGTGATTGCAGCCGCACGGAGCTGGGCTGCCTCCTCTTCCCCCGAGGAGTCCGCCTCCCGCCTGCTGTGCACTAAGCTTCCAGGCGGGGGCGCCCCACGCCTCCTACACGTCTTGGCTCAGGGGCTGCTTCCCCTGAGCTGGGGCTGTGGGCGGGAGCCCAACACGCAGGGGCAGGCCCCACCACCTGCACACGTCTCTGCTGGGGAGGAGAGCGCTAGGGAAATGACGTCTGTCAGGCAACTTCTGGGCGCCCACGGAGTCAGCCTCCGGGTGTGTGGGGCTGCAGACCACAGCCTGGGGACCTGTGAGACTTTTGCTCTCCGTGCGGCACTGAGTCTGGGCGGCCAAGCAACCGCTGGAGGAGCCCTTCACTTGCCCTCCCCTTCCCTCTAATAGAGACCTCACTGCTGGAGCGCTTGACAGTGTGCAACCCACCGGCCCCTAAGCCCTCCCCGAGGACGCCTGGGGACTGGGTGCAAAGGCAAGGCAGGAGCGGAGCTGACGCCAGGAAGGTGCCAGTGGCCTCTCCCAGCATCGCACAGCCTGCTCCTTCCTGGGCAGGAAGGCTAGCAGCGAGGCAAGCCTGGGCAAGTCTCGCACAGGGCAGAGCAGCCTCGCGCAAGGAACTTGACTAGATCCGGCCTCTGAGCAGAGCTGGAGCTCTGCCGTCCTGGAGGCGCACTCGGCTCCGCCCAAGCAGGGATGGCAGCTGCAAGCGGCTTGGCTCCCTCGACTCTTCCCAAGGAGGCTCGCTTCCCCGCGTACTGTGCACTTGGCTTCCAGGCAGGGACGCCCCGCGCCTCCTGCAGGTCTTGGCTCAGGGGCTGCTTCCCCTGAGCTGGGGCTGTGGGCGGGAGCCCAGACACGCAGGGGCAGGCCCCAACCGCCTGCACACGGCTCTGCTGGGGAGGAGAGCACTAGGGAAATGACGTCTGTCAGGCACCTTCTGGTCGCTCACGGAGTCAGCCTCCGGGTGTGTGCGGCTGCAGACCCCAGCCAGGGGCCCTTGGGAGCCAGGTGCTCTCCGTACTGTGCTGAGTCTGGGCGGCCAGGCAACCGCTGGAGGAGCCCTGCAGGTGCCATTCCCTTCCCTATGACAGAGCTCTCAGTGCTGGAGCCCTTGGCAGTGTGCAACCCACCGGCCCCTAAGCCCTCCCCAAGGAAGGCTGGGGCCTGGGTGCAAAGGCAAGGCAGGAGTGGAGCTGAGGCCAGGAAGGCGCCAGGAGCGTCTCCCAGTCTCGCGCAGCCTGCTCCTTCCTGGTCAGGAAAGCTAGCAGCGAGGCAAGTCTGGGCAAGGCTCGCCCACGGCAGAGCAGGCTCACGCCAGGAACTCTGCCAGATCGGGCCTCTGAGCAGAGCTGGAGCTCTGCCGTCCTGGAGGTGCACTGGGCCCCGCCCAAGAAGTGATTGCAGCCGCACGCAGCTGGGCTGCCTCCTCTTCCCCCGAGGAGTCCGCCTCCCGCCTGCTGTGCACTAAGCTTCCAGGCGGGGGCGCCCCGCGCCTCCTACACGTCTTGGCTCAGGGGCTGCTTCCCCTGAGCTGGGGCTGTGGGCGGGAGCCCAGACACGCAGGGGCAGGCCCCAACCACCTGCACACGGCTCTGCTGGGGAGGAGAGCACTAGGGAAATGACGTCTGTCAGTCACCATCTGTGCGCCCACGGAGTCAGCCTCCGGGTGTGTGGGGCTGTGGAACCGAGCCAGGGGCCATGGGAGCCTGGTGCTCTCCGTGCTGTGCTGAGTCTGGGCGGCCAAGCAACTGCTGGAGGAGCACTGCACATCCCCTTCCCTTCCCTCTGACAGACCTCTCACTGCTGGAGCCCTTGGTAGTGTGAACCCTCCGGCCCCTAAGCCCTCCCCAAGGAAGCCTGGGGCAAAGGTGCAAAGGCAAGGCAGGAGCGGAGCTTATGCCAGGAAGGCGCCAGTGGCGTCTCTCAGCCTCGCCCAGCCTGCTCCTTCGTGGGCAGGAAGCCTAGCAGCCAGGCAAGTCTGGGCAAGGCTTGCCCAGGGCAGAGCAACCTCCCGCCAGGAACTCTGACAGTTCGGGCCTCTGAGCAGAGATGGAATTCTGCCGAAAGGGAGGCGCACTCGGAGCCGCCCAAGCAGGGCTTTCAGCCTCAGGCGGCTGGGCTGCCTCGTCTTCCCCCGAGGAGGCTCGCTTCCCCAGATGCTGTGCACTTGGCTTGCAGGCAGGGGCGCCACTCGCATGCTGCAGGTCTTGGCTAAGGGGCTGCTACCCCTGAGCTGGGGCTGTGGGCAGGAACCCAGACACGCAGGGGCAGGCCCCAACCACCTGCACACGTCTCTGCTGTGGAGGAGAGCGCTGGGGAAACTACGTCTGTCAGGCATCTGCTGGGCGGGCATGGAGTCAGCCTCCAGGAGTGCGGGGCTGCAGACCCCAGCCAGGGGCCCTGGGAGCCGGATGCTCTCCGTGCGGCACTGAGAATTGGCGGCCAAGCAACCGCCGGAGGAGCCCTGCACTTGCCCTTCCCTTCCCTCTGACAGAGCTCTCACTGCTGGAGCCCTTGGCAGTGTGCAACACACCGGCCCCTAAGACCTCCCAAAGGACGTCTGGGGCCTAGTTGCAAAGGCAAGGCAGGAGGGGAGCTGATGCCAGGAAGGCGCCAGTGGCGTCTCCCAGCCACACGCAGCCTGCTCCTTCCTGGGCAGGAAGCCTAGCAGCCAGATAAGTCTGGGCAAGGCTCGCCCAGGGTAAAGCAGCCTGACGCCAGGAACTCTGCAAAATCGGGCCTCTGAGCAGAGCTGGAGCGATGCGTACTGGAGGCGCAATCGGCTCCGCCCAAGGAGGGCTTGCAGCCGCACGCGGCTGGGCTGCCTCCTCTTCCCCCGAGGAGTCCGCATTCCGCATGATGTGCACTAGGCTACCAGGCGGGGGCGCCCCGCGCCTCCTACAGGTCTTGGCTCAGGGGCTGCTTCCCCTGAACTGGGGCTGTGGGCGGGAGCCCAGACACGCAGGGGCAGGCCCCGCCACCTGCACACGTCTCTGCCGGGGAGGAGATCGCTAAGGAAATGACGTCTGTCAGGCACCTTCTGGGCGCTCACGGAGTCAGCCTCCGGGTGTGTGGGGCTGTGGAACCGAGCCAGGGGCCATGGGAGCCTGGTGCTCTCCGTGCTGTGCTGAGTCTGGGCTGCCATGCAACCGCTGGAGGAGCCCTGCTGGTGCCATTCCCTTCCCTATGACAGAGCTCTCATTGCTGGAGCCCTTGGCAGTGTGCAACCCACCGGCCCCTAAGTCCTCCGCAAGGACGCCTGGGGATTAGGTGCAAAGGCAAGGCAGGAGTGGAGCTGAGGCCAGGAAGGCGTCAGTATCGTCTCCCAGTCTCCCGCAGCCTGCTCCTTCCTGGTCAGGAAGCCTAGCAGAGAGGCAAGTCTGGGCAGGCTCGCCCAGGGCAGAGCAGCCTCACGCCAGGAACTCTGCCAGATCGGGCCTCTGAGCAGAGCTGGAGCTCTGCCGTCCTGGAGGTGCACTGGGCTCCGCCCAAGAAGTGATTGCAGCCGCACGGAGCTGGGCTGCCTCCTCTTCCCCCGAGGAGTCCGCCTCCCGCCTGCTGTGCACTAAGCTTCCAGGCGGGGGCGCCCCGCGCCTCCTACACGTCTTGGCTCAGGGGCTGCTTCCCCTGAGCTGGGGCTGTGGGCGGGAGCCCAACACGCAGGGGCAGGCCCCACCACCTGCACACGTCTCTGCTGGGGAGGAGAGCGCTAGGGAAATGACGTCTGTCAGGCAACTTCTGGGCGCCCACGGAGTCAGCCTCCGGGTGTGTGGGGCTGCAGACCACAGCCTGGGGACCTGTGAGACTTTTGCTCTCCGTGCGGCACTGAGTCTGGGCGGCCAAGCAACCGCTGGAGGAGCCCTTCACTTGCCCTCCCCTTCCCTCTAATAGAGACCTCACTGCTGGAGCGCTTGACAGTGTGCAACCCACCGGCCCCTAAGCCCTCCCCGAGGACGCCTGGGGACTGGGTGCAAAGGCAAGGCAGGAGCGGAGCTGACGCCAGGAAGGTGCCAGTGGCCTCTCCCAGCATCGCACAGCCTGCTCCTTCCTGGGCAGGAAGGCTAGCAGCGAGGCAAGCCTGGGCAAGTCTCGCACAGGGCAGAGCAGCCTCGCGCAAGGAACTTGACTAGATCCGGCCTCTGAGCAGAGCTGGAGCTCTGCCGTCCTGGAGGCGCACTCGGCTCCGCCCAAGCAGGGATGGCAGCTGCAAGCGGCTTGGCTCCCTCGACTCTTCCCAAGGAGGCTCGCTTCCCCGCGTACTGTGCACTTGGCTTCCAGGCAGGGACGCCCCGCGCCTCCTGCAGGTCTTGGCTCAGGGGCTGCTTCCCCTGAGCTGGGGCTGTGGGCGGGAGCCCAGACACGCAGGGGCAGGCCCCAACCGCCTGCACACGGCTCTGCTGGGGAGGAGAGCACTAGGGAAATGACGTCTGTCAGGCACCTTCTGGTCGCTCACGGAGTCAGCCTCCGGGTGTGTGCGGCTGCAGACCCCAGCCAGGGGCCCTTGGGAGCCAGGTGCTCTCCGTACTGTGCTGAGTCTGGGCGGCCAGGCAACCGCTGGAGGAGCCCTGCAGGTGCCATTCCCTTCCCTATGACAGAGCTCTCAGTGCTGGAGCCCTTGGCAGTGTGCAACCCACCGGCCCCTAAGCCCTCCCCAAGGAAGGCTGGGGCCTGGGTGCAAAGGCAAGGCAGGAGTGGAGCTGAGGCCAGGAAGGCGCCAGGAGCGTCTCCCAGTCTCGCGCAGCCTGCTCCTTCCTGGTCAGGAAAGCTAGCAGCGAGGCAAGTCTGGGCAAGGCTCGCCCACGGCAGAGCAGGCTCACGCCAGGAACTCTGCCAGATCGGGCCTCTGAGCAGAGCTGGAGCTCTGCCGTCCTGGAGGTGCACTGGGCCCCGCCCAAGAAGTGATTGCAGCCGCACGCAGCTGGGCTGCCTCCTCTTCCCCCGAGGAGTCCGCCTCCCGCCTGCTGTGCACTAAGCTTCCAGGCAGGGGCGCCCCGCGCCTCCTACACGTCTTGGCTCAGGGGCTGCTTCCCCTGAGCTGGGGCTGTGGGCGGGAGCCCAGACACGCAGGGGCAGGCCCCAACCACCTGCACACGGCTCTGCTGGGGAGGAGAGCACTAGGAAAATGACGTCTGTCAGTCACCATCTGTGCGCCCACGGAGTCAACCTCCGGGTGTGTGGGGCTGTGGAACCAAGCCAGGGGCCATGGGAGCCTGGTGCTCTCCGTGCTGTGCTGAGTCTGGGCGGCCAAGCAACTGCTGGAGGAGCACTGCACATCCCCTTCCCTTCCCTCTGACAGACCTCTCACTGCTGGAGCCCTTGGTAGTGTGAACCCTCCGGCCCCTAAGCCCTCCCCAAGGAAGCCTGGGGCAAAGGTGCAAAGGCAAGGCAGGAGCGGAGCTTATGCCAGGAAGGCGCCAGTGGCGTCTCTCAGCCTCGCCCAGCCTGCTCCTTCGTGGGCAGGAAGCCTAGCAGCCAGGCAAGTCTGGGCAAGGCTTGCCCCGGGCAGAGCAACCTCCCGCCAGGAACTCTGACAGTTCGGGCCTCTGAGCAGAGATGGAATTCTGCCGAAAGGGAGGCGCACTCGGAGCCGCCCAAGCAGGGCTTTCAGCCTCAGGCGGCTGGGCTGCCTCGTCTTCCCCCAAGGAGGCTCGCTTCCCCAGATGCTGTGCACTTGGCTTGCAGGCAGGGGCGCCACTCGCATGCTGCAGGTCTTGGCTAAGGGGCTGCTACCCCTGAGCTGGGGCTGTGGGCAGGAACCCAGACACGCAGGGGCAGGCCCCAACCACCTGCACACGTCTCTGCTGTGGAGGAGAGCGCTGGGGAAACTACGTCTGTCAGGCATCTGCTGGGCGGGCATGGAGTCAGCCTCCAGGAGTGCGGGGCTGCAGACCCCAGCCAGGGGCCCTGGGAGCCGGATGCTCTCCGTGCGGCACTGAGAATTGGCGGCCAAGCAACCGCCGGAGGAGCCCTGCACTTGCCCTTCCCTTCCCTCTGACAGAGCTCTCACTGCTGGAGCCCTTGGCAGTGTGCAACACACCGGCCCCTAAGACCTCCCAAAGGACGTCTGGGGCCTAGTTGCAAAGGCAAGGCAGGAGGGGAGCTGATGCCAGGAAGGCGCCAGTGGCGTCTCCCAGCCACACGCAGCCTGCTCCTTCCTGGGCAGGAAGCCTAGCAGCCAGATAAGTCTGGGCAAGGCTCGCCCAGGGTAAAGCAGCCTGACGCCAGGAACTCTGCAAAATCGGGCCTCTGAGCAGAGCTGGAGCGATGCGTACTGGAGGCGCAATCGGCTCCGCCCAAGGAGGGCTTGCAGCCGCACGCGGCTGGGCTGCCTCCTCTTCCCCCGAGGAGTCCGCATTCCGCATGATGTGCACTAGGCTACCAGGCGGGGGCGCCCCGCGCCTCCTACAGGTCTTGGCTCAGGGGCTGCTTCCCCTGAACTGGGGCTGTGGGCGGGAGCCCAGACACGCAGGGGCAGGCCCCGCCACCTGCACACGTCTCTGCCGGGGAGGAGATCGCTAAGGAAATGACGTCTGTCAGGCACCTTCTGGGCGCTCACGGAGTCAGCCTCCGGGTGTGTGGGGCTGTGGAACCGAGCCAGGGGCCATGGGAGCCTGGTGCTCTCCGTGCTGTGCTGAGTCTGGGCTGCCATGCAACCGCTGGAGGAGCCCTGCTGGTGCCATTCCCTTCCCTATGACAGAGCTCTCATTGCTGGAGCCCTTGGCAGTGTGCAACCCACCGGCCCCTAAGTCCTCCGCAAGGACGCCTGGGGATTAGGTGCAAAGGCAAGGCAGGAGTGGAGCTGAGGCCAGGAAGGCGTCAGTATCGTCTCCCAGTCTCCCGCAGCCTGCTCCTTCCTGGTCAGGAAGCCTAGCAGAGAGGCAAGTCTGGGCAGGCTCGCCCAGGGCAGAGCAGCCTCACGCCAGGAACTCTGCCAGATCGGGCCTCTGAGCAGAGCTGGAGCTCTGCCGTCCTGGAGGTGCACTGGGCTCCGCCCAAGAAGTGATTGCAGCCGCACGGAGCTGGGCTGCCTCCTCTTCCCCCGAGGAGTCCGCCTCCCGCCTGCTGTGCACTAAGCTTCCAGGCGGGGGCGCCCCGCGCCTCCTACACGTCTTGGCTCAGGGGCTGCTTCCCCTGAGCTGGGGCTGTGGGCGGGAGCCCAACACGCAGGGGCAGGCCCCACCACCTGCACACGTCTCTGCTGGGGAGGAGAGCGCTAGGGAAATGATGTCTGTCAGGCAACTTCTGGGCGCCCACGGAGTCAGCCTCCGGGTGTGTGGGGCTGCAGACCACAGCCTGGGGACCTGTGAGACTTTTGCTCTCCGTGCGGCACTGAGTCTGGGCGGCCAAGCAACCGCTGGAGGAGCCCTTCACTTGCCCTCCCCTTCCCTCTAATAGAGACCTCACTGCTGGAGCGCTTGACAGTGTGCAACCCACCGGCCCCTAAGCCCTCCCCGAGGACGCCTGGGGACTGGGTGCAAAGGCAAGGCAGGAGCGGAGCTGACGCCAGGAAGGTGCCAGTGGCCTCTCCCAGCATCGCACAGCCTGCTCCTTCCTGGGCAGGAAGGCTAGCAGCGAGGCAAGCCTGGGCAAGTCTCGCACAGGGCAGAGCAGCCTCGCGCAAGGAACTTGACTAGATCCGGCCTCTGAGCAGAGCTGGAGCTCTGCCGTCCTGGAGGCGCACTCGGCTCCGCCCAAGCAGGGATGGCAGCTGCAAGCGGCTTGGCTCCCTCGACTCTTCCCAAGGAGGCTCGCTTCCCCGCGTACTGTGCACTTGGCTTCCAGGCAGGGACGCCCCGCGCCTCCTGCAGGTCTTGGCTCAGGGGCTGCTTCCCCTGAGCTGGGGCTGTGGGCGGGAGCCCAGACACGCAGGGGCAGGCCCCAACCGCCTGCACACGGCTCTGCTGGGGAGGAGAGCACTAGGGAAATGACGTCTGTCAGGCACCTTCTGGTCGCTCACGGAGTCAGCCTCCGGGTGTGTGCGGCTGCAGACCCCAGCCAGGGGCCCTTGGGAGCCAGGTGCTCTCCGTACTGTGCTGAGTCTGGGCGGCCAGGCAACCGCTGGAGGAGCCCTGCAGGTGCCATTCCCTTCCCTATGACAGAGCTCTCAGTGCTGGAGCCCTTGGCAGTGTGCAACCCACCGGCCCCTAAGCCCTCCCCAAGGAAGGCTGGGGCCTGGGTGCAAAGGCAAGGCAGGAGTGGAGCTGAGGCCAGGAAGGCGCCAGGAGCGTCTCCCAGTCTCGCGCAGCCTGCTCCTTCCTGGTCAGGAAAGCTAGCAGCGAGGCAAGTCTGGGCAAGGCTCGCCCACGGCAGAGCAGGCTCACGCCAGGAACTCTGCCAGATCGGGCCTCTGAGCAGAGCTGGAGCTCTGCCGTCCTGGAGGTGCACTGGGCCCCGCCCAAGAAGTGATTGCAGCCGCACGCAGCTGGGCTGCCTCCTCTTCCCCCGAGGAGTCCGCCTCCCGCCTGCTGTGCACTAAGCTTCCAGGCAGGGGCGCCCCGTGCCTCCTACAAGTCTTGGCTCAGGGGCTGCTTCCCCTGAGCTGGGGCTGTGGGCGGGAGCCCAGACACGCAGGGGCAGGCCCCAACCACCTGCACACGGCTCTGCTGGGGAGGAGAGCACTAGGAAAATGACGTCTGTCAGTCACCATCTGTGCGCTCATGGAGTCAACCTCCGGGTGTGTGGGGCTGTGGAACCAAGCCAGGGGCCATGGGAGCCTGGTGCTCTCCGTGCTGTGCTGAGTCTGGGCGGCCAAGCAACTGCTGGAGGAGCACTGCACATCCCCTTCCCTTCCCTCTGACAGACCTCTCACTGCTGGAGCCCTTGGTAGTGTGAACCCTCCGGCCCCTAAGCCCTCCCCAAGGAAGCCTGGGGCAAAGGTGCAAAGGCAAGGCAGGAGCGGAGCTTATGCCAGGAAGGCGCCAGTGGCGTCTCTCAGCCTCGCCCAGCCTGCTCCTTCGTGGGCAGGAAGCCTAGCAGCCAGGCAAGTCTGGGCAAGGCTTGCCCCGGGCAGAGCAACCTCCCGCCAGGAACTCTGACAGTTCGGGCCTCTGAGCAGAGATGGAATTCTGCCGAAAGGGAGGCGCACTCGGAGCCGCCCAAGCAGGGCTTTCAGCCTCAGGCGGCTGGGCTGCCTCGTCTTCCCCCAAGGAGGCTCGCTTCCCCAGATGCTGTGCACTTGGCTTGCAGGCAGGGGCGCCACTCGCATGCTGCAGGTCTTGGCTAAGGGGCTGCTACCCCTGAGCTGGGGCTGTGGGCAGGAACCCAGACACGCAGGGGCAGGCCCCAACCACCTGCACACGTCTCTGCTGTGGAGGAGAGCGCTGGGGAAACTACGTCTGTCAGGCATCTGCTGGGCGGGCATGGAGTCAGCCTCCAGGAGTGCGGGGCTGCAGACCCCAGCCAGGGGCCCTGGGAGCCGGATGCTCTCCGTGCGGCACTGAGAATTGGCGGCCAAGCAACCGCCGGAGGAGCCCTGCACTTGCCCTTCCCTTCCCTCTGACAGAGCTCTCACTGCTGGAGCCCTTGGCAGTGTGCAACACACCGGCCCCTAAGACCTCCCAAAGGACGTCTGGGGCCTAGTTGCAAAGGCAAGGCAGGAGGGGAGCTGATGCCAGGAAGGCGCCAGTGGCGTCTCCCAGCCACACGCAGCCTGCTCCTTCCTGGGCAGGAAGCCTAGCAGCCAGATAAGTCTGGGCAAGGCTCGCCCAGGGTAAAGCAGCCTGACGCCAGGAACTCTGCAAAATCGGGCCTCTGAGCAGAGCTGGAGCGATGCGTACTGGAGGCGCAATCGGCTCCGCCCAAGGAGGGCTTGCAGCCGCACGCGGCTGGGCTGCCTCCTCTTCCCCCGAGGAGTCCGCATTCCGCATGATGTGCACTAGGCTACCAGGCGGGGGCGCCCCGCGCCTCCTACAGGTCTTGGCTCAGGGGCTGCTTCCCCTGAACTGGGGCTGTGGGCGGGAGCCCAGACACGCAGGGGCAGGCCCCGCCACCTGCACACGTCTCTGCCGGGGAGGAGATCGCTAAGGAAATGACGTCTGTCAGGCACCTTCTGGGCGCTCACGGAGTCAGCCTCCGGGTGTGTGGGGCTGTGGAACCGAGCCAGGGGCCATGGGAGCCTGGTGCTCTCCGTGCTGTGCTGAGTCTGGGCTGCCATGCAACCGCTGGAGGAGCCCTGCTGGTGCCATTCCCTTCCCTATGACAGAGCTCTCATTGCTGGAGCCCTTGGCAGTGTGCAACCCACCGGCCCCTAAGTCCTCCGCAAGGACGCCTGGGGATTAGGTGCAAAGGCAAGGCAGGAGTGGAGCTGAGGCCAGGAAGGCGTCAGTATCGTCTCCCAGTCTCCCGCAGCCTGCTCCTTCCTGGTCAGGAAGCCTAGCAGAGAGGCAAGTCTGGGCAGGCTCGTCCAGGGCAGAGCAGCCTCACGCCAGGAACTCTGCCAGATCGGGCCTCTGAGCAGAGCTGGAGCTCTGCCGTCCTGGAGGTGCACTGGGCTCCGCCTAAGAAGTGATTGCAGCCGCACGGAGCTGGGCTGCCTCCTCTTCCCCCGAGGAGTCCGCCTCCCGCCTGCTGTGCACTAAGCTTCCAGGCGGGGGCGCCCCACGCCTCCTACACGTCTTGGCTCAGGGGCTGCTTCCCCTGAGCTGGGGCTGTGGGCGGGAGCCCAACACGCAGGGGCAGGCCCCACCACCTGCACACGTCTCTGCTGGGGAGGAGAGCGCTAGGGAAATGACGTCTGTCAGGCAACTTCTGGGCGCCCACGGAGTCAGCCTCCGGGTGTGTGGGGCTGCAGACCACAGCCTGGGGACCTGTGAGACTTTTGCTCTCCGTGCGGCACTGAGTCTGGGCGGCCAAGCAACCGCTGGAGGAGCCCTTCACTTGCCCTCCCCTTCCCTCTAATAGAGACCTCACTGCTGGAGCGCTTGACAGTGTGCAACCCACCGGCCCCTAAGCCCTCCCCGAGGATGCCTGGGGACTGGGTGCAAAGGCAAGGCAGGAGCGGAGCTGACGCCAGGAAGGTGCCAGTGGCCTCTCCCAGCATCGCACAGCCTGCTCCTTCCTGGGCAGGAAGGCTAGCAGCGAGGCAAGCCTGGGCAAGTCTCGCACAGGGCAGAGCAGCCTCGCGCAAGGAACTTGACTAGATCCGGCCTCTGAGCAGAGCTGGAGCTCTGCCGTCCTGGAGGCGCACTCGGCTCCGCCCAAGCAGGGATGGCAGCTGCAAGCGGCTTGGCTCCCTCGACTCTTCCCAAGGAGGCTCGCTTCCCCGCGTACTGTGCACTTGGCTTCCAGGCAGGGACGCCCCGCGCCTCCTGCAGGTCTTGGCTCAGGGGCTGCTTCCCCTGAGCTGGGGCTGTGGGCGGGAGCCCAGACACGCAGGGGCAGGCCCCAACCGCCTGCACACGGCTCTGCTGGGGAGGAGAGCACTAGGGAAATGACGTCTGTCAGGCACCTTCTGGTCGCTCACGGAGTCAGCCTCCGGGTGTGTGCGGCTGCAGACCCCAGCCAGGGGCCCTTGGGAGCCAGGTGCTCTCCGTACTGTGCTGAGTCTGGGCGGCCAGGCAACCGCTGGAGGAGCCCTGCAGGTGCCATTCCCTTCCCTATGACAGAGCTCTCAGTGCTGGAGCCCTTGGCAGTGTGCAACCCACCGGCCCCTAAGCCCTCCCCAAGGAAGGCTGGGGCCTGGGTGCAAAGGCAAGGCAGGAGTGGAGCTGAGGCCAGGAAGGCGCCAGGAGCGTCTCCCAGTCTCGCGCAGCCTGCTCCTTCCTGGTCAGGAAAGCTAGCAGCGAGGCAAGTCTGGGCAAGGCTCGCCCACGGCAGAGCAGGCTCACGCCAGGAACTCTGCCAGATCGGGCCTCTGAGCAGAGCTGGAGCTCTGCCGTCCTGGAGGTGCACTGGGCCCCGCCCAAGAAGTGATTGCAGCCGCACGCAGCTGGGCTGCCTCCTCTTCCCCCGAGGAGTCCGCCTCCCGCCTGCTGTGCACTAAGCTTCCAGGCGGGGGCGCCCCGCGCCTCCTACACGTCTTGGCTCAGGGGCTGCTTCCCCTGAGCTGGGGCTGTGGGCGGGAGCCCAGACACGCAGGGGCAGGCCCCAACCACCTGCACACGGCTCTGCTGGGGAGGAGAGCACTAGGGAAATGACGTCTGTCAGTCACCATCTGTGCGCCCACGGAGTCAGCCTCCGGGTGTGTGGGGCTGTGGAACCGAGCCAGGGGCCATGGGAGCCTGGTGCTCTCCGTGCTGTGCTGAGTCTGGGCGGCCAAGCAACTGCTGGAGGAGCACTGCACATCCCCTTCCCTTCCCTCTGACAGACCTCTCACTGCTGGAGCCCTTGGTAGTGTGAACCCTCCGGCCCCTAAGCCCTCCCCAAGGAAGCCTGGGGCAAAGGTGCAAAGGCAAGGCAGGAGCGGAGCTTATGCCAGGAAGGCGCCAGTGGCGTCTCTCAGCCTCGCCCAGCCTGCTCCTTCGTGGGCAGGAAGCCTAGCAGCCAGGCAAGTCTGGGCAAGGCTTGCCCCGGGCAGAGCAACCTCCCGCCAGGAACTCTGACAGTTCGGGCCTCTGAGCAGAGATGGAATTCTGCCGAAAGGGAGGCGCACTCGGAGCCGCCCAAGCAGGGCTTTCAGCCTCAGGCGGCTGGGCTGCCTCGTCTTCCCCCAAGGAGGCTCGCTTCCCCAGATGCTGTGCACTTGGCTTGCAGGCAGGGGCGCCACTCGCATGCTGCAGGTCTTGGCTAAGGGGCTGCTACCCCTGAGCTGGGGCTGTGGGCAGGAACCCAGACACGCAGGGGCAGGCCCCAACCACCTGCACACGTCTCTGCTGTGGAGGAGAGCGCTGGGGAAACTACGTCTGTCAGGCATCTGCTGGGCGGGCATGGAGTCAGCCTCCAGGAGTGCGGGGCTGCAGACCCCAGCCAGGGGCCCTGGGAGCCGGATGCTCTCCGTGCGGCACTGAGAATTGGCGGCCAAGCAACCGCCGGAGGAGCCCTGCACTTGCCCTTCCCTTCCCTCTGACAGAGCTCTCACTGCTGGAGCCCTTGGCAGTGTGCAACACACCGGCCCCTAAGACCTCCCAAAGGACGTCTGGGGCCTAGTTGCAAAGGCAAGGCAGGAGGGGAGCTGATGCCAGGAAGGCGCCAGTGGCGTCTCCCAGCCACACGCAGCCTGCTCCTTCCTGGGCAGGAAGCCTAGCAGCCAGATAAGTCTGGGCAAGGCTCGCCCAGGGTAAAGCAGCCTGACGCCAGGAACTCTGCAAAATCGGGCCTCTGAGCAGAGCTGGAGCGATGCGTACTGGAGGCGCAATCGGCTCCGCCCAAGGAGGGCTTGCAGCCGCACGCGGCTGGGCTGCCTCCTCTTCCCCCGAGGAGTCCGCATTCCGCATGATGTGCACTAGGCTACCAGGCGGGGGCGCCCCGCGCCTCCTACAGGTCTTGGCTCAGGGGCTGCTTCCCCTGAACTGGGGCTGTGGGCGGGAGCCCAGACACGCAGGGGCAGGCCCCGCCACCTGCACACGTCTCTGCCGGGGAGGAGATCGCTAAGGAAATGACGTCTGTCAGGCACCTTCTGGGCGCTCACGGAGTCAGCCTCCGGGTGTGTGGGGCTGTGGAACCGAGCCAGGGGCCATGGGAGCCTGGTGCTCTCCGTGCTGTGCTGAGTCTGGGCTGCCATGCAACCGCTGGAGGAGCCCTGCTGGTGCCATTCCCTTCCCTATGACAGAGCTCTCATTGCTGGAGCCCTTGGCAGTGTGCAACCCACCGGCCCCTAAGTCCTCCGCAAGGACGCCTGGGGATTAGGTGCAAAGGCAAGGCAGGAGTGGAGCTGAGGCCAGGAAGGCGTCAGTATCGTCTCCCAGTCTCCCGCAGCCTGCTCCTTCCTGGTCAGGAAGCCTAGCAGAGAGGCAAGTCTGGGCAGGCTCGTCCAGGGCAGAGCAGCCTCACGCCAGGAACTCTGCCAGATCGGGCCTCTGAGCAGAGCTGGAGCTCTGCCGTCCTGGAGGTGCACTGGGCTCCGCCTAAGAAGTGATTGCAGCCGCACGGAGCTGGGCTGCCTCCTCTTCCCCCGAGGAGTCCGCCTCCCGCCTGCTGTGCACTAAGCTTCCAGGCGGGGGCGCCCCACGCCTCCTACACGTCTTGGCTCAGGGGCTGCTTCCCCTGAGCTGGGGCTGTGGGCGGGAGCCCAACACGCAGGGGCAGGCCCCACCACCTGCACACGTCTCTGCTGGGGAGGAGAGCGCTAGGGAAATGACGTCTGTCAGGCAACTTCTGGGCGCCCACGGAGTCAGCCTCCGGGTGTGTGGGGCTGCAGACCACAGCCTGGGGACCTGTGAGACTTTTGCTCTCCGTGCGGCACTGAGTCTGGGCGGCCAAGCAACCGCTGGAGGAGCCCTTCACTTGCCCTCCCCTTCCCTCTAATAGAGACCTCACTGCTGGAGCGCTTGACAGTGTGCAACCCACCGGCCCCTAAGCCCTCCCCGAGGATGCCTGGGGACTGGGTGCAAAGGCAAGGCAGGAGCGGAGCTGACGCCAGGAAGGTGCCAGTGGCCTCTCCCAGCATCGCACAGCCTGCTCCTTCCTGGGCAGGAAGGCTAGCAGCGAGGCAAGCCTGGGCAAGTCTCGCACAGGGCAGAGCAGCCTCGCGCAAGGAACTTGACTAGATCCGGCCTCTGAGCAGAGCTGGAGCTCTGCCGTCCTGGAGGCGCACTCGGCTCCGCCCAAGCAGGGATGGCAGCTGCAAGCGGCTTGGCTCCCTCGACTCTTCCCAAGGAGGCTCGCTTCCCCGCGTACTGTGCACTTGGCTTCCAGGCAGGGACGCCCCGCGCCTCCTGCAGGTCTTGGCTCAGGGGCTGCTTCCCCTGAGCTGGGGCTGTGGGCGGGAGCCCAGACACGCAGGGGCAGGCCCCAACCGCCTGCACACGGCTCTGCTGGGGAGGAGAGCACTAGGGAAATGACGTCTGTCAGGCACCTTCTGGTCGCTCACGGAGTCAGCCTCCGGGTGTGTGCGGCTGCAGACCCCAGCCAGGGGCCCTTGGGAGCCAGGTGCTCTCCGTACTGTGCTGAGTCTGGGCGGCCAGGCAACCGCTGGAGGAGCCCTGCAGGTGCCATTCCCTTCCCTATGACAGAGCTCTCAGTGCTGGAGCCCTTGGCAGTGTGCAACCCACCGGCCCCTAAGCCCTCCCCAAGGAAGGCTGGGGCCTGGGTGCAAAGGCAAGGCAGGAGTGGAGCTGAGGCCAGGAAGGCGCCAGGAGCGTCTCCCAGTCTCGCGCAGCCTGCTCCTTCCTGGTCAGGAAAGCTAGCAGCGAGGCAAGTCTGGGCAAGGCTCGCCCACGGCAGAGCAGGCTCACGCCAGGAACTCTGCCAGATCGGGCCTCTGAGCAGAGCTGGAGCTCTGCCGTCCTGGAGGTGCACTGGGCCCCGCCCAAGAAGTGATTGCAGCCGCACGCAGCTGGGCTGCCTCCTCTTCCCCCGAGGAGTCCGCCTCCCGCCTGCTGTGCACTAAGCTTCCAGGCGGGGGCGCCCCGCGCCTCCTACACGTCTTGGCTCAGGGGCTGCTTCCCCTGAGCTGGGGCTGTGGGCGGGAGCCCAGACACGCAGGGGCAGGCCCCAACCACCTGCACACGGCTCTGCTGGGGAGGAGAGCACTAGGGAAATGACGTCTGTCAGTCACCATCTGTGCGCCCACGGAGTCAGCCTCCGGGTGTGTGGGGCTGTGGAACCGAGCCAGGGGCCATGGGAGCCTGGTGCTCTCCGTGCTGTGCTGAGTCTGGGCGGCCAAGCAACTGCTGGAGGAGCACTGCACATCCCCTTCCCTTCCCTCTGACAGACCTCTCACTGCTGGAGCCCTTGGTAGTGTGAACCCTCCGGCCCCTAAGCCCTCCCCAAGGAAGCCTGGGGCAAAGGTGCAAAGGCAAGGCAGGAGCGGAGCTTATGCCAGGAAGGCGCCAGTGGCGTCTCTCAGCCTCGCCCAGCCTGCTCCTTCGTGGGCAGGAAGCCTAGCAGCCAGGCAAGTCTGGGCAAGGCTTGCCCAGGGCAGAGCAACCTCCCGCCAGGAACTCTGACAGTTCGGGCCTCTGAGCAGAGATGGAATTCTGCCGAAAGGGAGGCGCACTCGGAGCCGCCCAAGCAGGGCTTTCAGCCTCAGGCGGCTGGGCTGCCTCGTCTTCCCCCGAGGAGGCTCGCTTCCCCAGATGCTGTGCACTTGGCTTGCAGGCAGGGGCGCCACTCGCATGCTGCAGGTCTTGGCTAAGGGGCTGCTACCCCTGAGCTGGGGCTGTGGGCAGGAACCCAGACACGCAGGGGCAGGCCCCAACCACCTGCACACGTCTCTGCTGTGGAGGAGAGCGCTGGGGAAACTACGTCTGTCAGGCATCTGCTGGGCGGGCATGGAGTCAGCCTCCAGGAGTGCGGGGCTGCAGACCCCAGCCAGGGGCCCTGGGAGCCGGATGCTCTCCGTGCGGCACTGAGAATTGGCGGCCAAGCAACCGCCGGAGGAGCCCTGCACTTGCCCTTCCCTTCCCTCTGACAGAGCTCTCACTGCTGGAGCCCTTGGCAGTGTGCAACACACCGGCCCCTAAGACCTCCCAAAGGACGTCTGGGGCCTAGTTGCAAAGGCAAGGCAGGAGGGGAGCTGATGCCAGGAAGGCGCCAGTGGCGTCTCCCAGCCACACGCAGCCTGCTCCTTCCTGGGCAGGAAGCCTAGCAGCCAGATAAGTCTGGGCAAGGCTCGCCCAGGGTAAAGCAGCCTGACGCCAGGAACTCTGCAAAATCGGGCCTCTGAGCAGAGCTGGAGCGATGCGTACTGGAGGCGCAATCGGCTCCGCCCAAGGAGGGCTTGCAGCCGCACGCGGCTGGGCTGCCTCCTCTTCCCCCGAGGAGTCCGCATTCCGCATGATGTGCACTAGGCTACCAGGCGGGGGCGCCCCGCGCCTCCTACAGGTCTTGGCTCAGGGGCTGCTTCCCCTGAACTGGGGCTGTGGGCGGGAGCCCAGACACGCAGGGGCAGGCCCCGCCACCTGCACACGTCTCTGCCGGGGAGGAGATCGCTAAGGAAATGACGTCTGTCAGGCACCTTCTGGGCGCTCACGGAGTCAGCCTCCGGGTGTGTGGGGCTGTGGAACCGAGCCAGGGGCCATGGGAGCCTGGTGCTCTCCGTGCTGTGCTGAGTCTGGGCTGCCATGCAACCGCTGGAGGAGCCCTGCTGGTGCCATTCCCTTCCCTATGACAGAGCTCTCATTGCTGGAGCCCTTGGCAGTGTGCAACCCACCGGCCCCTAAGTCCTCCGCAAGGACGCCTGGGGATTAGGTGCAAAGGCAAGGCAGGAGTGGAGCTGAGGCCAGGAAGGCGTCAGTATCGTCTCCCAGTCTCCCGCAGCCTGCTCCTTCCTGGTCAGGAAGCCTAGCAGAGAGGCAAGTCTGGGCAGGCTCGCCCAGGGCAGAGCAGCCTCACGCCAGGAACTCTGCCAGATCGGGCCTCTGAGCAGAGCTGGAGCTCTGCCGTCCTGGAGGTGCACTGGGCTCCGCCTAAGAAGTGATTGCAGCCGCACGGAGCTGGGCTGCCTCCTCTTCCCCCGAGGAGTCCGCCTCCCGCCTGCTGTGCACTAAGCTTCCAGGCGGGGGCGCCCCACGCCTCCTACACGTCTTGGCTCAGGGGCTGCTTCCCCTGAGCTGGGGCTGTGGGCGGGAGCCCAACACGCAGGGGCAGGCCCCACCACCTGCACACGTCTCTGCTGGGGAGGAGAGCGCTAGGGAAATGACGTCTGTCAGGCAACTTCTGGGCGCCCACGGAGTCAGCCTCCGGGTGTGTGGGGCTGCAGACCACAGCCTGGGGACCTGTGAGACTTTTGCTCTCCGTGCGGCACTGAGTCTGGGCGGCCAAGCAACCGCTGGAGGAGCCCTTCACTTGCCCTCCCCTTCCCTCTAATAGAGACCTCACTGCTGGAGCGCTTGACAGTGTGCAACCCACCGGCCCCTAAGCCCTCCCCGAGGACGCCTGGGGACTGGGTGCAAAGGCAAGGCAGGAGCGGAGCTGACGCCAGGAAGGTGCCAGTGGCCTCTCCCAGCATCGCACAGCCTGCTCCTTCCTGGGCAGGAAGGCTAGCAGCGAGGCAAGCCTGGGCAAGTCTCGCACAGGGCAGAGCAGCCTCGCGCAAGGAACTTGACTAGATCCGGCCTCTGAGCAGAGCTGGAGCTCTGCCGTCCTGGAGGCGCACTCGGCTCCGCCCAAGCAGGGATGGCAGCTGCAAGCGGCTTGGCTCCCTCGACTCTTCCCAAGGAGGCTCGCTTCCCCGCGTACTGTGCACTTGGCTTCCAGGCAGGGACGCCCCGCGCCTCCTGCAGGTCTTGGCTCAGGGGCTGCTTCCCCTGAGCTGGGGCTGTGGGCGGGAGCCCAGACACGCAGGGGCAGGCCCCAACCGCCTGCACACGGCTCTGCTGGGGAGGAGAGCACTAGGGAAATGACGTCTGTCAGGCACCTTCTGGTCGCTCACGGAGTCAGCCTCCGGGTGTGTGCGGCTGCAGACCCCAGCCAGGGGCCCTTGGGAGCCAGGTGCTCTCCGTACTGTGCTGAGTCTGGGCGGCCAGGCAACCGCTGGAGGAGCCCTGCAGGTGCCATTCCCTTCCCTATGACAGAGCTCTCAGTGCTGGAGCCCTTGGCAGTGTGCAACCCACCGGCCCCTAAGCCCTCCCCAAGGAAGGCTGGGGCCTGGGTGCAAAGGCAAGGCAGGAGTGGAGCTGAGGCCAGGAAGGCGCCAGGAGCGTCTCCCAGTCTCGCGCAGCCTGCTCCTTCCTGGTCAGGAAAGCTAGCAGCGAGGCAAGTCTGGGCAAGGCTCGCCCACGGCAGAGCAGGCTCACGCCAGGAACTCTGCCAGATCGGGCCTCTGAGCAGAGCTGGAGCTCTGCCGTCCTGGAGGTGCACTGGGCCCCGCCCAAGAAGTGATTGCAGCCGCACGCAGCTGGGCTGCCTCCTCTTCCCCCGAGGAGTCCGCCTCCCGCCTGCTGTGCACTAAGCTTCCAGGCGGGGGCGCCCCGCGCCTCCTACACGTCTTGGCTCAGGGGCTGCTTCCCCTGAGCTGGGGCTGTGGGCGGGAGCCCAGACACGCAGGGGCAGGCCCCAACCACCTGCACACGGCTCTGCTGGGGAGGAGAGCACTAGGGAAATGACGTCTGTCAGTCACCATCTGTGCGCCCACGGAGTCAGCCTCCGGGTGTGTGGGGCTGTGGAACCGAGCCAGGGGCCATGGGAGCCTGGTGCTCTCCGTGCTGTGCTGAGTCTGGGCGGCCAAGCAACTGCTGGAGGAGCACTGCACATCCCCTTCCCTTCCCTCTGACAGACCTCTCACTGCTGGAGCCCTTGGTAGTGTGAACCCTCCGGCCCCTAAGCCCTCCCCAAGGAAGCCTGGGGCAAAGGTGCAAAGGCAAGGCAGGAGCGGAGCTTATGCCAGGAAGGCGCCAGTGGCGTCTCTCAGCCTCGCCCAGCCTGCTCCTTCGTGGGCAGGAAGCCTAGCAGCCAGGCAAGTCTGGGCAAGGCTTGCCCAGGGCAGAGCAACCTCCCGCCAGGAACTCTGACAGTTCGGGCCTCTGAGCAGAGATGGAATTCTGCCGAAAGGGAGGCGCACTCGGAGCCGCCCAAGCAGGGCTTTCAGCCTCAGGCGGCTGGGCTGCCTCGTCTTCCCCCGAGGAGGCTCGCTTCCCCAGATGCTGTGCACTTGGCTTGCAGGCAGGGGCGCCACTCGCATGCTGCAGGTCTTGGCTAAGGGGCTGCTACCCCTGAGCTGGGGCTGTGGGCAGGAACCCAGACACGCAGGGGCAGGCCCCAACCACCTGCACACGTCTCTGCTGTGGAGGAGAGCGCTGGGGAAACTACGTCTGTCAGGCATCTGCTGGGCGGGCATGGAGTCAGCCTCCAGGAGTGCGGGGCTGCAGACCCCAGCCAGGGGCCCTGGGAGCCGGATGCTCTCCGTGCGGCACTGAGAATTGGCGGCCAAGCAACCGCCGGAGGAGCCCTGCACTTGCCCTTCCCTTCCCTCTGACAGAGCTCTCACTGCTGGAGCCCTTGGCAGTGTGCAACACACCGGCCCCTAAGACCTCCCAAAGGACGTCTGGGGCCTAGTTGCAAAGGCAAGGCAGGAGGGGAGCTGATGCCAGGAAGGCGCCAGTGGCGTCTCCCAGCCACACGCAGCCTGCTCCTTCCTGGGCAGGAAGCCTAGCAGCCAGATAAGTCTGGGCAAGGCTCGCCCAGGGTAAAGCAGCCTGACGCCAGGAACTCTGCAAAATCGGGCCTCTGAGCAGAGCTGGAGCGATGCGTACTGGAGGCGCAATCGGCTCCGCCCAAGGAGGGCTTGCAGCCGCACGCGGCTGGGCTGCCTCCTCTTCCCCCGAGGAGTCCGCATTCCGCATGATGTGCACTAGGCTACCAGGCGGGGGCGCCCCGCGCCTCCTACAGGTCTTGGCTCAGGGGCTGCTTCCCCTGAACTGGGGCTGTGGGCGGGAGCCCAGACACGCAGGGGCAGGCCCCGCCACCTGCACACGTCTCTGCCGGGGAGGAGATCGCTAAGGAAATGACGTCTGTCAGGCACCTTCTGGGCGCTCACGGAGTCAGCCTCCGGGTGTGTGGGGCTGTGGAACCGAGCCAGGGGCCATGGGAGCCTGGTGCTCTCCGTGCTGTGCTGAGTCTGGGCTGCCATGCAACCGCTGGAGGAGCCCTGCTGGTGCCATTCCCTTCCCTATGACAGAGCTCTCATTGCTGGAGCCCTTGGCAGTGTGCAACCCACCGGCCCCTAAGTCCTCCGCAAGGACGCCTGGGGATTAGGTGCAAAGGCAAGGCAGGAGTGGAGCTGAGGCCAGGAAGGCGTCAGTATCGTCTCCCAGTCTCCCGCAGCCTGCTCCTTCCTGGTCAGGAAGCCTAGCAGAGAGGCAAGTCTGGGCAGGCTCGCCCAGGGCAGAGCAGCCTCACGCCAGGAACTCTGCCAGATCGGGCCTCTGAGCAGAGCTGGAGCTCTGCCGTCCTGGAGGTGCACTGGGCTCCGCCCAAGAAGTGATTGCAGCCGCACGGAGCTGGGCTGCCTCCTCTTCCCCCGAGGAGTCCGCCTCCCGCCTGCTGTGCACTAAGCTTCCAGGCGGGGGCGCCCCGCGCCTCCTACACGTCTTGGCTCAGGGGCTGCTTCCCCTGAGCTGGGGCTGTGGGCGGGAGCCCAACACGCAGGGGCAGGCCCCACCACCTGCACACGTCTCTGCTGGGGAGGAGAGCGCTAGGGAAATGATGTCTGTCAGGCAACTTCTGGGCGCCCACGGAGTCAGCCTCCGGGTGTGTGGGGCTGCAGACCACAGCCTGGGGACCTGTGAGACTTTTGCTCTCCGTGCGGCACTGAGTCTGGGCGGCCAAGCAACCGCTGGAGGAGCCCTTCACTTGCCCTCCCCTTCCCTCTAATAGAGACCTCACTGCTGGAGCGCTTGACAGTGTGCAACCCACCGGCCCCTAAGCCCTCCCCGAGGACGCCTGGGGACTGGGTGCAAAGGCAAGGCAGGAGCGGAGCTGACGCCAGGAAGGTGCCAGTGGCCTCTCCCAGCATCGCACAGCCTGCTCCTTCCTGGGCAGGAAGGCTAGCAGCGAGGCAAGCCTGGGCAAGTCTCGCACAGGGCAGAGCAGCCTCGCGCAAGGAACTTGACTAGATCCGGCCTCTGAGCAGAGCTGGAGCTCTGCCGTCCTGGAGGCGCACTCGGCTCCGCCCAAGCAGGGATGGCAGCTGCAAGCGGCTTGGCTCCCTCGACTCTTCCCAAGGAGGCTCGCTTCCCCGCGTACTGTGCACTTGGCTTCCAGGCAGGGACGCCCCGCGCCTCCTGCAGGTCTTGGCTCAGGGGCTGCTTCCCCTGAGCTGGGGCTGTGGGCGGGATCCCAGACACGCAGGGGCAGGCCCCAACCGCCTGCACACGGCTCTGCTGGGGAGGAGAGCACTAGGGAAATGACGTCTGTCAGGCACCTTCTGGTCGCTCACGGAGTCAGCCTCCGGGTGTGTGCGGCTGCAGACCCCAGCCAGGGGCCCTTGGGAGCCAGGTGCTCTCCGTACTGTGCTGAGTCTGGGCGGCCAGGCAACCGCTGGAGGAGCCCTGCAGGTGCCATTCCCTTCCCTATGACAGAGCTCTCAGTGCTGGAGCCCTTGGCAGTGTGCAACCCACCGGCCCCTAAGCCCTCCCCAAGGAAGGCTGGGGCCTGGGTGCAAAGGCAAGGCAGGAGTGGAGCTGAGGCCAGGAAGGCGCCAGGAGCGTCTCCCAGTCTCACGCAGCCTGCTCCTTCCTGGTCAGGAAAGCTAGCAGCGAGGCAAGTCTGGGCAAGGCTCGCCCATGGCAGAGCAGGCTCACGCCAGGAACTCTGCCAGATCGGGCCTCTGAGCAGAGCTGGAGCTCTGCCGTCCTGGAGGTGCACTGGGCCCCGCCCAAGAAGTGATTGCAGCCGCACGCAGCTGGGCTGCCTCCTCTTCCCCCGAGGAGTCCGCCTCCCGCCTGCTGTGCACTAAGCTTCCAGGCGGGGGCGCCCCGCGCCTCCTACACGTCTTGGCTCAGGGGCTGCTTCCCCTGAGCTGGGGCTGTGGGCGGGAGCCCAGACACGCAGGGGCAGGCCCCAACCACCTGCACACGGCTCTGCTGGGGAGGAGAGCACTAGGGAAATGACGTCTGTCAGTCACCATCTGTGCGCCCACGGAGTCAGCCTCCGGGTGTGTGGGGCTGTGGAACCGAGCCAGGGGCCATGGGAGCCTGGTGCTCTCCGTGCTGTGCTGAGTCTGGGCGGCCAAGCAACTGCTGGAGGAGCACTGCACATCCCCTTCCCTTCCCTCTGACAGACCTCTCACTGCTGGAGCCCTTGGTAGTGTGAACCCTCCGGCCCCTAAGCCCTCCCCAAGGAAGCCTGGGGCAAAGGTGCAAAGGCAAGGCAGGAGCGGAGCTTATGCCAGGAAGGCGCCAGTGGCGTCTCTCAGCCTCGCCCAGCCTGCTCCTTCGTGGGCAGGAAGCCTAGCAGCCAGGCAAGTCTGGGCAAGGCTTGCCCCGGGCAGAGCAACCTCCCGCCAGGAACTCTGACAGTTCGGGCCTCTGAGCAGAGATGGAATTCTGCCGAAAGGGAGGCGCACTCGGAGCCGCCCAAGCAGGGCTTTCAGCCTCAGGCGGCTGGGCTGCCTCGTCTTCCCCCGAGGAGGCTCGCTTCCCCAGATGCTGTGCACTTGGCTTGCAGGCAGGGGCGCCACTCGCATGCTGCAGGTCTTGGCTAAGGGGCTGCTACCCCTGAGCTGGGGCTGTGGGCAGGAACCCAGACACGCAGGGGCAGGCCCCAACCACCTGCACACGTCTCTGCTGTGGAGGAGAGCGCTGGGGAAACTACGTCTGTCAGGCATCTGCTGGGCGGGCATGGAGTCAGCCTCCAGGAGTGCGGGGCTGCAGACCCCAGCCAGGGGCCCTGGGAGCCGGATGCTCTCCGTGCGGCACTGAGAATTGGCGGCCAAGCAACCGCCGGAGGAGCCCTGCACTTGCCCTTCCCTTCCCTCTGACAGAGCTCTCACTGCTGGAGCCCTTGGCAGTGTGCAACACACCGGCCCCTAAGACCTCCCAAAGGACGTCTGGGGCCTAGTTGCAAAGGCAAGGCAGGAGGGGAGCTGATGCCAGGAAGGCGCCAGTGGCGTCTCCCAGCCACACGCAGCCTGCTCCTTCCTGGGCAGGAAGCCTAGCAGCCAGATAAGTCTGGGCAAGGCTCGCCCAGGGTAAAGCAGCCTGACGCCAGGAACTCTGCAAAATCGGGCCTCTGAGCAGAGCTGGAGCGATGCGTACTGGAGGCGCAATCGGCTCCGCCCAAGGAGGGCTTGCAGCCGCACGCGGCTGGGCTGCCTCCTCTTCCCCCGAGGAGTCCGCATTCCGCATGATGTGCACTAGGCTACCAGGCGGGGGCGCCCCGCGCCTCCTACAGGTCTTGGCTCAGGGGCTGCTTCCCCTGAACTGGGGCTGTGGGCGGGAGCCCAGACACGCAGGGGCAGGCCCCGCCACCTGCACACGTCTCTGCCGGGGAGGAGATCGCTAAGGAAATGACGTCTGTCAGGCACCTTCTGGGCGCTCACGGAGTCAGCCTTCGGGTGTGTGGGGCTGTGGAACCGAGCCAGGGGCCATGGGAGCCTGGTGCTCTCCGTGCTGTGCTGAGTCTGGGCTGCCATGCAACCGCTGGAGGAGCCCTGCTGGTGCCATTCCCTTCCCTATGACAGAGCTCTCATTGCTGGAGCCCTTGGCAGTGTGCAACCCACCGGCCCCTAAGTCCTCCGCAAGGACGCCTGGGGATTAGGTGCAAAGGCAAGGCAGGAGTGGAGCTGAGGCCAGGAAGGCGTCAGTATCGTCTCCCAGTCTCCCGCAGCCTGCTCCTTCCTGGTCAGGAAGCCTAGCAGAGAGGCAAGTCTGGGCAGGCTCGTCCAGGGCAGAGCAGCCTCACGCCAGGAACTCTGCCAGATCGGGCCTCTGAGCAGAGCTGGAGCTCTGCCGTCCTGGAGGTGCACTGGGCTCCGCCTAAGAAGTGATTGCAGCCGCACGGAGCTGGGCTGCCTCCTCTTCCCCCGAGGAGTCCGCCTCCCGCCTGCTGTGCACTAAGCTTCCAGGCGGGGGCGCCCCACGCCTCCTACACGTCTTGGCTCAGGGGCTGCTTCCCCTGAGCTGGGGCTGTGGGCGGGAGCCCAACACGCAGGGGCAGGCCCCACCACCTGCACACGTCTCTGCTGGGGAGGAGAGCGCTAGGGAAATGACGTCTGTCAGGCAACTTCTGGGCGCCCACGGAGTCAGCCTCCGGGTGTGTGGGGCTGCAGACCACAGCCTGGGGACCTGTGAGACTTTTGCTCTCCGTGCGGCACTGAGTCTGGGCGGCCAAGCAACCGCTGGAGGAGCCCTTCACTTGCCCTCCCCTTCCCTCTAATAGAGACCTCACTGCTGGAGCGCTTGACAGTGTGCAACCCACCGGCCCCTAAGCCCTCCCCGAGGACGCCTGGGGACTGGGTGCAAAGGCAAGGCAGGAGCGGAGCTGACGCCAGGAAGGTGCCAGTGGCCTCTCCCAGCATCGCACAGCCTGCTCCTTCCTGGGCAGGAAGGCTAGCAGCGAGGCAAGCCTGGGCAAGTCTCGCACAGGGCAGAGCAGCCTCGCGCAAGGAACTTGACTAGATCCGGCCTCTGAGCAGAGCTGGAGCTCTGCCGTCCTGGAGGCGCACTCGGCTCCGCCCAAGCAGGGATGGCAGCTGCAAGCGGCTTGGCTCCCTCGACTCTTCCCAAGGAGGCTCGCTTCCCCGCGTACTGTGCACTTGGCTTCCAGGCAGGGACGCCCCGCGCCTCCTGCAGGTCTTGGCTCAGGGGCTGCTTCCCCTGAGCTGGGGCTGTGGGCGGGAGCCCAGACACGCAGGGGCAGGCCCCAACCGCCTGCACACGGCTCTGCTGGGGAGGAGAGCACTAGGGAAATGACGTCTGTCAGGCACCTTCTGGTCGCTCACGGAGTCAGCCTCCGGGTGTGTGCGGCTGCAGACCCCAGCCAGGGGCCCTTGGGAGCCAGGTGCTCTCCGTACTGTGCTGAGTCTGGGCGGCCAGGCAACCGCTGGAGGAGCCCTGCAGGTGCCATTCCCTTCCCTATGACAGAGCTCTCAGTGCTGGAGCCCTTGGCAGTGTGCAACCCACCGGCCCCTAAGCCCTCCCCAAGGAAGGCTGGGGCCTGGGTGCAAAGGCAAGGCAGGAGTGGAGCTGAGGCCAGGAAGGCGCCAGGAGCGTCTCCCAGTCTCGCGCAGCCTGCTCCTTCCTGGTCAGGAAAGCTAGCAGCGAGGCAAGTCTGGGCAAGGCTCGCCCACGGCAGAGCAGGCTCACGCCAGGAACTCTGCCAGATCGGGCCTCTGAGCAGAGCTGGAGCTCTGCCGTCCTGGAGGTGCACTGGGCCCCGCCCAAGAAGTGATTGCAGCCGCACGCAGCTGGGCTGCCTCCTCTTCCCCCGAGGAGTCCGCCTCCCGCCTGCTGTGCACTAAGCTTCCAGGCGGGGGCGCCCCGCGCCTCCTACACGTCTTGGCTCAGGGGCTGCTTCCCCTGAGCTGGGGCTGTGGGCGGGAGCCCAGACACGCAGGGGCAGGCCCCAACCACCTGCACACGGCTCTGCTGGGGAGGAGAGCACTAGGGAAATGACGTCTGTCAGTCACCATCTGTGCGCCCACGGAGTCAGCCTCCGGGTGTGTGGGGCTGTGGAACCGAGCCAGGGGCCATGGGAGCCTGGTGCTCTCCGTGCTGTGCTGAGTCTGGGCGGCCAAGCAACTGCTGGAGGAGCACTGCACATCCCCTTCCCTTCCCTCTGACAGACCTCTCACTGCTGGAGCCCTTGGTAGTGTGAACCCTCCGGCCCCTAAGCCCTCCCCAAGGAAGCCTGGGGCAAAGGTGCAAAGGCAAGGCAGGAGCGGAGCTTATGCCAGGAAGGCGCCAGTGGCGTCTCTCAGCCTCGCCCAGCCTGCTCCTTCGTGGGCAGGAAGCCTAGCAGCCAGGCAAGTCTGGGCAAGGCTTGCCCAGGGCAGAGCAACCTCCCGCCAGGAACTCTGACAGTTCGGGCCTCTGAGCAGAGATGGAATTCTGCCGAAAGGGAGGCGCACTCGGAGCCGCCCAAGCAGGGCTTTCAGCCTCAGGCGGCTGGGCTGCCTCGTCTTCCCCCGAGGAGGCTCGCTTCCCCAGATGCTGTGCACTTGGCTTGCAGGCAGGGGCGCCACTCGCATGCTGCAGGTCTTGGCTAAGGGGCTGCTACCCCTGAGCTGGGGCTGTGGGCAGGAACCCAGACACGCAGGGGCAGGCCCCAACCACCTGCACACGTCTCTGCTGTGGAGGAGAGCGCTGGGGAAACTACGTCTGTCAGGCATCTGCTGGGCGGGCATGGAGTCAGCCTCCAGGAGTGCGGGGCTGCAGACCCCAGCCAGGGGCCCTGGGAGCCGGATGCTCTCCGTGCGGCACTGAGAATTGGCGGCCAAGCAACCGCCGGAGGAGCCCTGCACTTGCCCTTCCCTTCCCTCTGACAGAGCTCTCACTGCTGGAGCCCTTGGCAGTGTGCAACACACCGGCCCCTAAGACCTCCCAAAGGACGTCTGGGGCCTAGTTGCAAAGGCAAGGCAGGAGGGGAGCTGATGCCAGGAAGGCGCCAGTGGCGTCTCCCAGCCACACGCAGCCTGCTCCTTCCTGGGCAGGAAGCCTAGCAGCCAGATAAGTCTGGGCAAGGCTCGCCCAGGGTAAAGCAGCCTGACGCCAGGAACTCTGCAAAATCGGGCCTCTGAGCAGAGCTGGAGCGATGCGTACTGGAGGCGCAATCGGCTCCGCCCAAGGAGGGCTTGCAGCCGCACGCGGCTGGGCTGCCTCCTCTTCCCCCGAGGAGTCCGCATTCCGCATGATGTGCACTAGGCTACCAGGCGGGGGCGCCCCGCGCCTCCTACAGGTCTTGGCTCAGGGGCTGCTTCCCCTGAACTGGGGCTGTGGGCGGGAGCCCAGACACGCAGGGGCAGGCCCCGCCACCTGCACACGTCTCTGCCGGGGAGGAGATCGCTAAGGAAATGACGTCTGTCAGGCACCTTCTGGGCGCTCACGGAGTCAGCCTCCGGGTGTGTGGGGCTGTGGAACCGAGCCAGGGGCCATGGGAGCCTGGTGCTCTCCGTGCTGTGCTGAGTCTGGGCTGCCATGCAACCGCTGGAGGAGCCCTGCTGGTGCCATTCCCTTCCCTATGACAGAGCTCTCATTGCTGGAGCCCTTGGCAGTGTGCAACCCACCGGCCCCTAAGTCCTCCGCAAGGACGCCTGGGGATTAGGTGCAAAGGCAAGGCAGGAGTGGAGCTGAGGCCAGGAAGGCGTCAGTATCGTCTCCCAGTCTCCCGCAGCCTGCTCCTTCCTGGTCAGGAAGCCTAGCAGAGAGGCAAGTCTGGGCAGGCTCGCCCAGGGCAGAGCAGCCTCACGCCAGGAACTCTGCCAGATCGGGCCTCTGAGCAGAGCTGGAGCTCTGCCGTCCTGGAGGTGCACTGGGCTCCGCCCAAGAAGTGATTGCAGCCGCACGGAGCTGGGCTGCCTCCTCTTCCCCCGAGGAGTCCGCCTCCCGCCTGCTGTGCACTAAGCTTCCAGGCGGGGGCGCCCCACGCCTCCTACACGTCTTGGCTCAGGGGCTGCTTCCCCTGAGCTGGGGCTGTGGGCGGGAGCCCAACACGCAGGGGCAGGCCCCACCACCTGCACACGTCTCTGCTGGGGAGGAGAGCGCTAGGGAAATGACGTCTGTCAGGCAACTTCTGGGCGCCCACGGAGTCAGCCTCCGGGTGTGTGGGGCTGCAGACCACAGCCTGGGGACCTGTGAGACTTTTGCTCTCCGTGCGGCACTGAGTCTGGGCGGCCAAGCAACCGCTGGAGGAGCCCTTCACTTGCCCTCCCCTTCCCTCTAATAGAGACCTCACTGCTGGAGCGCTTGACAGTGTGCAACCCACCGGCCCCTAAGCCCTCCCCGAGGACGCCTGGGGACTGGGTGCAAAGGCAAGGCAGGAGCGGAGCTGACGCCAGGAAGGTGCCAGTGGCCTCTCCCAGCATCGCACAGCCTGCTCCTTCCTGGGCAGGAAGGCTAGCAGCGAGGCAAGCCTGGGCAAGTCTCGCACAGGGCAGAGCAGCCTCGCGCAAGGAACTTGACTAGATCCGGCCTCTGAGCAGAGCTGGAGCTCTGCCGTCCTGGAGGCGCACTCGGCTCCGCCCAAGCAGGGATGGCAGCTGCAAGCGGCTTGGCTCCCTCGACTCTTCCCAAGGAGGCTCGCTTCCCCGCGTACTGTGCACTTGGCTTCCAGGCAGGGACGCCCCGCGCCTCCTGCAGGTCTTGGCTCAGGGGCTGCTTCCCCTGAGCTGGGGCTGTGGGCGGGAGCCCAGACACGCAGGGGCAGGCCCCAACCGCCTGCACACGGCTCTGCTGGGGAGGAGAGCACTAGGGAAATGACGTCTGTCAGGCACCTTCTGGTCGCTCACGGAGTCAGCCTCCGGGTGTGTGCGGCTGCAGACCCCAGCCAGGGGCCCTTGGGAGCCAGGTGCTCTCCGTACTGTGCTGAGTCTGGGCGGCCAGGCAACCGCTGGAGGAGCCCTGCAGGTGCCATTCCCTTCCCTATGACAGAGCTCTCAGTGCTGGAGCCCTTGGCAGTGTGCAACCCACCGGCCCCTAAGCCCTCCCCAAGGAAGGCTGGGGCCTGGGTGCAAAGGCAAGGCAGGAGTGGAGCTGAGGCCAGGAAGGCGCCAGGAGCGTCTCCCAGTCTCGCGCAGCCTGCTCCTTCCTGGTCAGGAAAGCTAGCAGCGAGGCAAGTCTGGGCAAGGCTCGCCCACGGCAGAGCAGGCTCACGCCAGGAACTCTGCCAGATCGGGCCTCTGAGCAGAGCTGGAGCTCTGCCGTCCTGGAGGTGCACTGGGCCCCGCCCAAGAAGTGATTGCAGCCGCACGCAGCTGGGCTGCCTCCTCTTCCCCCGAGGAGTCCGCCTCCCGCCTGCTGTGCACTAAGCTTCCAGGCGGGGGCGCCCCGCGCCTCCTACACGTCTTGGCTCAGGGGCTGCTTCCCCTGAGCTGGGGCTGTGGGCGGGAGCCCAGACACGCAGGGGCAGGCCCCAACCACCTGCACACGGCTCTGCTGGGGAGGAGAGCACTAGGGAAATGACGTCTGTCAGTCACCATCTGTGCGCCCACGGAGTCAGCCTCCGGGTGTGTGGGGCTGTGGAACCGAGCCAGGGGCCATGGGAGCCTGGTGCTCTCCGTGCTGTGCTGAGTCTGGGCGGCCAAGCAACTGCTGGAGGAGCACTGCACATCCCCTTCCCTTCCCTCTGACAGACCTCTCACTGCTGGAGCCCTTGGTAGTGTGAACCCTCCGGCCCCTAAGCCCTCCCCAAGGAAGCCTGGGGCAAAGGTGCAAAGGCAAGGCAGGAGCGGAGCTTATGCCAGGAAGGCGCCAGTGGCGTCTCTCAGCCTCGCCCAGCCTGCTCCTTCGTGGGCAGGAAGCCTAGCAGCCAGGCAAGTCTGGGCAAGGCTTGCCCAGGGCAGAGCAACCTCCCGCCAGGAACTCTGACAGTTCGGGCCTCTGAGCAGAGATGGAATTCTGCCGAAAGGGAGGCGCACTCGGAGCCGCCCAAGCAGGGCTTTCAGCCTCAGGCGGCTGGGCTGCCTCGTCTTCCCCCGAGGAGGCTCGCTTCCCCAGATGCTGTGCACTTGGCTTGCAGGCAGGGGCGCCACTCGCATGCTGCAGGTCTTGGCTAAGGGGCTGCTACCCCTGAGCTGGGGCTGTGGGCAGGAACCCAGACACGCAGGGGCAGGCCCCAACCACCTGCACACGTCTCTGCTGTGGAGGAGAGCGCTGGGGAAACTACGTCTGTCAGGCATCTGCTGGGCGGGCATGGAGTCAGCCTCCAGGAGTGCGGGGCTGCAGACCCCAGCCAGGGGCCCTGGGAGCCGGATGCTCTCCGTGCGGCACTGAGAATTGGCGGCCAAGCAACCGCCGGAGGAGCCCTGCACTTGCCCTTCCCTTCCCTCTGACAGAGCTCTCACTGCTGGAGCCCTTGGCAGTGTGCAACACACCGGCCCCTAAGACCTCCCAAAGGACGTCTGGGGCCTAGTTGCAAAGGCAAGGCAGGAGGGGAGCTGATGCCAGGAAGGCGCCAGTGGCGTCTCCCAGCCACACGCAGCCTGCTCCTTCCTGGGCAGGAAGCCTAGCAGCCAGATAAGTCTGGGCAAGGCTCGCCCAGGGTAAAGCAGCCTGACGCCAGGAACTCTGCAAAATCGGGCCTCTGAGCAGAGCTGGAGCGATGCGTACTGGAGGCGCAATCGGCTCCGCCCAAGGAGGGCTTGCAGCCGCACGCGGCTGGGCTGCCTCCTCTTCCCCCGAGGAGTCCGCATTCCGCATGATGTGCACTAGGCTACCAGGCGGGGGCGCCCCGCGCCTCCTACAGGTCTTGGCTCAGGGGCTGCTTCCCCTGAACTGGGGCTGTGGGCGGGAGCCCAGACACGCAGGGGCAGGCCCCGCCACCTGCACACGTCTCTGCCGGGGAGGAGATCGCTAAGGAAATGACGTCTGTCAGGCACCTTCTGGGCGCTCACGGAGTCAGCCTCCGGGTGTGTGGGGCTGTGGAACCGAGCCAGGGGCCATGGGAGCCTGGTGCTCTCCGTGCTGTGCTGAGTCTGGGCTGCCATGCAACCGCTGGAGGAGCCCTGCTGGTGCCATTCCCTTCCCTATGACAGAGCTCTCATTGCTGGAGCCCTTGGCAGTGTGCAACCCACCGGCCCCTAAGTCCTCCGCAAGGACGCCTGGGGATTAGGTGCAAAGGCAAGGCAGGAGTGGAGCTGAGGCCAGGAAGGCGTCAGTATCGTCTCCCAGTCTCCCGCAGCCTGCTCCTTCCTGGTCAGGAAGCCTAGCAGAGAGGCAAGTCTGGGCAGGCTCGCCCAGGGCAGAGCAGCCTCACGCCAGGAACTCTGCCAGATCGGGCCTCTGAGCAGAGCTGGAGCTCTGCCGTCCTGGAGGTGCACTGGGCTCCGCCCAAGAAGTGATTGCAGCCGCACGGAGCTGGGCTGCCTCCTCTTCCCCCGAGGAGTCCGCCTCCCGCCTGCTGTGCACTAAGCTTCCAGGCGGGGGCGCCCCACGCCTCCTACACGTCTTGGCTCAGGGGCTGCTTCCCCTGAGCTGGGGCTGTGGGCGGGAGCCCAACACGCAGGGGCAGGCCCCACCACCTGCACACGTCTCTGCTGGGGAGGAGAGCGCTAGGGAAATGACGTCTGTCAGGCAACTTCTGGGCGCCCACGGAGTCAGCCTCCGGGTGTGTGGGGCTGCAGACCACAGCCTGGGGACCTGTGAGACTTTTGCTCTCCGTGCGGCACTGAGTCTGGGCGGCCAAGCAACCGCTGGAGGAGCCCTTCACTTGCCCTCCCCTTCCCTCTAATAGAGACCTCACTGCTGGAGCGCTTGACAGTGTGCAACCCACCGGCCCCTAAGCCCTCCCCGAGGACGCCTGGGGACTGGGTGCAAAGGCAAGGCAGGAGCGGAGCTGACGCCAGGAAGGTGCCAGTGGCCTCTCCCAGCATCGCACAGCCTGCTCCTTCCTGGGCAGGAAGGCTAGCAGCGAGGCAAGCCTGGGCAAGTCTCGCACAGGGCAGAGCAGCCTCGCGCAAGGAACTTGACTAGATCCGGCCTCTGAGCAGAGCTGGAGCTCTGCCGTCCTGGAGGCGCACTCGGCTCCGCCCAAGCAGGGATGGCAGCTGCAAGCGGCTTGGCTCCCTCGACTCTTCCCAAGGAGGCTCGCTTCCCCGCGTACTGTGCACTTGGCTTCCAGGCAGGGACGCCCCGCGCCTCCTGCAGGTCTTGGCTCAGGGGCTGCTTCCCCTGAGCTGGGGCTGTGGGCGGGAGCCCAGACACGCAGGGGCAGGCCCCAACCGCCTGCACACGGCTCTGCTGGGGAGGAGAGCACTAGGGAAATGACGTCTGTCAGGCACCTTCTGGTCGCTCACGGAGTCAGCCTCCGGGTGTGTGCGGCTGCAGACCCCAGCCAGGGGCCCTTGGGAGCCAGGTGCTCTCCGTACTGTGCTGAGTCTGGGCGGCCAGGCAACCGCTGGAGGAGCCCTGCAGGTGCCATTCCCTTCCCTATGACAGAGCTCTCAGTGCTGGAGCCCTTGGCAGTGTGCAACCCACCGGCCCCTAAGCCCTCCCCAAGGAAGGCTGGGGCCTGGGTGCAAAGGCAAGGCAGGAGTGGAGCTGAGGCCAGGAAGGCGCCAGGAGCGTCTCCCAGTCTCGCACAGCCTGCTCCTTCCTGGTCAGGAAAGCTAGCAGCGAGGCAAGTCTGGGCAAGGCTCGCCCACGGCAGAGCAGGCTCACGCCAGGAACTCTGCCAGATCGGGCCTCTGAGCAGAGCTGGAGCTCTGCCGTCCTGGAGGTGCACTGGGCCCCGCCCAAGAAGTGATTGCAGCCGCACGCAGCTGGGCTGCCTCCTCTTCCCCCGAGGAGTCCGCCTCCCGCCTGCTGTGCACTAAGCTTCCAGGCGGGGGCGCCCCGCGCCTCCTACACGTCTTGGCTCAGGGGCTGCTTCCCCTGAGCTGGGGCTGTGGGCGGGAGCCCAGACACGCAGGGGCAGGCCCCAACCACCTGCACACGGCTCTGCTGGGGAGGAGAGCACTAGGGAAATGACGTCTGTCAGTCACCATCTGTGCGCCCACGGAGTCAGCCTCCGGGTGTGTGGGGCTGTGGAACCGAGCCAGGGGCCATGGGAGCCTGGTGCTCTCCGTGCTGTGCTGAGTCTGGGCGGCCAAGCAACTGCTGGAGGAGCACTGCACATCCCCTTCCCTTCCCTCTGACAGACCTCTCACTGCTGGAGCCCTTGGTAGTGTGAACCCTCCGGCCCCTAAGCCCTCCCCAAGGAAGCCTGGGGCAAAGGTGCAAAGGCAAGGCAGGAGCGGAGCTTATGCCAGGAAGGCGCCAGTGGCGTCTCTCAGCCTCGCCCAGCCTGCTCCTTCGTGGGCAGGAAGCCTAGCAGCCAGGCAAGTCTGGGCAAGGCTTGCCCAGGGCAGAGCAACCTCCCGCCAGGAACTCTGACAGTTCGGGCCTCTGAGCAGAGATGGAATTCTGCCGAAAGGGAGGCGCACTCGGAGCCGCCCAAGCAGGGCTTTCAGCCTCAGGCGGCTGGGCTGCCTCGTCTTCCCCCGAGGAGGCTCGCTTCCCCAGATGCTGTGCACTTGGCTTGCAGGCAGGGGCGCCACTCGCATGCTGCAGGTCTTGGCTAAGGGGCTGCTACCCCTGAGCTGGGGCTGTGGGCAGGAACCCAGACACGCAGGGGCAGGCCCCAACCACCTGCACACGTCTCTGCTGTGGAGGAGAGCGCTGGGGAAACTACGTCTGTCAGGCATCTGCTGGGCGGGCATGGAGTCAGCCTCCAGGAGTGCGGGGCTGCAGACCCCAGCCAGGGGCCCTGGGAGCCGGATGCTCTCCGTGCGGCACTGAGAATTGGCGGCCAAGCAACCGCCGGAGGAGCCCTGCACTTGCCCTTCCCTTCCCTCTGACAGAGCTCTCACTGCTGGAGCCCTTGGCAGTGTGCAACACACCGGCCCCTAAGACCTCCCAAAGGACGTCTGGGGCCTAGTTGCAAAGGCAAGGCAGGAGGGGAGCTGATGCCAGGAAGGCGCCAGTGGCGTCTCCCAGCCACACGCAGCCTGCTCCTTCCTGGGCAGGAAGCCTAGCAGCCAGATAAGTCTGGGCAAGGCTCGCCCAGGGTAAAGCAGCCTGACGCCAGGAACTCTGCAAAATCGGGCCTCTGAGCAGAGCTGGAGCGATGCGTACTGGAGGCGCAATCGGCTCCGCCCAAGGAGGGCTTGCAGCCGCACGCGGCTGGGCTGCCTCCTCTTCCCCCGAGGAGTCCGCATTCCGCATGATGTGCACTAGGCTACCAGGCGGGGGCGCCCCGCGCCTCCTACAGGTCTTGGCTCAGGGGCTGCTTCCCCTGAACTGGGGCTGTGGGCGGGAGCCCAGACACGCAGGGGCAGGCCCCGCCACCTGCACACGTCTCTGCCGGGGAGGAGATCGCTAAGGAAATGACGTCTGTCAGGCACCTTCTGGGCGCTCACGGAGTCAGCCTCCGGGTGTGTGGGGCTGTGGAACCGAGCCAGGGGCCATGGGAGCCTGGTGCTCTCCGTGCTGTGCTGAGTCTGGGCTGCCATGCAACCGCTGGAGGAGCCCTGCTGGTGCCATTCCCTTCCCTATGACAGAGCTCTCATTGCTGGAGCCCTTGGCAGTGTGCAACCCACCGGCCCCTAAGTCCTCCGCAAGGACGCCTGGGGATTAGGTGCAAAGGCAAGGCAGGAGTGGAGCTGAGGCCAGGAAGGCATCAGTATCGTCTCCCAGTCTCCCGCAGCCTGCTCCTTCCTGGTCAGGAAGCCTAGCAGAGAGGCAAGTCTGGGCAGGCTCGCCCAGGGCAGAGCAGCCTCACGCCAGGAACTCTGCCAGATCGGGCCTCTGAGCAGAGCTGGAGCTCTGCCGTCCTGGAGGTGCACTGGGCTCCGCCCAAGAAGTGATTGCAGCCGCACGGAGCTGGGCTGCCTCCTCTTCCCCCGAGGAGTCCGCCTCCCGCCTGCTGTGCACTAAGCTTCCAGGCGGGGGCGCCCTGCGCCTCCTACACGTCTTGGCTCAGGGGCTGCTTCCCCTGAGCTGGGGCTGTGGGCGGGAGCCCAACACGCAGGGGCAGGCCCCACCACCTGCACACGTCTCTGCTGGGGAGGAGAGCGCTAGGGAAATGACGTCTGTCAGGCAACTTCTGGGCGCCCACGGAGTCAGCCTCCGGGTGTGTGGGGCTGCAGACCACAGCCTGGGGACCTGTGAGACTTTTGCTCTCCGTGCGGCACTGAGTCTGGGCGGCCAAGCAACCGCTGGAGGAGCCCTTCACTTGCCCTCCCCTTCCCTCTAATAGAGACCTCACTGCTGGAGCGCTTGACAGTGTGCAACCCACCGGCCCCTAAGCCCTCCCCGAGGACGCCTGGGGACTGGGTGCAAAGGCAAGGCAGGAGCGGAGCTGACGCCAGGAAGGTGCCAGTGGCCTCTCCCAGCATCGCACAGCCTGCTCCTTCCTGGGCAGGAAGGCTAGCAGCGAGGCAAGCCTGGGCAAGTCTCGCACAGGGCAGAGCAGCCTCGCGCAAGGAACTTGACTAGATCCGGCCTCTGAGCAGAGCTGGAGCTCTGCCGTCCTGGAGGCGCACTCGGCTCCGCCCAAGCAGGGATGGCAGCTGCAAGCGGCTTGGCTCCCTCGACTCTTCCCAAGGAGGCTCGCTTCCCCGCGTACTGTGCACTTGGCTTCCAGGCAGGGACGCCCCGCGCCTCCTGCAGGTCTTGGCTCAGGGGCTGCTTCCCCTGAGCTGGGGCTGTGGGCGGGAGCCCAGACACGCAGGGGCAGGCCCCAACCGCCTGCACACGGCTCTGCTGGGGAGGAGAGCACTAGGGAAATGACGTCTGTCAGGCACCTTCTGGTCGCTCACGGAGTCAGCCTCCGGGTGTGTGCGGCTGCAGACCCCAGCCAGGGGCCCTTGGGAGCCAGGTGCTCTCCGTACTGTGCTGAGTCTGGGCGGCCAGGCAACCGCTGGAGGAGCCCTGCAGGTGCCATTCCCTTCCCTATGACAGAGCTCTCAGTGCTGGAGCCCTTGGCAGTGTGCAACCCACCGGCCCCTAAGCCCTCCCCAAGGAAGGCTGGGGCCTGGGTGCAAAGGCAAGGCAGGAGTGGAGCTGAGGCCAGGAAGGCGCCAGGAGCGTCTCCCAGTCTCGCGCAGCCTGCTCCTTCCTGGTCAGGAAAGCTAGCAGCGAGGCAAGTCTGGGCAAGGCTCGCCCACGGCAGAGCAGGCTCACGCCAGGAACTCTGCCAGATCGGGCCTCTGAGCAGAGCTGGAGCTCTGCCGTCCTGGAGGTGCACTGGGCCCCGCCCAAGAAGTGATTGCAGCCGCACGCAGCTGGGCTGCCTCCTCTTCCCCCGAGGAGTCCGCCTCCCGCCTGCTGTGCACTAAGCTTCCAGGCGGGGGCGCCCCGCGCCTCCTACACGTCTTGGCTCAGGGGCTGCTTCCCCTGAGCTGGGGCTGTGGGCGGGAGCCCAGACACGCAGGGGCAGGCCCCAACCACCTGCACACGGCTCTGCTGGGGAGGAGAGCACTAGGGAAATGACGTCTGTCAGTCACCATCTGTGCGCCCACGGAGTCAGCCTCCGGGTGTGTGGGGCTGTGGAACCGAGCCAGGGGCCATGGGAGCCTGGTGCTCTCCGTGCTGTGCTGAGTCTGGGCGGCCAAGCAACTGCTGGAGGAGCACTGCACATCCCCTTCCCTTCCCTCTGACAGACCTCTCACTGCTGGAGCCCTTGGTAGTGTGAACCCTCCGGCCCCTAAGCCCTCCCCAAGGAAGCCTGGGGCAAAGGTGCAAAGGCAAGGCAGGAGCGGAGCTTATGCCAGGAAGGCGCCAGTGGCGTCTCTCAGCCTCGCCCAGCCTGCTCCTTCGTGGGCAGGAAGCCTAGCAGCCAGGCAAGTCTGGGCAAGGCTTGCCCAGGGCAGAGCAACCTCCCGCCAGGAACTCTGACAGTTCGGGCCTCTGAGCAGAGATGGAATTCTGCCGAAAGGGAGGCGCACTCGGAGCCGCCCAAGCAGGGCTTTCAGCCTCAGGCGGCTGGGCTGCCTCGTCTTCCCCCGAGGAGGCTCGCTTCCCCAGATGCTGTGCACTTGGCTTGCAGGCAGGGGCGCCACTCGCATGCTGCAGGTCTTGGCTAAGGGGCTGCTACCCCTGAGCTGGGGCTGTGGGCAGGAACCCAGACACGCAGGGGCAGGCCCCAACCACCTGCACACGTCTCTGCTGTGGAGGAGAGCGCTGGGGAAACTACGTCTGTCAGGCATCTGCTGGGCGGGCATGGAGTCAGCCTCCAGGAGTGCGGGGCTGCAGACCCCAGCCAGGGGCCCTGGGAGCCGGATGCTCTCCGTGCGGCACTGAGAATTGGCGGCCAAGCAACCGCCGGAGGAGCCCTGCACTTGCCCTTCCCTTCCCTCTCACAGAGCTCTCACTGCTGGAGCCCTTGGCAGTGTGCAACACACCGGCCCCTAAGACCTCCCAAAGGACGTCTGGGGCCTAGTTGCAAAGGCAAGGCAGGAGGGGAGCTGATGCCAGGAAGGCGCCAGTGGCGTCTCCCAGCCACACGCAGCCTGCTCCTTCCTGGGCAGGAAGCCTAGCAGCCAGATAAGTCTGGGCAAGGCTCGCCCAGGGTAAAGCAGCCTGACGCCAGGAACTCTGCAAAATCGGGCCTCTGAGCAGAGCTGGAGCGATGCGTACTGGAGGCGCAATCGGCTCCGCCCAAGGAGGGCTTGCAGCCGCACGCGGCTGGGCTGCCTCCTCTTCCCCCGAGGAGTCCGCATTCCGCATGATGTGCACTAGGCTACCAGGCGGGGGCGCCCCGCGCCTCCTACAGGTCTTGGCTCAGGGGCTGCTTCCCCTGAACTGGGGCTGTGGGCGGGAGCCCAGACACGCAGGGGCAGGCCCCGCCACCTGCACACGTCTCTGCCGGGGAGGAGATCGCTAAGGAAATGACGTCTGTCAGGCACCTTCTGGGCGCTCACGGAGTCAGCCTCCGGGTGTGTGGGGCTGTGGAACCGAGCCAGGGGCCATGGGAGCCTGGTGCTCTCCGTGCTGTGCTGAGTCTGGGCTGCCATGCAACCGCTGGAGGAGCCCTGCTGGTGCCATTCCCTTCCCTATGACAGAGCTCTCATTGCTGGAGCCCTTGGCAGTGTGCAACCCACCGGCCCCTAAGTCCTCCGCAAGGACGCCTGGGGATTAGGTGCAAAGGCAAGGCAGGAGTGGAGCTGAGGCCAGGAAGGCGTCAGTATCGTCTCCCAGTCTCCCGCAGCCTGCTCCTTCCTGGTCAGGAAGCCTAGCAGAGAGGCAAGTCTGGGCAGGCTCGCCCAGGGCAGAGCAGCCTCACGCCAGGAACTCTGCCAGATCGGGCCTCTGAGCAGAGCTGGAGCTCTGCCGTCCTGGAGGTGCACTGGGCTCCGCCCAAGAAGTGATTGCAGCCGCACGGAGCTGGGCTGCCTCCTCTTCCCCCGAGGAGTCCGCCTCCCGCCTGCTGTGCACTAAGCTTCCAGGCGGGGGCGCCCCGCGCCTCCTACACGTCTTGGCTCAGGGGCTGCTTCCCCTGAGCTGGGGCTGTGGGCGGGAGCCCAACACGCAGGGGCAGGCCCCACCACCTGCACACGTCTCTGCTGGGGAGGAGAGCGCTAGGGAAATGACGTCTGTCAGGCAACTTCTGGGCGCCCACGGAGTCAGCCTCCGGGTGTGTGGGGCTGCAGACCACAGCCTGGGGACCTGTGAGACTTTTGCTCTCCGTGCGGCACTGAGTCTGGGCGGCCAAGCAACCGCTGGAGGAGCCCTTCACTTGCCCTCCCCTTCCCTCTAATAGAGACCTCACTGCTGGAGCGCTTGACAGTGTGCAACCCACCGGCCCCTAAGCCCTCCCCGAGGACGCCTGGGGACTGGGTGCAAAGGCAAGGCAGGAGCGGAGCTGACGCCAGGAAGGTGCCAGTGGCCTCTCCCAGCATCGCACAGCCTGCTCCTTCCTGGGCAGGAAGGCTAGCAGCGAGGCAAGCCTGGGCAAGTCTCGCACAGGGCAGAGCAGCCTCGCGCAAGGAACTTGACTAGATCCGGCCTCTGAGCAGAGCTGGAGCTCTGCCGTCCTGGAGGCGCACTCGGCTCCGCCCAAGCAGGGATGGCAGCTGCAAGCGGCTTGGCTCCCTCGACTCTTCCCAAGGAGGCTCGCTTCCCCGCGTACTGTGCACTTGGCTTCCAGGCAGGGACGCCCCGCGCCTCCTGCAGGTCTTGGCTCAGGGGCTGCTTCCCCTGAGCTGGGGCTGTGGGCGGGAGCCCAGACACGCAGGGGCAGGCCCCAACCGCCTGCACACGGCTCTGCTGGGGAGGAGAGCACTAGGGAAATGACGTCTGTCAGGCACCTTCTGGTCGCTCACGGAGTCAGCCTCCGGGTGTGTGCGGCTGCAGACCCCAGCCAGGGGCCCTTGGGAGCCAGGTGCTCTCCGTACTGTGCTGAGTCTGGGCGGCCAGGCAACCGCTGGAGGAGCCCTGCAGGTGCCATTCCCTTCCCTATGACAGAGCTCTCAGTGCTGGAGCCCTTGGCAGTGTGCAACCCACCGGCCCCTAAGCCCTCCCCAAGGAAGGCTGGGGCCTGGGTGCAAAGGCAAGGCAGGAGTGGAGCTGAGGCCAGGAAGGCGCCAGGAGCGTCTCCCAGTCTCGCGCAGCCTGCTCCTTCCTGGTCAGGAAAGCTAGCAGCGAGGCAAGTCTGGGCAAGGCTCGCCCACGGCAGAGCAGGCTCACGCCAGGAACTCTGCCAGATCGGGCCTCTGAGCAGAGCTGGAGCTCTGCCGTCCTGGAGGTGCACTGGGCCCCGCCCAAGAAGTGATTGCAGCCGCACGCAGCTGGGCTGCCTCCTCTTCCCCCGAGGAGTCCGCCTCCCGCCTGCTGTGCACTAAGCTTCCAGGCGGGGCGCCCCGCGCCTCCTACACGTCTTGGCTCAGGGGCTGCTTCCCCTGAGCTGGGGCTGTGGGCGGGAGCCCAGACACGCAGGGGCAGGCCCCAACCACCTGCACACGGCTCTGCTGGGGAGGAGAGCACTAGGGAAATGACGTCTGTCAGTCACCATCTGTGCGCCCACGGAGTCAGCCTCCGGGTGTGTGGGGCTGTGGAACCGAGCCAGGGGCCATGGGAGCCTGGTGCTCTCCGTGCTGTGCTGAGTCTGGGCGGCCAAGCAACTGCTGGAGGAGCACTGCACATCCCCTTCCCTTCCTCTGACAGACCTCTCACTGCTGGAGCCCTTGGTAGTGTGAACCCTCCGGCCCCTAAGCCCTCCCCAAGGAAGCCTGGGGCAAAGGTGCAAAGGCAAGGCAGGAGCGGAGCTTATGCCAGGAAGGCGCCAGTGGCGTCTCTCAGCCTCGCCCAGCCTGCTCCTTCGTGGGCAGGAAGCCTAGCAGCCAGGCAAGTCTGGGCAAGGCTTGCCCAGGGCAGAGCAACCTCCCGCCAGGAACTCTGACAGTTCGGGCCTCTGAGCAGAGATGGAATTCTGCCGAAAGGGAGGCGCACTCGGAGCCGCCCAAGCAGGGCTTTCAGCCTCAGGCGGCTGGGCTGCCTCGTCTTCCCCCGAGGAGGCTCGCTTCCCCAGATGCTGTGCACTTGGCTTGCAGGCAGGGGCGCCACTCGCATGCTGCAGGTCTTGGCTAAGGGGCTGCTACCCCTGAGCTGGGGCTGTGGGCAGGAACCCAGACACGCAGGGGCAGGCCCCAACCACCTGCACACGTCTCTGCTGTGGAGGAGAGCGCTGGGGAAACTACGTCTGTCAGGCATCTGCTGGGCGGGCATGGAGTCAGCCTCCAGGAGTGCGGGGCTGCAGACCCAGCCAGGGGCCCTGGGAGCCGGATGCTCTCCGTGCGGCACTGAGAATTGGCGGCCAAGCAACCGCCGGAGGAGCCCTGCACTTGCCCTTCCCTTCCCTCTCACAGAGCTCTCACTGCTGGAGCCCTTGGCAGTGTGCAACACACCGGCCCCTAAGACCTCCCAAAGGACGTCTGGGGCCTAGTTGCAAAGGCAAGGCAGGAGGGGAGCTGATGCCAGGAAGGCGCCAGTGGCGTCTCCCAGCCACACGCAGCCTGCTCCTTCCTGGGCAGGAAGCCTAGCAGCCAGATAAGTCTGGGCAAGGCTCGCCCAGGGTAAAGCAGCCTGACGCCAGGAACTCTGCAAAATCGGGCCTCTGAGCAGAGCTGGAGCGATGCGTACTGGAGGCGCAATCGGCTCCGCCCAAGGAGGGCTTGCAGCCGCACGCGGCTGGGCTGCCTCCTCTTCCCCCGAGGAGTCCGCATTCCGCATGATGTGCACTAGGCTACCAGGCGGGGGCGCCCCGCGCCTCCTACAGGTCTTGGCTCAGGGGCTGCTTCCCCTGAACTGGGGCTGTGGGCGGGAGCCCAGACACGCAGGGGCAGGCCCCGCCACCTGCACACGTCTCTGCCGGGGAGGAGATCGCTAAGGAAATGACGTCTGTCAGGCACCTTCTGGGCGCTCACGGAGTCAGCCTCCGGGTGTGTGGGGCTGTGGAACCGAGCCAGGGGCCATGGGAGCCTGGTGCTCTCCGTGCTGTGCTGAGTCTGGGCTGCCATGCAACCGCTGGAGGAGCCCTGCTGGTGCCATTCCCTTCCCTATGACAGAGCTCTCATTGCTGGAGCCCTTGGCAGTGTGCAACCCACCGGCCCCTAAGTCCTCCGCAAGGACGCCTGGGGATTAGGTGCAAAGGCAAGGCAGGAGTGGAGCTGAGGCCAGGAAGGCGTCAGTATCGTCTCCCAGTCTCCCGCAGCCTGCTCCTTCCTGGTCAGGAAGCCTAGCAGAGAGGCAAGTCTGGGCAGGCTCGCCCAGGGCAGAGCAGCCTCACGCCAGGAACTCTGCCAGATCGGGCCTCTGAGCAGAGCTGGAGCTCTGCCGTCCTGGAGGTGCACTGGGCTCCGCCCAAGAAGTGATTGCAGCCGCACGGAGCTGGGCTGCCTCCTCTTCCCCCGAGGAGTCCGCCTCCCGCCTGCTGTGCACTAAGCTTCCAGGCGGGGGCGCCCCGCGCCTCCTACACGTCTTGGCTCAGGGGCTGCTTCCCCTGAGCTGGGGCTGTGGGCGGGAGCCCAACACGCAGGGGCAGGCCCCACCACCTGCACACGTCTCTGCTGGGGAGGAGAGCGCTAGGGAAATGACGTCTGTCAGGCAACTTCTGGGCGCCCACGGAGTCAGCCTCCGGGTGTGTGGGGCTGCAGACCACAGCCTGGGGACCTGTGAGACTTTTGCTCTCCGTGCGGCACTGAGTCTGGGCGGCCAAGCAACCGCTGGAGGAGCCCTTCACTTGCCCTCCCCTTCCCTCTAATAGAGACCTCACTGCTGGAGCGCTTGACAGTGTGCAACCCACCGGCCCCTAAGCCCTCCCCGAGGACGCCTGGGGACTGGGTGCAAAGGCAAGGCAGGAGCGGAGCTGACGCCAGGAAGGTGCCAGTGGCCTCTCCCAGCATCGCACAGCCTGCTCCTTCCTGGGCAGGAAGGCTAGCAGCGAGGCAAGCCTGGGCAAGTCTCGCACAGGGCAGAGCAGCCTCGCGCAAGGAACTTGACTAGATCCGGCCTCTGAGCAGAGCTGGAGCTCTGCCGTCCTGGAGGCGCACTCGGCTCCGCCCAAGCAGGGATGGCAGCTGCAAGCGGCTTGGCTCCCTCGACTCTTCCAAGGAGGCTCGCTTCCCCGCGTACTGTGCACTTGGCTTCCAGGCAGGGACGCCCCGCGCCTCCTGCAGGTCTTGGCTCAGGGGCTGCTTCCCCTGAGCTGGGGCTGTGGGCGGGAGCCCAGACACGCAGGGGCAGGCCCCAACCGCCTGCACACGGCTCTGCTGGGGAGGAGAGCACTAGGGAAATGACGTCTGTCAGGCACCTTCTGGTCGCTCACGGAGTCAGCCTCCGGGTGTGTGCGGCTGCAGACCCCAGCCAGGGGCCCTTGGGAGCCAGGTGCTCTCCGTACTGTGCTGAGTCTGGGCGGCCAGGCAACCGCTGGAGGAGCCCTGCAGGTGCCATTCCCTTCCCTATGACAGAGCTCTCAGTGCTGGAGCCCTTGGCAGTGTGCAACCCACCGGCCCCTAAGCCCTCCCCAAGGAAGGCTGGGGCCTGGGTGCAAAGGCAAGGCAGGAGTGGAGCTGAGGCCAGGAAGGCGCCAGGAGCGTCTCCCAGTCTCGCGCAGCCTGCTCCTTCCTGGTCAGGAAAGCTAGCAGCGAGGCAAGTCTGGGCAAGGCTCGCCCACGGCAGAGCAGGCTCACGCCAGGAACTCTGCCAGATCGGGCCTCTGAGCAGAGCTGGAGCTCTGCCGTCCTGGAGGTGCACTGGGCCCCGCCCAAGAAGTGATTGCAGCCGCACGCAGCTGGGCTGCCTCCTCTTCCCCCGAGGAGTCCGCCTCCCGCCTGCTGTGCACTAAGCTTCCAGGCGGGGGCGCCCCGCGCCTCCTACACGTCTTGGCTCAGGGGCTGCTTCCCCTGAGCTGGGGCTGTGGGCGGGAGCCCAGACACGCAGGGGCAGGCCCCAACCACCTGCACACGGCTCTGCTGGGGAGGAGAGCACTAGGGAAATGACGTCTGTCAGTCACCATCTGTGCGCCCACGGAGTCAGCCTCCGGGTGTGTGGGGCTGTGGAACCGAGCCAGGGGCCATGGGAGCCTGGTGCTCTCCGTGCTGTGCTGAGTCTGGGCGGCCAAGCAACTGCTGGAGGAGCACTGCACATCCCCTTCCCTTCCCTCTGACAGACCTCTCACTGCTGGAGCCCTTGGTAGTGTGAACCCTCCGGCCCCTAAGCCCTCCCCAAGGAAGCCTGGGGCAAAGGTGCAAAGGCAAGGCAGGAGCGGAGCTTATGCCAGGAAGGCGCCAGTGGCGTCTCTCAGCCTCGCCCAGCCTGCTCCTTCGTGGGCAGGAAGCCTAGCAGCCAGGCAAGTCTGGGCAAGGCTTGCCCAGGGCAGAGCAACCTCCCGCCAGGAACTCTGACAGTTCGGGCCTCTGAGCAGAGATGGAATTCTGCCGAAAGGGAGGCGCACTCGGAGCCGCCCAAGCAGGGCTTTCAGCCTCAGGCGGCTGGGCTGCCTCGTCTTCCCCCGAGGAGGCTCGCTTCCCCAGATGCTGTGCACTTGGCTTGCAGGCAGGGGCGCCACTCGCATGCTGCAGGTCTTGGCTAAGGGCTGCTACCCCTGAGCTGGGGCTGTGGGCAGGAACCCAGACACGCAGGGGCAGGCCCCAACCACCTGCACACGTCTCTGCTGTGGAGGAGAGCGCTGGGGAAACTACGTCTGTCAGGCATCTGCTGGGCGGGCATGAGTCAGCCTCCAGGAGTGCGGGGCTGCAGACCCCAGCCAGGGGCCCTGGGAGCCGGATGCTCTCCGTGCGGCACTGAGAATTGGCGGCCAAGCAACCGCCGGAGGAGCCCTGCACTTGCCCTTCCCTTCC